>NW_021604607.1:3681224-3733386 GCF_004785775.1 Grammomys surdaster | reverse complement strand
CTCTCTCTCTCTCTCTCTCTCTCTCTCTCTCTCTCTCTCTCTTGCTCGCTCTCTCTTTCTCTCTCTCTGTCTCTCTCTCTTCCTCCCTCTCTCTCTCTGTCTCGCTCACTCTGTCTCTCTCTCTCTTTCCCTCTCCCTCTCTCTCTCTCTCTCTTTCCCTCCCTCCCTCTCTGTCTCTCTCTCTGTCTCTCTCTCTGTCTCTCTCTCTCTGTCTCTGTCTCTCTCTCTCTCTCTCTCTCTCTCTCTCTCTCTCTCTCTCTCTCTCTCTCTCCCTCTCCCTCCCTCCCTCCCTCTCTGTCTCTCCCTCTGTCTCTCTGTCTCTCTCTCTCTCTTACACACCACATACACTATTCTAGAAGATAAATTTCTTTACATTTGCAGTATTTGGAAAGTGTTTAGGCTACAACTTATTTTCCTGTATTTGGGGCTTAAACTGGAAAAACAGGATTAGATAAGTGACTACCTCTGATTAATGTTATTAATTGTTGCTAATGTTATTAATTAAATGTTATTAATACTAAGGAATAAAATTATTCTTCTCTTATTTTTGGTTTGTCTCTTTCTGAGAATAATTTCGCTAGCTAATGCTTATTGTTAAGTAAACACTATTTTACTAAAGTCAGTAGCACATGTATGAGCTACAGTGGTAAGACTATCTCAAAGCCTTTGGGCCCTGGTGTCAGAGGGCGTTAGAGCAAAAGCACAAATAGGAAAGATCAGAGATTTCAATCTCAGAATGTTGTGTTTGCAATCAGTGGGTTTGGCTTAATTAGGATGGAGGCTCCAGGATAAAAGGATTTCAGTTATATTCTCCAATTTACTGTTTGCTTCATGAAGAATGCCCTATGGACAATTAGCATGAATAAAATACAGAATGTGTGGAAATAAAAAGAGATATATGGAGAAACATAGGCATCTCCTGACTTATGCAATACTATTTACAAACTGTAAATAAAATACGTAGCTATCCATGATGTTCTTTTTTGGAAATACAGTATAAATGTCTCTATACTAAACTTAGACATCACCAATAAGTAGGCATTCATCACTGGATGGGGACATTGGTTAAATTCAGGCTCTTCTGAGACTGTCACAAATGGTAGCCCCTATCAATAGGACAGTGAGGTCAGTTTTGATCTTGTTTTAATTAATAGTGAATTTTTGTATAAGTTTAATATAGGCAAGGAGACACAATTCTGCCCTGAGTGGAGTAAGGCATACCATTCACAGATTTTGACAGACAGAAGGAGTAATTTTAGTGGTAGGAGTTAATTTGCACTGGTATTAATGCATGAAAAGGTTGGGATTGTATCTAATTGTTACCTTCATACTAGCTCAATGAAAAATAAGGTTTATGAATCAAGTTGTGGGAAGTTATTGATTATGATGGCTTCTCCAAAAATGTATTATTAAACTCATTTTTCTTCCTAATCAGTTTTTGATCCTGACTTCACCTTTGAATCCATCTTTCTTTTCTTCCTGCTTCCATGCTTTCAACCCTCCCACAAGAAATATTAAAATAGATGTAGAAAGGTGGGAGAATTGATAACTCCCTATCAACTGCCCAAGAAAGAAATACTTTTGAAAACTTATTTTTAAACATTCACCATTAACCATCTTTTTGATGATTACACGTAAATAGATAACATACATTAATGTAGACACAAATCTGTTGATGTTTTGTGAAGTTGCATACTGTCTACTCTGTAAATATTCTGTTTCTTAGGAAACAGTGTGACCAGTCAGTCAGACTGATTTAGTAAGCATTGCCTTTCCTCATGTGGAGCAGGTTTGAAAGTGTCCATTACCAGATACCTTTTCCTCTACACTCTACACTGCGGTATGCGCACTGACTGTGTGAAACATGACAGGATGACACTTTAAGACTCAATTTTTTATCATCAGGATACCTTGCACTTTATAATACACCTTCATTTTTCTTTAATTGAACTAAAATATAGTACCTACATTGTATTTTTATATTTTTACAGGATAGTGCTTTTGCCCATAGTTTTACCTGGTACAACAGTGGCTTAGTATCATTGTCATATTACTGTATCTGAAGATAAATTAGGTTCTTGGTATCTCTCTGTCTCTCTGTCTCTGTCTCTCTGTGTGTGTGTGTGTGTGTGTGTGTGTGTGTGTGTGTGTCTGTGTGTGTCTGTGTGTGTGCTTCAAATGGCAGGGCTTTCTTGAAGTTTGAAAGTTAATACAAATGATTTTCTAACCTCTCATCACAGTGGCCAAATGTAAGTAAGTGAAGAGTGGAACACCAGTGTACATGACGTTCACATCACCATAAAGTTTCTTTAAATATACATGTAGACAGCCTCATCATACATGTAAAAGGCTCATCTCCCACCTCATTGTTAGTCACTGACTTTAGGAAGCCTCAAGCACTAGCTAGCTCATTTTCTGTTTTCTGGATATATCCATGTCCACTAATTCAGTAGGGGAAGATATTACCTCCAGACTTTGTATCTGTCTGCCTTGCATCCTGGTCTGCAGACCATAAAGAAAATGCTGAATGTGGAGATACACCCTGAAATCTTAGCACTAAAGAGACACAGCAGCTGCCTGACTTTGAGGTGAGCCTGTGCTATACAGTGAATTTCAGCCAGCTACATAGCAAGACCCCATCTCTAAAACAAGCAGACTAAATTAACAAATAATGAGTTCTCTCAATTAGGGAATGTTATGGATTTTTGTTTTTGGTTTCTTTGTTTGTTTTTCTTCTTGGTGAAGAAAAATATTTTTTAAATCCAAGGTCCATTGCTAGCAAAGCCCATTTGTCTCATATGGACTACTGGTGTGACTTGAAGGCCCCATATGATATATTAGTCAGGATTTTCTAGAGTCACAGAACTTATAGAATGTATATATATGTATAATGGAAAATTATTGTCATGACTTACAGTTTGCAGTCGAACTAACCCAGCAATGTGTAGCTATGAATGGGAAGTTCAATAATCAAGTAGTTGCTCAGTCCCATAAGGTTAGGCGTTTCAGCTGGTCTTCTGTATAAGACAGAATCCTGAAGAAGTAGGTTCCAACAGATGTGCTGGCAAGTAAGTGCAAGCAGGCAAAGAATGAACCTTTCTTCTTTCCCTTGTCCTTATGTACCTCCAGCAGAAGATATGGCCCAAATTAAATCACCACACCTGTATTTGGAACTTGCTCTGTCCCAGGCTGGCCTTGAATTCTGCTTCCCTCTATCTTCTGAGATTACAACCATGTACGACTTTGCCTGGGCCTAAGCTTTTCAAACCACTATGCCTCAAGATCTGTATCAAAAGCGGTTGTCATCTCATCTCAAAATCCATGTCAAAAGCCTGTGTCTTCCAGCTTCAGGATCTGGATCACAAGTGTGTTCTCACTTCTGGATTATAGTTCATTCCAGAGGTAATCAAGTTGACAACCATGGAATAGCCATCACACCTTGGCATCAGCTCTTTCTTCTCAAAGGCTTTTTTTTTTCTATTTAAGACAGTTGATACTTCATTATAATTCTGTCTTCACATCCAACAGAACAGAAAACAGTCATAAATATGAGCCTTATTGTCTCAGAAATAAAAAGTGAAAGTATTGAAACCCTGAAGGCAACCAGAGTTTCATCTTCTCCATTTTTTTATCTTGAAATGATGACCTGCCATGGTCTTTCTGGTTCACATTTACTGCTGTAAATATATCACCTGTCCAGACACCCTGGGGAAGGGAGACACTGCCGAAAGGCATCATGAACTTGCATTAACTTTATACTAAAGCATATTATGTAAGTACATGGAGACAGTATTCTTTTTCATTCGTCTTCTTTCACAAGAGCTTCTTTCTAAACTAAAAATGTTGCCTGAGCATATGATCAAAATTAAAGGTTTGTGTTGAAATTGCAAAGGCTGACATTTGCACATGATTTTTAGTAGGACCCTGCCTCTTTTATGACAGGGCATTTAGGGGAGTATAAACA
Organism: Grammomys surdaster; assembly: GCF_004785775.1. Taxonomy (NCBI): domain Eukaryota; kingdom Metazoa; phylum Chordata; class Mammalia; order Rodentia; family Muridae; genus Grammomys; species Grammomys surdaster. The sequence continues at coordinate 3,729,422 of NW_021604607.1, read as the reverse complement.
CCAGAGATACCCTCTTAGTTGTGACCAATAAAGCTTTTTCACTACACCTTGGTGAATATCCCCTGTACACCAAACCAATTTCCATTCTAAAGGTGGTAACATTGTCTAACTTCACATTTTGACAGTTAAGGAAAATGAAACACTACAAAATACAAACCCTTCAGAACTATACCCATAACATACATGGCAAGCATGTAAACAAATATTACAAGCATGATAAAATAGAGTTGATAGGAGATGTAATATATTTTAACAATACATTAGGGGCCAAAGGCACCAGCCACCAAGCCTGAGACCTGCGTTTGATCCTTGTAACTCAGGCAAATGATGCTTCTCTGAGATCAGCCCATGCTCCATGGCATGAGTGCCCACACACATGGAAGCACATAAACATTCAAAACAATATCATTGTTCTGTGGAAGCAGAAAGCAAAACATAATTAAATCCAGTTCCTGTCCTAAACACCAATCCCTCAGTTCTCATTTCTCATCTCAAACCAAGCAATCTTCAGAAAGAATTCACCTTTCAATTTTTAGTCATTCATCGTAAGAAAAATAATTTAAAAAATATTTGGCCTATTTCATGAGCAATAAAAATGACTGTCTTTTCATTTTTATTCATCTTGATCTGGTTTGGTTTTGTCAGTGAATTGATCCAATTAGTTTTATACATATGGATCCATTCCTGGCGTACTTACATACTTACTACAGATGCAATTGGCAGAAAAACCAGTTTCTGTCTGCACAAATGTTCCCCCTTGCATCATTTGAGAATTGGAAATGTTAATTGTTTATTTATGTTATAATTAACAGAGGCTTTTCCCTTATTAGGTACTTCATTCAGTGACTGTCAGTACAGTCATATTAATAGTTTTATTCTCAGAGAAGCATGCTGTGTTTTTAGTTAGGCACGGCAAAGCAGTGTAAAGCTTTGGAAGTAGTGGCCATACTGGAGTCTGAGCTGACAGATAGGCACTGGAGTTCGAGCTGACAGGCAGTATATGAATCTTCCTTCCCATATGAATCAGAAAGCAGAATCCCATGGGCTAAAATAAGCTTTTAAAGGCCAGGATTCTTGTTTGTATCTGTTGCTTTTATGCTTCTGTGTTTCTGTTTAATTAAATATGATAAATCATGAGAGAGGTGGATTCTTGAAATATAAAAATGAACATTGAAGGGGTTACAGTGAACAGAGGTGATACCAGCAGCAAGAAAGACAAACAAAGCAATGTATTGCACTTGTTAAGATAATCTTTACATTAGTTTTTGGATACTTTTGTAAGTAGGCTTAATAGAAAATTAAATAAAACAAATTTCACATTAAGTCTATGGAAAAATTTCAAGATAGCATAAATAAATTTTCTTCCATCCATCCATCTATCCATACAAACACATACACACACACACACACACACACACACACACATACATATATGCATATGCATATGTATATCAATCTGTAAAGTACACGTTTGTATATAGTTAAAGACAACTATAACACTTTAAAAAGCAAGCATGACCTAAGTTTCAATTCTCATTCTCTTGAGTGTAGACCACAGTGTTTTCATCCTGATATTGATAGCTATGGCTTAGCAGCTGATGCTTGACTTTGAGCCAGGCTTATTGAATTTCTATTCCAACACTAATAATGATGTTCAATTTCTAGCTGAGAACACTGCATTCAGAACAGTACATTCCTAGAAATTTATTTTCTCCCCATTAATTAAGGTGACAATTTTATTTTTGCATACTTTATCATTCTTCTTTATTCTGGGAAAAACAGGATTTGTATATCTGGGAGCACCAACTTTCAAGAATACAGGAAATAAACTGTATTTTAAGTACCTCAGCTTTATTAGAGGTGATGTGAGAACAAGAGCTTGTACGTCCAGCCTTAAAGGTGATCTATAGAAGGTCATTGGTCATGTGCATACGTGCAAGACACTGGCATGTTTCTTAGAAAATATGAAGTACATAAAGGTCACGTCTAGCTTTCATGACCCAGCTGGAGGCAGACATTTCAAATAAAGTGTAAATTAGCCTCCTTTCTGACAGCAACACCCCATTGACTAGCTATATTGTAAGGAATTCTGCCAGTCAGCCTAGCAACTGAGAGGAAACAAGATACACTAATGTAGATAATATAAGTCAAGCAGCCAGGTTGAACAGTTCTTCATGCACAAAAGTAAATGACCTCTCTGATCAGCAACTCTCATTTCGTATTTCTATAGAGCACACCCTTTATTGGTTGGTTGTCTATAAAATTGATAGCTATGAAAAAACATAATTAATAAAATACTGAGTCACCTGGGAAATTTCTTTGAGATGAGGTTTTTGGATTTGAATCTAGAGACACACAGAGGATCACAGCTGGGCGCTGGGAACTACACCATTGTTGGTGGCCTTCATTCCTGCTCTCTGTACCTCAAGGACCAACAGCCGCTCCTCTAGATCTTTGGCACTTTCTATTTCACTATTGTCTGTTTCCTTCTCATCTCTGATTGACTTTTATGATGTAGAACAAGAACAGAACTATCTCCCTGAACATTGTGGTTTATATAAGTTCACCTCAACGTCCAAGCAGCAATCTATGAATGTTAGTCAGAATACCTTTATTTTAAGCTTGCTGGTTAGTGTTTGTAATAAACTTATCAATTCTATGTTAAAAACTCATACCAGATAGAAAATCACCCTTAGGTTTAATTTCTATTTCTTGTTTTTATTTCAGTTACTATAGATTTGTTTTATATGGAAAGAAATATGTGTCAAAGTTAATTTATGATACTTTTAATTTACTTTTTTTCTCTTACTGAAAATGGATTTTTCTTTCTCGCTTAATATATCCTGATTAAAGTTCCCCTTCCCTCTACTCCCCCCAGCTCTTCTAGATTCACCCCATTTCTTTCTCTCATTAGAAAACAAAGAGGCTTGTATGGGATAATAATAAGATAAGATAAAATAAAAACTAATATATCTGAATTGGCAAAACAAATAGAGGGAAAAGAGCCCAAGAAAAGGCATAAGAAACAAAATTCCACTCGTTTGCCCACTCAGGAATCCCATAAAAACATTAAAGTGGAAGCTAAAATATATATACAAATAACCTGGAGGGAAGAGGAGCCATGACACAGTGTGAGACAATGCACCTCCAAGGATGCCCTTGAGTTTGTTTTCTGTTCTACTGCCAGGCATTGTTTCCCTAGTGACACTCCCTTGGACTACACTAAAGTTTTATTTGAAAATGGATGTGGAGTTAGGGATGGGGGCATATTTCCACTACTCCTTTCTGTTCTGGGACTATTCATGTCTGAAACAGACTTGCACACAGCCTACCAATGCTGTCTCCGTCTCTCTGTGAGTGAATTGAGCCTGTTGATTTGGAGAGCCGGTGGTTTTTTGGTGTCCTCCAGTCCCTCTGACTCGAACACTCTTTCTGCCTGAAAGAGATTGTGATGAGTCATTTTTCTGAGTTAGGCAGGAAGCTAGAAGTCATTGATTGAAAGCCCTTAAAGAAGTAAGGAACACAACTGAAGTCAAACTTGAAGAAGTACTAAAGAAATTGCTATTGAATAGCACACTACATCACAATACACAATACAAGCAATACAGAGAGTTCAGCCAGCCTTTCATTCCTCCTAGAGATACTCTGGCCAGTGGGCAGGTAACTGGAGAAGTCTGGCAGGAACTCTGCTCCTCTGACTGCTGAACAAGTTTCCTCCAGGAACAGACATATGGTTTGAGAAATGTCATTAAACTCAGTCTTGAATCCTTCCTAAAGCATAACAAATGGTCTCTAGAGACATGGCATTTTACCATGGCTCAAATGACTTTTGGTTGCTTCTAACAAAATTGAGGCAGTTACACAATGCCAATCAGACTAACAAAAAGAGCTTCACTTTTTAAAAAATGATACAACCTAAGAATCACCCATAAAAATCACCTTCTTTTTCAGAAACAAGGAACTTTCTCTAAGAGGCCATAATGAGGATCATCTTGTAGAGCTATGTTGTAAAATGTGAACCAACTTTTCTTCAATGTCATCCTTGAGATATTGGCCTGTGTTTCTATTAATAATATGGAAATGTTATGCAAATAGAACATGCTGTGTGCCTCATCTGTCTCAGTGAGTGGTTGCAAGATGACAAAGGTATAGAAAGAGCTGCTTTAGTCTAGAAGGTCTTTGGAAGGAGAAAATCTCACTCAGCAGCAGCCTTGGATAGTGAACCTGGGCATCTCTATCATGCAGAAGGAGGCGGGTGAAACTGGGGGATCGACAGCTTCATAGAAAGCAGACATTTTGAGCCTCACTTTCAAAATCAAAGCTGAAGAGAACTGAGTCCACAACAGATAGACAGGCTGATGAATAGCTGTCAAGAGAATGTAGAGTAAGGTGTAGATTTGGGTGGTGTCAGATAGCAGCTCTCTGTATTCCTCCAGGGAGGCTGCTTCTTCTGCTGAAGAGAGGGTGGGGAGGGCTGACAGATAAAAGAAAGCTCTGAAGACAGGTGGAACAAATCACAAAAGACAGCTGGGAAACATCCATTCATTATTTTCTATATTGCTGGAAAGTGCTGTCTCATTCTCCCTTAGAAGCCATGCACAATTCTTCCCATGCAATGGCAGTCTCACAGAGCTGTGGTTGGCTTCTTGGGTTCAAATCACAGCTCTTTGCACTGGGTTTACTAATTTATTCATTTATTTTTTTTATTTTGAGCATTTCACGACCTAAATTGTATATTTTAGCTTTTCATCGATGAAATGAGAATGGTGATTTTACCAAACTTTAATGTTCTGTGCATCAGATGAGATAAGTTTTGAAAGTGTGTAGCACAGTGATGACCATAGCGGAAGTCCTAAAGAAGCATTAAGTGGTTGGTTTAGTTCTCAGAGTAAGGATTCAGTTACATACCCATCAATGTCTCAGAGGATTTAGAAGCAAAGGAGAAAGATCAAACCAGTAAAAGTATTATTACAAATGTAGACATTCTAACAAAATTGAGGCAGTTACACAATGCCAATCAGACTGACAAAAGGAGTTTCACTTTTTAAAAAATGATACAACCTAAGAATCTCCCATAAAAATCACCTTCCTTTTGAGAAACAAGGAACTTGCTCTAAGAGGCCATAATTAGGATCATATTGTAGAGCTATGTTGTAAAATGTGAACCAACTTTTCTTCTTAGTAAACAAGAATATTTCTAAAATATTGTTGGAAAGAGTAATAATTTAAAAGTCACTATAGTATCAAGACCATTTTCCATCTAGTTGAGAAATGTGCTATAAGATTAGCAGTGAAACAATTTAATCTGTGGGTGTGAGGAAGGCAAGGTTTCACACAAGCATATTAGATCCTTCTAAAATTGATGGGTAATGAGTACTTCCAGCACAGTGTGTTAAGTAAACTGTTATAATATGTGCACTCAAATCACTTTGGGTCAGAGCAAAGGAGAGTTAGTAAACAGACTAGCTCTATAATCTTGAGTTTTCTTTTCTCAAATATACTAGCCTGGATCTTAATAAAATGTCATTTTGTTCATTTATAGACACAGGTTGTATTGAATGAGCATAGAAAGCAGTGGATGAGCAGTGTTGCTCTCCTAAGAAATATCAACCATGTCTAGTTGATGCTTTATTTGTAAATGTAGCAATTATTTTAATCTAACAAGGATATTCAAAACCATGGAAGATACTCAAGTAGAACAACGTATAGATGTATTAAAGTATACTGTTGCCTAAACATTGTGTAAAGAAATAGACAAAGCCTTCCTTCTCAGTGATCCTGAGGCCAGAAGTTCACCACAGCTATTCTCAAGATCCATGCCAGAGAGATATTTGACTCCCATGGAAATCCCACTGTGAAGTGCATCTCTACATTGCAAAAGATCTCTCCCAAGCCGCAGTGCCCAGCAGTGTGTCTACTGGCATCTAAGAGGCCCTAGAACCCACACTTTCTGGAGAAGGATGTCTCAAAGGTTGATGAGCACAACAAAAACACTATTGTACTTGCTCTGGTTAACAAGAAACTGATGTAGTGGAGCAAGAGAAAATTGACCAACTGATGATTGAGAAGGGTGACACTGGGAATGAATGTAAATTTGGTCAAATACCATCCTGGGAGTGTCTCTGGCTGTCTGCAAAGCAGACAAAGCAGTGGAAAGGGTGGGGGTGCCTCTTTACCCTCACGTTGCTGACTTAGCTGGCGACCCTGAAGTCATCTTGTCTGTCCCAGCTTTTAATGTGATCAACAGTGTGGTATTCTTGCTGGGAACAAGCTAGATCATGTACGAGCATAATTCTACCTGTAGGGGCATCCTGTTTCCAGGAAGCTATGGAGCAGAAGTTTACCACAACTTGAAGAATGTCATCAAAGAGAAGTGCAGGAAGGATGCTGTCAATGTGGGTAATGAGGACAGATTTGCACCTAGCATCCTGGAGAACAAAGAAGTGCTGGAGCTGTTGAATACCGTCTTCACAAAGGCCAGCTACACTAACCCGGTTGTCATCAGCATGGGCATAGCTGCCTCTGAGTTCTACAGGTTTGACAATTATGACCAGAACTTCAAGTACCCAGATGACACCAAGAGGCTAACCTATGCTAGTCCTTCATCCAAGAGTATCCAGTGGTGGCCACTGAAGACGCTTTTGACCAGGATGACCAGGAAGCTTGGCAGAACTTCACAGCTAGTGCAGGCATCCTGGTGATGGAGAATGATCTCACAGTAACCAATCCTAAACCGATTGCAAAGGATGTGGGCAAGAAGTCCTGCCACTGCCTCCTGCGCAAAGTGAACCAGATCCACTCTGTGAAAGAGTATATACAGGCATATAAGCTGGCCCAGTCTAATGGCTGGGGCGTTATGGTGACTCATTCATCTAGGGAGACTGAGGATAATTTCATCACTGACCTGGTTGGGGGCCTTTGCACTGGGCAGATCAAGACTGATGCCTCTTGCCGATCTGAGAGCCTGACCAAGTACAATTAGATCTGTAGAATGGAGCAAGAGCTAGGCAGCAAAGCCAAGTTTGCTGGCAGGTTCTGGCCGAGTAAAGCATGGACTGGAGATCCCTAGAGCCACCAGCTGCTGAGGTCTTCTCTGTCCCTGGTGTCATCAAGGCAGCTCCAGGACAGCCCATTGTTTGCCCTTACTATGTCACTGCTTCCTTAGGCACCCAAAGTCACATCTGACCACCTGGAAACTCCAGCTTTGCAATCATGTAATTTGTCTGAACCATTGTTTCTGTCACCTGACTTCTCAGCTATTGTCTGGAGCCCTTAAGTCTCCAGTGTAATACCTAGGGTGGGCACCGTCAAGACCCCTCCCCCAGAGGTTTACATACAAATTAAAAGTAGTAGAACCCCACCCACCAAAAAGAAAGAAATAAAGAAGGGAAGCAGCCAGAGATTATTGACTTGGACATGTATGCACTACAGAAGTTGTTGACAGTTTTCTGCATCAACAATATGGGGCAATTTAATACTTGGTTGGCAGCTCACATTTGCAAAGGCAGTTTTTGAATGTTATTCTTAGCAATCTTCAAGCATAGATGGAGCTGATTATGGGCTTTCAGTACTTGAATTATTAGGTTGGGCAGGCATGCTGACTGACAACACTGACACTCAGTTGTTTCATTTGTACTCACAATTTTTAGGCTTTTTTTTTTAATACGAAAGAATTCTGTCAAGCATATACATATACAAAGCAAAGTGAAGCAGTCTTTGCCCCAAACACATCACTCTGACCTGAGTATATGGTTATATTCATCTATGTGTTAACACCTCTAACTAGAAATTGTGTCCATCACAGTTGAATGTTGTTGAGTTGTCTGATTATTGCAATAAATTTAAGGGAGATATGTGTAAAGAACTGATCCTAACCTTGAAAGTTTGTGTGAAAGCAAGACAGTGCTCATCTCAGAGGGACTAAGAGATCATTTGTTCTATGTCACAGATGAACGAGCAATGCCATGGGACACAGATTAAGGCTGTTCTCAACTGTGTTTCAATACAGAAGTAGTTACATGAACTATTCCCAATCATGCAACATCATCAGCAACAATCAAGACAATTTCTTAATAAATTGAAAGAGCACAAGGTAGACAATTGCCCATACACAAAAGTGTATGCTACAAATGTTATCCAGTACTTTTAGCTTTGGGATTGGTAGAAGCAAACAGTAAATGAATACATTCCAGAGTTTTGCCTGAAGGTCGAAAAGGTATTAGGTCAGATAGTGAATATCTATGAAGGAGATTACCACAACTTGGTTCTAAATTTGTAACATTCCAACTCCCCAGAATAACAAAGTTGTGGTCAGCCTTTCAGCCTTAGGCAATGTTTAACATACATGTGGATTCAATTTTTGTATGTTGCGATAATTTTCAGCATACTGAAACTATGGTCACTGTAAGAGTAGCTTATTTGTAACATAAAATGGAACATTTGGGATTAGCACTTCACTGACAATAATTCAGATTAATATTATGATAATTAATGTGATATCAATAGCACCTCCATTCAATATTCTCACACCGCCTTTGCCCACCTCCTTCTATCTAATGCCTATTTCTCCTCTCTTGATTCGTGGAATGCCAGCTTTATTTCCTCTGACTATGGAGTTATTATCTTCACTTATATTACCTTGATAGTAGATTTAATTAAAAATATAAATCTCCTTAGTCTACTGAAGTCTTTAGAGCATTTCAGAAATATTTTCATTTTCTTATTACACTAATCAATATGTTTCCTCTTGTGTTTGAAAATCACTTCCTAGGTTGAGATTTTGTTGCTATTTCCTTCAATAGTAATAAATTAGGCAACTGTGCTCAATATCTAGTAGAGTGTTCTTAAAGTAAAAAGTCAATTTTATTTTTTTTAATTTTCTTTATTTCTTTTTTCTTTTTATTGGATATTTTATGTATTTACATTTCAGACGTCATCCCTTTTCCCCATTTCCCCTCCCTGGAACCCCCTATCCCATCCCCCTCCTCCTTTTTGCTTTTATATAAAAATCAATTTTAACTATGTAGAATATTATGTGTTTGTGTGAGTGTGTAGAATGATATATAGCTATTAGCAAGATCTCAAAGGCTATAAATACTTGGTTAAAAAATACTTGGGTTTTGTGAATAGCAAGCTTCTAAATGTTAACTTTTGTTTTCTAATCCTGTCCAATCCCATGAGCTCCAAATAGTGTTTAACCATGCTCAGACATTTTACTATACACTTACTCAGACCTTTTAGCTATACTCTAATAACTTTTACATTGGTAATGACCTGGCTATGATGGTATGATATTGAGAAATTAAGACTCAGTCTCATAACTCAATTTTCTTTAAAATAATTTCTTTAAAGCCTTCTTATAGTAAACACAAGCAGCTTCATTCTTGTTTATGATTAAATCTCTGTTTCTCAAGGATTGGACTATGCCCTCTCCCCCACCTTAAGAGGAGGAAGCCCATGTACACAAATAAAAGGCTTGCTTTAATTACTAGCATGCTTTAATTAATTTTGCCATGATAGTTTGGATTGGTGTTCATTCTCCTCAGATGTTCAGATTAACATATGATCAAGTCCTTACTTAGAAGTCATAGGCTTTGCATTGGATGGATTGAGTCCATTTCCTTTGGTTATGAAGTGGGAATGGGAGTCTTATTGAAGCTGTGTGTCAACATGGGAATGTGCTTACTGATGGACGAAAGTAGCGTGATACCTGGTAGAAGTCATTATTTGAAAGATAATGTTTGTGTGAACCTGCTATACTACTTTTGCTTTTGTAATGCCTCGGTTTTATCCACCATGAAATAGGAAAATTAATTAACTTATTTTGCAAGGCTTCTATGAGGTTTGAATACATTAATAGATGTAGCCCAATGAAATTAATGCTACAGATTAGTAAATAATTGAGATATGTTAAATATCATCCTCATGACTGTTATCACAATTAATTTTTGCAGAAGGGTTAGATGTGATTTCTATTATTCTGCTACTATAGAAACTGAGGCCTGGGGAATTTGGTCCTTACTCTGTCTAATGTAAGTATTTGGAAATTTAAATACTATAAATATCAAAATGCTTTGAAAAACATAAATCACAATATAAATGAAAACTTTTGAGTATTATTTTAACAAAGAGAACAAAAAATTACAACGAAGAGGTATTTAGCTAAATATACAGGCAGTGAAGGGAGAATGGCAGTTTCAGTTATGGGCAAGACTCCCCTCACCAAAGAATGAGAAACTATGTCCTGGTTATCATACAGCAAAGCTGCTATTGGATCCAACAGTGAAAATATCTTTAATCTGACACTGGTTTATGTCAATCAGAAGCCATTAGAAACCAATTTTATTTTTCAACCAACTACTTGTTCCTTAATGAAAATACTAGATTATCTAAATTAAAAGATTCAAATTTTCTTTTATCATTTTTAATATTAATGAAGCTTTCCATGTAAATGAGACATTTTCTGAGATTTCTTTTTCTTCCCACTTCCCTGTAGGAAAAGCTGAATTAAGATTAGCTAAAAGTTCTGTCTTTCTATGCAGAGTGCTTTCGTACTCTTATACGACATGCGGTTTGGGTTTACTTATTTCACTGAATAAAATGACCTCAAGTTAGCTGACTTAAGAAGTACATTTTCTCTGTGTACCTCCTACTTATGATTTTTTTTTTTAAAAAAAATACATTTGGCGCTTGTGCTGAAAAAAATTACCCAGTTAACTCCATGATAATAGTAGTGATTTCCAGGAGAGGCTCTGTGGATCCTTCCCTCTGTAATTTGCTAGCTGTTTCTGACAACCCCTCACAATGGCTGTAATCAGTGTGGTGATTTTTTCCTATGAACTGTGCCCAGACCTGCCCATCACTGCTTTTACTTCACATGGTTTAAAGTACTGCAATCCCTTTCTGAGTTTGCTGTTGATTGCAATTACTCAGTTTTTTAAATTATTAATTGTCTGAATTTTTCTTAATTTGCATTTAAAGAGAGTATAAACATGAGCCAACACTTTTCACTTTTTTATCAACAAGAAATACAAAATTGGAGAGTTTTGAAACTGCTGTACATTCTAGAGGTTATTAAACAGCAACAAAATAAATACAGGAGGAATTGTTATTTTCAGAGGTTAAGTGGTTAAGACCAGGTTCTCACGGGGAGTCCTTAGAAACTGTATGTACTTCTTCATTCTCTTTTATTGCCACTTAGTAGTAACAGTGAATGAAATCTAAATATGTAAATATCAGGGCCTGACACTATTTAGCTTGACTATCAAAGGACTCTCCATGAGGCACGTGTTCTGATTTATTGTTCACAGTTACCATCTTAACTACCAAGAGTGGTGCCTGCTCTGTAACTGATGCTTAGTAAGGATTTTGAATGAATGAGTAACAAATCTTCTCATGCATACACATGTACTCTCTGTTGTGTTTTACTTGTTTCTTGAGTCATCCAGATAATTTGTTTTATGTATATTATTTATAATCTCACAATAGGGTTAAAGCTATATTAAACAGATTCAAGACTGCAACTGAATTATCAATCCTAAAAGCTACATGTATGAAGGCATTGTGCTGTAGAGAGGCGTGGGCAGACATTCTTCTTACTAGCTTGTTCTGGTTTCAGTGATGGGCTGAAGGAGAGGAAGCCTTAAGGAAAAACACCTAGCCTAGTATTTACTGGATTGTTAAAATCTTTGACTATTATCATTAATACAAAGCCTTAATCATGGAAAAAGATTAAATCTTTGAACTCGATGGAGATCCTAGAGAGACTACAAATTACTAAAGGTGCTTTATAAATGCACACTACCATGCTGTGCCTATGCATGGATCTTTTGGCCTCTGGAAAGCTTACTCTTATAAAAGAACACTCAAGTCTTTTCTTGAAGTTAGAATAGAAACATTTGGATCAGTTACTGTTTCCTGTTCCAGTCTTCTCTTTACCAATAATAACACAACACAATAGAGATATTGATGCAGTTGAAGAGCCCCTTAGGGCTCATGGCTGTTTGGTTTACTTACAGATGAGTAGAAGCAGGCAAAATGTTCAAATTAACTGAATGACTGCAGCTCAACCTTTTAAATATAGCTGATATGTGGCTGAAATTTAAAATAGGGAATATATTGAAAAGATGTGTGGGTCTGGAGGGGTATCTCATAAATAAAGCTCTTGCCAAACATTGTGGGGATCTGTGTTCAAACCTCCAGAACCCACGTAAAAGCTGAGCAAAGTAATGCACATCTGTAATCCCAGTGTGCACAGTGAGATGGAAGGCAGAGACAGGAACATCCCAGACAAGGCAGCCCGACATGCCCAGCATTAAAAGACAAGGAACCCTGATGTAAAGCAAGGGAGAAGGTGAGGATGATCCCAATTCTGTCTGTCTACTTGCCCTCTACATGAATGTATAAACCACTTCTTTAAGACCCCACACCCTAAACACACATATACCAATTATAGAACAACGTATCATAGGTTATCAGTTCTAAAAAAATTAATGCAACCTTTCAGAAAGATAATTTACTGTCATTTACTGAATGCATTGTAAATATGCATGCTATGTTCTAACTAGAACAGAAATCAGACCAAGAAAATTTTAAAGCAAATTATGTTTCTATAAGTGCTGACAAAATATAGCATATTCAGAGTGGGGAATTCCAACATTTGAAGCCTTTCTTTCAGTCTTTTACTAAATAACTAGTGTTTTATGTAAACATTCCTAGACTTTTCGGTGGGTTTTTGTTGTTGTCGTTGTTGTTGTTGCTATTGTTTGTTTGTTATTTGTTTGTTTGTTTGCTTGCTTGCTTATTGAGACAAGGTCTCACTTTATAGCTCTGGTTAGCCTGAAACTCACAGTGATGTATCTACTCCTGCTGCCCAAATGCTGGGGTTAAGGTATATGCCACATGCCCAACATTTGTAAGAGTTTTTAAAGAAAGTAAAATAAATAAATGAATAAGTAAATAAATAAAGTTACTCAGTGATTTCTCATATATTTCAAAGTAATACATATCAATGTAATGCAAATTAATATGTTGGAAGTTATATCTACATAGGTACTTGTGGACGCCAGATACTTATATCAACTGTTAGTGACTTTATTTTTCAGTTTACTCATTCATTCATTCATTCATTCATTCATTCATTTTATTTTATTTTATTTTACTTACTTTTGGTCTTTTAGACAGTGTTGTGTTGTGTTTTGTTTTGTTTTGTTTTGTTTTGTTTTGTTTTAAAGATAAGGAGAGAGAGAATATGTTTGGTGAATGTCTAGTCAGGTCTGGGGAAAGGGGGTATGGGGAAAGAGGGTATATCTGAGGGCCTATGCTGTGACATCCCTTCCTGCCACATGAAGGTATAAGATAGAATAGAGTTTATTCCACCACACTGATTACAGCCATTGTGAGTGATTGTCAGCATGAGGAGGAGAGTTGAGAGGGTAGTAGAGACTGATAAAGGCAGAGAGAGAGAGAGAGAGAGAGAGAGAGAGAGAGAGAGAGAGAAGAGGAGTAGAGGCCTGCCATGAGCACGTGGAGAGAGAAGGGGAGGGGAATGGGGAAGGCAAGAGACATGAGGGCAGAGCAGGGAGCAAGAAGGCAAGAAAGCAAGAAAGAGCAGAGGGGCAAGCAGCCCCTTTTATAGTGAGTCAGGCACACCTGGCCATTGCCGGGTAACTGTGGGGCAGAGCTTAGACAAAATGCTAACAGACAGGAGCTCTCATTGAACCTGAAGCAAGCCCTAAGAACACCTCTGTCTCCCTCCCGCCCCCAGCCCTGAGGTTACAGACCTATGCCACCACTTTTGACCTTTGAAGAGTATCTAGGAGTCAGAACTCAGAGGCTTATGCTACTCATCCAGAATTTTCATAGTGAGCCACATCCCTGTCCCTGAATAGCAACTTTGAATTCAGTATTTGCCATCTTGACAACTGTAGAGTAGGTAAGGAAACAAACTGAGGAATCAGCTTCTGTTGGATGCTAAAGATCCAAACCCACGGGACGAGCTCCCCCAGAGATACTCATGGACAGGACTCGCTGCAATTTGCATGAGATTTATTGAAGAATTGATAGTGGCTTGTGCACCAGGGACCCTCTACTCGAAGGCGAGAGGGAACCCCGAATTAGGGTAAAGGATGGTTTATATACAGAGTTGACAAAGACAGTTAATTGCTTTTTGGGCAATATTAAAAAGATTTCAAACATTTGTTCTCAAGCTTAGCTTCTGTTCCCAGTCTCAGTTCCTAAGTAACTCAAATTTACACCTTTATCTTTATAACCCAGGAGAATTCATCCAAGTGGCTTCCGTTTACCTAGGTATATTGTTTTAAGGACTTATCTCCCGTATCTTGGCCCTTTCCCTCTGGAATAGGATGTACACTTCCAGGGATGTCCCTCGGGGGCCACTAATATTTGAGAGTAAATTGAAATTCCTTCATGCTGCTACCTGAAATTACATTCCTACACTTCCTGCAAACTTATGATCTACTTCGGGCATGGTATAAGCATGAGGAGGTAACTAAGCAACACAGAGAATAATATTGTATTAAATAATGGACTTTGTCCTTTATTTGCTTTATCCCTAGAACTGAAAAAAAAAGACCTGCCACATGGTAGCTATTAAATAAATATTTAACCAGAAAGTATGAATGAAGCAATGGCAAGAAAAGCAAAAACTATTTCCAACAAACAATACACACATATCCATGAAATACTACTTGATTGTCAAATTAATAACAAATAGATACTTTAGCTTAAAACATGACTGTTGAAAATATTAAATTATATAAGGCTGTTCATCATTATGTTTGTGAGCTAAAAAATTCTAACACTTGTGTTTAAAATATTGTACCATATTGAGTAAGACACTTTTTCTATTATTGATAATGATTAACTCAAGTAGGTGATAGACATATTAGAAAGATGACAAAAGATAGATGATGATGAAGATAGATAGATAGATAGATAGATAGATAGATAGATAGATAGATAGATGATAGATAGATCATAGGTAGATCATAGAGAGATAATAGAGAAATAGATGATAGAAAGATAGATGATGCAGGTTAACTTAGTTTACTAGCATGCAATAAATCCTCTCTATTACAGCTTACCTATTTGTTAGCATTTACCAACTTGATTAAGTAAATGTGTTTTTTGTTTTGTTCTTTAGGTTTTGGTTTTGGTTTGCTTTGTTTGGTTTGGTTTGGTTTGGTTTTGGTTTGGGCTTGGGCATTTTGTTCTTTGTTTTGATGTTGCTGTGTCATGATTTCTCATTTGAATTGTGGACTGTATTCATCTTTCACAAAATAATCTTACTACTTTTCCCATTACTACTTAGAAAATGGCTTATCCTGTATTTCTCCATTATTTATTCTTGTTTTGACTTAGTCAATGCTGTATGGATAATTCTTCCAACTGAACTGTTCTGTGGTTTATAGATTTGTGTGTGTGTGTGTGTGTGTGTGTGTGTGTCCGTGTGTGTACAAAAACATCCTTGGTTTGAATCTGTGGTAGATTTTCAAATGCTAAAATGGATTTTTAGAAGCTGAAGAGATATCTTAGCACTTAAGAGCATTTACTTTTCTTGTAGAGAAGCACATTTCAGTAAGCAGCACCCAAGTTGAAAAGCTCACAAATAGCCTGTAACTCCTGCTCCAGGGCCTGCAGTACCCTCTTCTGGCCTCCACAGGTAGTAGCATCCACATATGAATACCTGTGCAGACATACACATAAATAGAAATAAAATAGCTCTTTCTCACCAATTTTCTGTTACACACTGCACAATGTAATGACCTGCCAAGCAAATGGCAACAGGAGGATAACTCCGGAATGTACTATTTTTACAGTCACTTCCCTGTCACAGGGAATAGATACTTATCTCTATTATTATACCAGTCAGGATACGTTCACTTATGTCAATCACCATGAAAACAGAGAGATGGTGGTGGCAGTTTAGTAGGCACCTCCCTGTCTATGCGGGGCTAAAAGTAAATCCATATCCAATCTCCAAACTGAAGGACCTTGCTGTCCAATGGCAGAGATAAGGTATAAACATATTATTTGACATGTAATTCTAACCAAGGAAGTGAATGTAGTAAGTATCAAATAATAGCAGCACCAAGAACTCAATAAGACTCCACACACGGACAGGATGAGATGAGAGATTAAAATATAGAGCCGATGGATAAAGGCTGGGCATTGTAGAAGTAGCAGTCATGCTTCACCTGTAATGAGGGACAGAGACAGAAAGGGATGTTATGTGACACGGACATTAGAAGGGGGGTGGGGAGTGGTGGAGCATGTGACCAAACCAAAAGTCAAGAATGCATGAGACAGGAAAGTGCCAACGAGGCTACCTATGATGAATACAACGGTAGCAAAGTCACTGCAAACAGATCGAAAACATTTCTGTACAATTAGTCTGGGGAAATAAATGTTCTAGATTTATTTAATTTTCAAAAATATATAACACCATTACATATTCTTGATATCTATGTGGCAAATAACTGTTTCAACAATTGTTTCTACTTGGCAGATCATTTTATATCCAATCTCATATTGGATGCCTGCACCAATCCTGTGAGTGACATTCTTATTATAATCATTCTTATTATAATCACTAGAAGATGTCTCAATATAGATGTGAACACAGGCATGACCTGAATGGGGTATTCACCCAATCTTAGCTATCAGAAAACATCTGATACTTGATTGTGATCACATGACAAACACGATGTTTTCGTATAGTGTTAAGACGTGAACTAGTGTTTTTGAATGGATGAAAGTGATCTCACACTTTGAATAGAAGAGATTGTTGGAGAATATATATATATATATATATATATATATATATATATATAGTTGATTGTTGGCTTCAGTATTAGAATGGTTTATTTGCAATATTTCCACATTTAGTGTACTCTCTATATAAATTTTAAACTAAATTTCTCTGGAAATATTACAATTATTTTCTATGTCATTCTTACACTAAAATTTAATAGAATGTTTAAGATTTTTCTGATGGAGTTATAATATCTCAGTGATATGCAGAAACCAGTTGTTCCTCATTGAGTATGAAAGGTTCACCACTGGTTCATGTGCTCATCCACTTGATTGCTGAAGGGTAGTATTGGTGTGGGAGGCAGTGAAATGGACAAATGACCTACAACTCCCAACTGATACTTGACAATGAAATTTAGCTCATATCATAATCGTAAAAATTACCATGGTCTCAATCTTGGAGAGTCATGAAGCAAGCTGCCGAGCTCTAGAGTCAGTAAATGGTTACTTATGAGCCAATGTCACTGGAAGAGACGAATTTCCCATAATAACTAGAGCGAGAACTGAATGATGGTGCCTTCCTTCTTCCCTCTGGCTATATGTGAAAGGTTTCATTTGGCTTGCAATTTCCAGGAGGATTAAAGTAAAAATTGTGTAGTCAAGGGACCCTTCCACAGTAATAGAATAGCATTGGTTAACCTCGACTACATTTAATTTAGTCAATGGAAGTGGTTACAGACAACTATGAAAGACAGATGTCAATCCTCAGCACTAGGTATCAAATCTGCACTGTCATGTGCTCTAATGCTTCACTAAGTTGCTCATACTTTATATGGTAAAAGCTAAATGCCTATTGTTTGGTATTATAAATCTTGCTTCTCTTTTTAATCCTTTGATAATTAAATTCAGGATGTGAAGGTATAATGAAAATAAGCCACATTTAAATGTATCCATGGATTATAATAAATATTATTATATTTCTTTTATATTTTTCACAAGAAGGACATAAGCATTACCATATTTGATTTTGGTTAAATTATGAACACATCCAGTTATAAAATGCTCTTTAGTAGAACAAACTTATCTTTAAATTTACATGTAATGTTAAGTGTTTGGATAAATTCCACTGTTGATTACTGAGAAAGAAACCTCTGCATTTCTTTGTGAAGTTCTTTTCAACACACACACACACACACACACACACACACACACACACACTCTCTCTCTCTCTCTCTCTCTCTCTCTCTCTCACACACACACACACACACACACAGAGGGGGAGGAGGAGGGAGGGAGGGAGGGAGAGAGCTAATCAATGTCACATTACGTGTGTATAAAGTGATTACTTTCCTCTCTCTAAATTGACTTTAATTCAGGATCAAGATAGCTGGTTTTAGAATCTGTCACATGTAGTTTCTGTGTATATTTGGTTAAATTTTTGGCAACTTGACATAATTTGGAGTCATCTGGGAGACAGAAGCTCAACTGAGGAATTGCCTCCATCAAATTGGCCTATGTGGTTACTGTGGAAGGGCAGGTGATCCTGGGTGATATGAGAAAGTAGAACGAGCAAGCCACATAAAGCAAACAAGGAAGCGTCTGTCTTCTGGGGTCTGTGCTTCAGTCTCTACCTCTACGTCTGCCCTAGCTTCCCTCAGTGATGGACTATGATCTGAGAGTTGTAAGAGAAAATACGCTGTTCTCTCTCTAACTTGCTTTTAGTCATGGTTTTCTCACAGCTACAGAGAAGCAAACCGTGAGACCCTGCAGCTTAGCTCTGACCTCTGTTGAGGTCATAAAACAGTATTGGCCAAGGTTTCTGGTAAAATTCTATTGTCCAAGGTAAAGAAATTTCATTAGAATAAGTTTGCTTCCAAAGAGTTGTAAAGGCTAAGTTCACCACTATGACTGTAATACTTTAATTTCAACATAACTATCAAGTATTCTGCAACAAAGGCATGAAACCACACTTTTAAAATTGAAAACAAAATATGTAAAAGATAAGATCTTCATGAAATGAAATATTTAAATTTGAATAATTGGGGGATAATTTTTCTATAATTACACATTTTCCCAGAGAAAACTAATGTCAAGACATTTTATCCAGTTACCTTATCAATGCCATCTTTTGCTGTTAGGCTGGACCCCTGGGATGAAAGCTGCTGTCAAGAGGTTATACAGGGATACAAAGCAAGCAGGCTCACAGGGCAGCAAACAGCTCAGTTAAATTTTGCTTGTGATAGTTCAAGGTTTAAGACAATAATGGTTCTGAACTAAGGAGCAAAATGGAAATCCTGTTGTGATGTCATCTATTCTGTGTAATATATTAGTACTGTTAGAAGTATCAAAGGAGATAATATATCTAAATGTCTTGTAAAAGCCAGGGAAAGCTATTTGAGAACACAAGAAGTCTGGCTTAGCCTACATTAGACGGAGACTTTTGACAGGCTGAGAGACTGACCACAGGTGACTCAGGATCTACCATCAATTGACTTTTGTAATAGGAACTTGACCAAAGAAGTTGTTTTGCTTAATAAATTTGATAGCATTGACCCCACCCCCTAACTTTTGTTCACTCAAACTCTTATTTAATTGGGATTTGAAAAACAGTGAATTTTCTGAAATGTAAAGATTTTACTATCTGAGCCTTCTCCCATTCCCATGTTCTACCTCTGCAGTAGTACCATTAGTCCATTCATTTGTAGAATTTCCTTACTTTAATAGCTTCCACCCTCCAACACTGCTACATCTGTTTCTCACACATGCATTTGGGAGACAAATACAGATCGACAATTGGTGAGGCTCAGTAGTTTCAGAATCACACAGATAAGTTGAGATTCTTAAGGCCTAAAAGGCCTCTCAAGAGAGGTATGGGTGAAATTTAATTTCAAAAAAAATTCCAACACAATTTACACATTCCTTTGTGAAGCTGACACTTGCTTCACTGGATGGTTGAGCCAATGCCCCCTCTCTCTCTATGTGGAGGTTTCTGTTTTAGATAATTTTTGTTTGTTTTTTTCCTGTCATCTGCTTCATTATGTCAACATCCTCCTGGATTATCTCTTCAGTTAAAGACTCCTTATAGGCACGGGTTGCCAAGCAGTTACTGCACTTCCTTGCAATTTACCATGTTAGCTATTGTTGCAAATATTAGGAAAGTTAATATGTTATAAGCATTTGGGTTTAAATACTTCAAAAATGTATTTAGAAGTCGAAAACCAAATAAACATCATGGTAAATGTTTATCATCTTAGCCCTATATGCTCATTCAACTGCAAAGTATTTGTTTTTCTGTTTTTTGTTGTTTCGAGACAGGGTTTCTCTGTGTAGCCCTGGCTGTCTGGAACTCACTGTAGACCAGGCTGGTCTTGAACTCAGAAATCCACCTGCCTCTGTCTCCCAAGTGCTGGCATTAAAGGGGTGCACCACCAATGCCTGGCTCAATTGCAAAGTGTAAATATATACATATACATATACATATACATATACATATATAAAATGTTACAGTCAATTTGACTTTCATACTTTTTAATGTTTACTCATAACTTGTTCAAAATAAAAATGTACTCTTTTTATGTCAGTTTGTTATTAAATAAAATCCCTGGGTCTTATCCAAAAAAGAAACCATAGAAAGCTCAGACTTTTATTTGTATCTAATGGGGTGCTGAAAGTCACTGATACTAACAAGCATCAAAATCAAGAAGCAGTCAAAGCAAGAATAATATTCATACAGCTTTCTCTGTGTAGACTGTGTATCAGTACATATGTGCTTTGTCGGGGAGGTGTCTTATGGGATAAGCATGAGTTATGAATTTATAAGAGGAGCAATAGAAATATTCTGTAGTGGTCCAGAGAAAATGTTACAGTCAATTGACTGTAACAGAGAAAATGTAGAAACTGAAAGTTTCTACATTTCTTCTCTTTTGCATTAGCAGAGATACTTAAGAGAAGAAGGGTCTGTTGTCTGTTCAAGAGGTTCATCCCGGCATGTAAATGGCAGGTGAATTAGCTTCAATAACACAAGTCAGAATCTCCTTTCATTGTGCTGTATAGTTTCATGTCAATTTGACACATGCTAAAGTCATATGAGAGAAGGGAACCTCAATGAAGATGCAGGCAAGCCAGTAGGGTATTTTCTTAGTGCTTGTTGGGGAAAAGCTCCGCCCATTGTTAGTGATTCCATCCCCGGGCCGGTGGCCCTCGGTTTTATAAGAAAGTAGGATGAGTGTTGGGCCAGGTAGCCATGTGACCGAGGGGAGCTGGCTTGGACCAAGAGTCCAGTTGTGTCGTGCTCCCATCTTTGCCACCCGGAGGAGTTTACATAGCCTGGTAACCAGGTCACCGTTTAAACTTCCTCTCCCCTTACAAGGTCACGTCTGGCAGTTCCTGAAATTCCCCCTTATGCAAATGAGGCATCCCCAGTGCTCTGACTCCAAAACCCTCCCCTCACCAAAAAGTCTTAAGTATCCTTTGTTTCCCCCATTAAATATGCCTCACTGGAGCCTCTCTCACTGGCAGCACTCATAGCTGCCTGAAGTCTCTTCTGCTCCTACCTGACCATCCTGTCTTGCTTCACCTCTTCATGGTCTCTGAATTATCTCCTGCTCCTAGGTTCCTTCTTTGAGTTTCTGTGCTGACTTCATTTGATAATGAAGAGTGAGAGGAAAGTGTAAGCCTTTGTGACCAACTTGTTTTGGTCATAGTGTTTCATCACAGCGATAGAAACTCTAAGACACCTGTCTTGTCAATCACCTTTTCAGCTTGCTCAGATCCTCCATCATTCAACATGCAGGAGCATCTAAGACTTGCTTAGTCTTCAGGCTTGCTCTGGAGAACACATTCTGCTTAATTCCAAAATAACTCCATAGTCTCAGGTTCAGGGTTTTTTTTTCACCATTGACAAATGAAAGTAAATTATATATATATGTATGTATGTGTGTGTGTGTGTGTGTATGTATATCGATATCAAGAAAGAGAGAGAGAGAGAGAGAGAGAGAGAGAGAGAGAGAGAGAGAGAGAATAGAGATAAATTGATACAGATTCATTCAACTCCAAGTACATTCCCTAGAAAGGGAATACTGGAGAAATGATTCACCAAAGAGCCTCCACTCTAGGCAAGATTTTCATAGTTGTGTGGTCATTTAGGAATATCCTATATGGCAAATGGATTCAACTTTAGTACTTTAGTATTGTTTAAATAATTTAATACAAACTACATACTAACATTTTGAACTTGAAGCAATCAATGCACAGTTCGTTCCTTAATGTAGAACAACATTCCTTTGCTCATTGTGCCTCAAAGCATACCAGGATAAATTCATAATAAAAATCCCATACAAAGGAAGATGTGGGATATTTTCAGATTTCTCTCAGTCTTATTAAATTGCTCCTTTAGGTAACTGATTAAAAAAAAACAAAAAAACAAAACAAAACAAAACAAAACAAAACCCCAGTCACTATTCATTGCTGTTATGCTGTATTAATGGTATTCTATTCACAAATGTGTTCTACTTGATATGCCTGACTCCCAGGTCTCTTCCTTCAGAAAGCCTTTCATGATGTTTTGAAATGGATAAGATCCTCCAGTCATCACATTAATTACCTCTACTTCATTGTAATTACCAGAATTATAGAATAACTCTGGTAGCTATATATTTTACATGCTCCTTTCTTGCTAGAAAATAATCTACATAACAGCAAAGATAGTATATAGGGAAAATTGGCATCTTAAGGCAAGTAAGCATGTAACAAGTGCTTAGTAAGAATATATATATACATATACATATATATATATATACATATATATACAACATATACATATTCATATATGTATGCATGCATATATGTATTTATGTATGTATGTATTATCACATACCAATAACAAGCTTGTCCCTCTTGTTCCCCTACAAATGAACATAGAGTCACCTGCTGCAGAACCTAGATTCATATGCAGGACCATGAGGAGGATCCCACATACTCCTAAATTTCTCCAGAAGTCACTGTAAATTCTAGTTCATGATAGAACAGGAACAGAAGAAAAACATCTCTATTTGTCGTCTGATAGGTCCCTTTGCCCCTTTGTGAAGGCCGATGCCCACAGTCAAGGTCTATTTATAGCAGCTCTAAGGAAGCTGGCAAACTTGCAGTGTGCGAGAAGTTCCCTCTGTGGTTTTGGCAAGGTTCACTATACATTTTCTGTCTACTTTGTGACCTCCTATCTCTTGTTTCACATTGTGGAGCTGTCTAGAGACTAAGGTATATGGAAAATATCTCCTTCCTCTTTGTAACAGGTATTCTGCCAACATGGGGGCCCACACCTCTGAACTGAAACCTTTTAATGGAGTGTATACATCTTGTATACTAATAGCAAACATGTTTCTGTGAAACTTCAATTTTTTTCCTAATAACCAGAGACAAGAAAAAAATATCAAAGACATCTAAGTGAAAAAGAAGAGGAAATTATAAGCAGTGCCTCATAGAATTGCTATAATTCCAACCCAAAGTTTTAATGTGATAGTTTTAGTACTTACAAAAAATTTAAAAAAAATCAGTTCTCAATCTGCATTGTGCTTTAATGACAGCTCTCTTTCTTTCTTTCTTTCTTTCTTTCTTTCTTTCTTTCTTTCTTTCTTTCTTTCTTTACATGTTGGCTAGAAACAGTGCAACTGTAGGTGATTACTGAGATTTAACTCAGTCATTGTAATAACTGCATGAAAGTCATTTCAGGATCTAAAATCCAAATGATGAGATACTTTTTCTCCAGGCAAGAAATGAAGAAGTATCAATTTTTCAAGGAGATAGGGTATTCTTTTCTGTGTGAGTACCCAGAGTTCATTGCCACTGGCTTCTGGATCGATCCCATTCTTCAAATGAATGATGCTGTCAGAGTGCTAAGAAATGGTGAAGAGAAAATGCCCTTACGGCTTCCTGGGCTCCATCGGGGCAGCAGGATTAAATTTGAGTTCAGGTTTTAAAATGATAAAGAGCTGTTTGACGGAATTTTCAATATGTTTATCAGAAGAAAGCTGAAAGTACAAGATAACTTCTGTAAGAAATTTGGAAGTCGAAATGGGTATCTGGAACATCTCAAAAGAATCTCCTGCAGTTAACATTGCTCATGTTCCTACAGCCAACAACCAGCACTACACTTTTCTTCCTGAATTATTTTTAACTAGCTTGGAAGTCATCCAGGTCTGACTCTCCCAAAAGTAATTTTGTAAATGTGAGAGGAACTAAGTGGGTTCTGATTCAAAAGACAGGTGCACCTGGATGTCTTTTGTACAGCTGTGAAAATCTTTGGGACGGTCATCACTTATCATTCCATGGTGAGACAGCTTAGGTGTGAAATGCAGTTTTTTCCAGAGGTGCTGAAAGCCAACAAGGCGGATCAAAGTTAAACCAAGCTAATATGTGCATCCTGTTCCTCAGAAAACATTCAAACAATGATGTAAAAGATTTTTGACCAAACATTAGAGACTACTGAATACATCAACTAGAAAATACAGATTCCTCTCATTAAACCTTCTTAAACAAACCATATCCAGATTCATTTAAATTTAGCAGTAGAAAAAAATGACCACTACTTCCTCAGGGTTTTTTAAATCAAATAAAGCATAAAAATGTGAGGGTTGAATGTTAAACGGTGAGGAACAATAGATAAAACCTGACATGGAGGTATTTCTAATGTCTCCTCAGTTCTCAGTGAGCAAAACCCAACATATCTTTCAATGTTGATAACACACAAGCTTATATCTACTCTTACATGGAGGGTAAAGACGAGAATATCATCAGAGCATTTTCACTTACCAAAATATTTTAATGATTTCATACAAAATTTATACACTTGACTAAACAGAATCCAATACAAAAATATAAAAGTGAATTAACTATTTAACAGTGTCCTCATATCATTTAACTACAAAACCTTCATTGTCTAGGAAATTTGTTGTTAAAATTTATGTCCATCATGAGAAAAATTTTCAGAGCATTTAATATTTTTTTACCGACTAAGAAATTTCTAATTATTCAATTATTTTCATGATTTCCCCATCAATTAGTGAATACCATGTGTAAAACAATGAATCATTGTCATTAAGAAAGTACTTGTTAACTCAAATGGGTAAAAGTTTCTAGATATTTCCATGATTATTTCTTTAATAGTCTTTATTGCATCATAGGTGATAAGTAGTCATATTAAGTTAAATATCTCAGAATTGCTGTGTAATTAGTAGGTTGTCTTTTAGTTGAGAGAAAAGGTCCACATATATTGCTTCAGTCATGCAAATGGATTTTGAAAATTAATGACACAATGAAAAAGTCATCAATTTTCCAGAAGAAAGTGCATGAATGTGCTGTAGAAAGAATGAAGGAGACCTAGATGCAGATTGTCTGGCTAAGGTCTAGCATTTCAATAGTCTCCCGCTAGATGACTTGATTACTTAGTCTATGTTCATATATATATATATATATATATATATATATATATATATATACTGACCAATAGATTTCTTTACCTCTAGTGTGCACTCAATAAACATAAGCATTGCCAAGGACCAGCCTTGGCTTGAAGAGGGGTTCTGAGGTAGGGGTATTCAGGAGCATTGAAAGAATGACTTGAAGTCAATTGAGGGGTACAAACTTGTTTGTGTTCTGCTCAAGACAGCTTTCTGAAGATCACCACACAACTCAGTTCTCACAGAACAAATCCAAGTCTTTTATTTACATATTGATTTAATCATCCATGTTCCTTCTTACTGTGAATCAGCATTTTCTGGTCTTAGTACATTGACTCCTAGGAAAACATAGCAAGCACATTTTTATTAACATTGCAAATGGATTCAGAGATCTGCCTACCTTTTAAAGCACAGACAACAAACTAGCTGGGTGGAAGAATCCACCTCTGAGGTCACCCTTCCCATCATGTCTGAGCCTAAATTTGCTTTGTTCCAGGATGACCTTGAACTCAGGACTCTGTCGCCTTTGTATCTTTGTATCTATCTGACAGGCTGGCTCATAGTGCAGCTGCATTTTTTTTCCTTTAGGTTTGTGAAGCTCCTCATATAATTTATATTGCATTATTATATTTTGCATAGTCTAGAAATCCTGTTTATATATTTTTGAACTCATATTTTTAAGAGTTCTTTCCCACAGCCTTAAGGGCTGTCCTGAAGGTCACAGGATCTACTATTTTGCTAAGATATACCCTTGCCTCCTGGACTCATGCTGCTTTTAATTAGCATGGAATCATTAACCTTGGCTGAAAGGACACATCCCTATAGTGTTATCAGGAAGAACATCACCCAGTGAAAGAATCTAAAATAAATTATGTACATTATTACATAAATAAGCCTTACACATCAACACTCATGGAGACTCATGCTGTTCTGGCTCTGCTCCGGGGCAGGAAATCTCATGCTAACCCCTATCAGGCCATGTAGGACTTGGCAAGCATAATATATTAAGAAGCAATTTTATACAAAGACTAAGTTTATCTTTACCTTTCTATTGATAGTCTCACGACCTTTGCTGTTGACTTATTTTTACTCCTATGTATGTAAAGTTTGTCCTGAATCATTCAGGAAAAAGAAAAGGGTAAGTCCAAATTCAGAATACTAGTTCTACTTTCAACCTAAATTTACTGGTTTTTTTCTAAACATGTCCATTCATACAAGAAAGCTTACTAGCTTTCCAACCCCATGACCAGAAATATTGGCCCAGGTTCACAGTCTGACCTCAGCCCTGCACTATGGCCCATCCTACGCAGAAAGTCAGGGTGGTGATATGCTGAGGATATTAGAATCATGTTCTAACTAGAGCCATGATTAGTCCTTGTTTTCCCTCTGTATGTTATGTTTTTGTTTATTGAGTATTCATCATGTACAGTGCTAAATGATTCCATGCATTATCATATTTACTCTTTTCCATAAAGCATTCAAAAGTCAAACTAGCCTTAAAATCAATCTGCTATAATTTAATTTATTGATTACAGTATCTTTGTCATTCATATTAATTTAAATGAAATTAACAGAAAAGGAACACTTGTGTCTAAGGTGCCGCATGCAGGAGTTCTAGATAGAGAGGTGTAGTCAAGAAGATGAACTGTACTTGGTAGTTCAGTTGAGACCAAGATGGGCAATGCAGTGTGAAAATTTAACATCCACACAAGAAAAGGACCAATTCAGTAAGAAAATAGAAGTTATCTCATTAAATTGAATAGCTCAAAATAAGTTATTTATCTCTTAGTAATTCAATTCACCCATTAAAGAAAAATAATAATTTCTTCACCACCTAATTCATATATTTTATTATGAAAGGAATGAGAAAACAGTTCTATAAACTGAGTGTCTGAGGAGTCAGTAAATTGCTATTTGCATAAGCAAGAACTCATATAAGAAGCCAAGTATGGTGACATGTGCCTGTTAGCAAAGCAGAGCCAGAAATATCCCTAAAACTTGCTAGCCAGCAAGAGTTTATGAGCTTCAGGTCCAGTGAGGAACCAAATCTCAGAAGGCAAAGGCAGGCACATGTGTGTTCAAGGCCAGTCTAATCTACACAGTAAGTCCCAGGCTAGCCAGAACTGCATTGTGAATCCTGGTATCGAGAGAGAGAGAGAGAGAGAGAGAGAGAGAGAGGGGAGGGAGAGGAGAGAAAAGAAGAAGAAAGAGACCAAGACAACCTCTGTCCAGAACTGCATATACTTACATATAAATTAACAACAAATATCATCCACACGCCACACGAAATCCTATGAGTGGAACAACTATGCTATCAATTGTTCTTTTTTCGTACTAGGAAAAGGCCAGGATTTTCTTGTTTTCATTGTTATTTTGCCATAACTTCCATGACCAACTTTGAGATTGGCCTGACTGGCCCATGGGAAATGAAGAAATGAGAAACATGTTTACAAGAGTAGCTGGGATCAGGTGAGTCTCGAACTCTGATGGAGATTTAGTAGCAATCTGTGAGCTCAGGGAAGAAATAGCAGGCCAACTTATCATGAGTGTCTCCATGTAGTGAAAAAAGTTCAGGCTTCAGGCATCTAGGAGAAAGCTGCGTCTCATCCATTCTGCACACAATGTCAATATCTGGACCAGGGGAAAGCCTTCTTTTCCTCTGAACCTGACCCAGGGAAAGCCTTGTCATTAGCATCTCCCTGAAGCACAGGAATGTGTTTATGCCATGACGCTCATTCAAAAAGGGATACACTCATTCCCAGTGTTTATTTTATGCTAACCTAGATTTTAAATATTATGATTAGCTATGAATAGAAAGGGTGGAAAAATGAGGTAGATGAAATTAAACATAGATCAATATAAGATAATTACTATAATTTAGGTGCATACATAGGATAAATGCTATAATTTACACATATAAATTTGTCCAAAAGTCCTAAAGACTCAAAATGTAAAAAGAAAAAATAGAGCTTATATGACTTGATATAATTTTCTGATATAATATGCTGACATATCTCCCAAAGTAAAATCATTATTTGTCGATTTAAAAAATTATTTGTCATTTCAGTTTCTACAGTGACATCATTGAAAATTATTTTTTCTCAAAAATAATTTTGCATATACCCTATAGCTTTATATAATCTGTTTCATGTTCACCTCTTCTTTTCTTTTTCATTTAAAAAAAAGTCTTATAACAAAACTTCTGCTGTCTTAAAAATAAGGAATCATAAAGAAAGGTGAATTGATACATCTCTGAAAACCATGGACTTGATCTGCCAACCATCAGGAGGCCCAGCTTGTAAATATTTTGAAACCACGCTCTTCAGATTAGAAGAAATCATTTTGTACTCTTGTCGCAGTACAATGATCTCACCTCCAACATCTTATCCACCTGGCACACTTTCAACCTATGGAATCTTTCCTTTCCTTTATCAAACGATAAAGCTCAATGACTACTCAAATCCATCAAAATTACCAGAACTTATATAAAATACATGTATAAAACTCAGTTTGTTTCCTTAGAAACTTTTAGTTTGTTCATATTTGTAAACATTTACATACATTTTGTTAATTCTGTAAATTTGTGCATGTGTCTTAACATGGGTATGTGTACATTTGTGTGTGTTCCCATGCAGGTCAGAAGAAAATGCTAAATCCACTGGAGTCATTTACATGGGTTATGAGAACTGAACTCAGGTCCTCTACAGAAAGAAAAATCACTGAAATCACTCAACTTTTTTTTATAGCCTCCACATGTTGTTCATGTTTTGTTGTGCTGAAGTGTACCTGATTCTGTGTTAAAGTTTAAATTTCAGACTCTAAATTTGAATGTGGAATAGACTAGTATGATGAACAATAATCATTGTCAGTATTACAGGGTTTTGGAATCACCCATGAGATAAATCTTAAGGTATGTCTCTGGGGGTTCTTTCTAGGCAAGTGTGATTGAGGAGGGCAGCACCATCTTTTGGACTAGAGGTCTCAGAATGAATCAGAAGTGGTAACTTTGGGGCTGGAAAGATAGCTCTTCAATTAAGAGTACTGATTGTTCTTCCAGAGGTCCTGAGTTCAATTTCTAGCAACTTCATGGTAGTTCACAACCATCTGTAATGGGAGTATACTCCTAAATATAAAATAAATAATTATTGAAGAGGAGGAGGATGAAGAGGAAGAGGAAGAGGAGGGGGAGGAGGAGGAAGAAGAGGAGGAGTTGGAGGAGAAGAAGAAGAGGAAGAAGGGAAGAGGAAACTTAGATGAGCAGATGAAGGTTTCTGGTCCACCAAGTTATGAGATGTCTTAGTGCCATGTTTCTGCTACCTGGAACCTTGCTATGGCCTTTTCATCATGAGAGACAGTCTTCTCAAACCATGAGGCAAAATAAATTCTTCCTCTAATAAGCTGCATTTTGTCATGCCAAAAGGAACTAACTCAATCACCTACCAAGTATATGACTGTAGATAAGTTTATCATTCATTTTGTTTGAGTTTTCTTATCAGGGAAATGGCCCTAAATTATATAGGATTTATAAGATGAAAGCAATAACTCTAGGAGCTTTATTAAATTCCTATAACAAAATTTAGTATATTGACTGGAAACACAGTTCAGTCATAAAGGGTGTTAGTTCGGGATTCTATTGCTGTAAAGACACACCATGACGGTAACAACTCTTGTAAGGGAAAACATTTAACTGGGGCTAGCTTTTAGTTCAGATATTTAGTCAATTATCATCATAGCAGAAAGCATGCAAGAGATCAGGCACATGTGGCACTGGAAAAGTAGTTGAGAGTTCTGTATTGTCGATCCCCACAGGCAGCAGGAAAAGAACAGAGACACTGAGGCCTCAAAGCCCACCAGCTACTGACAAACCTCCTTCAACCAAGCCACATTAACTCTAGCAAGGCCTCACCTGCAAATAGTGCTTCTTCCTATGGGGACTATTTTTATTTCCCATCACATGTAAGCACTCATGTTTGAGCCACAGTACCACAAAGCCAGGCAAAGAACAAACAAACAAACATTCCAAACTTCAGCTGCTGAAGGATTTAAGGACTAGGGTTTGGGGTCCCTGGTGTAGCTTGCTTACTTATCCTATGCAAGGATAAATTCAAAGCCCAGCATCACATTATAAATACAACAAAAATGTCACACAGTTTAATATTTTTAGTATACCTTTATGTCCTTTTTAAGCTACACGTGTGTCTCGAAAGAGAGACAGAGCCTACTTGATTAACTAGCAATCACCAAAACAGACTTAAAATAAGACAGACCAAATATGCTGTGAGTCCTGGAGAAGATGATATTGACAGTTTTTCTTCCCCATGTTTTCCTCCTCTCCTTAAAGGGTGGTTTTGAGCTCAGGTCAGTCTTTCTTTCCTTTAATTGTCATCTGGACAGTAAGATCTGCTTAGTACAGAAGCCAGTCTGTGTGAGTCCAGGGTTGCAGCTATCCGATTGCTCTCTCCGTTTGTTAATGGGAATTCAGCTTCTTGACAGCTACATTTTTCAGCCCCACTGTCTCCAGCGAGGCCAGCTTCATACTGTGGTATTCCTCTTGTTTCTCGGTAACCTGCCATGGGGGATAGGAATGTTCATTTGTTTGTCCTTGTGAAGAATTTCCTTCCTACTATTAACTTGCTGTGATGTAAAATCTACCTTATTTACAATTAAATGAATCCACTAATCCTAACTCAGTAGAGGACTGAGGTAAAACCCCTGGGAGTGTTGACATTGTCACCAGCTTTTTTGTTTTTTGTTTTGGGGGCTTTCTTTTTTTCCTCTGTGGAGATTTAACTGTTATCTCTTAGTTATAGCTTCTTACTAACAGAGAATTGAATTTTTAAAAAGGTATTTTGATAGAGGCATTCAGTTAGAGACAATAGAGAATTCTGAAAATAACCATGTGATTGTTTTGAACAATACAAAACTAAATGTAACAGCAACAATGAACAAACACTATGTGTTACATTGTGCAATTTTGTGGATCAAAGGACTGCCAATTTAAAAAGTATATTAGCTACAATTCTTTATCCTAATGATTTTATTTGCAGTTAGATAAAAAGTGACCATATAATATAAATACAGCAATATACTATTCTCTTAGCTAAGAGAAGAGAATTTTTTCATTTTAATTACAAAAGCGTGAGCCATCTCTCCAGCCTAGATGATGACCATCTTTAATAACAGTATTTTTCTCTGTCATGAGCTTCATGAAAATGGCTTATAAATTTCTATTCATATCACTTGGAAAAGGTGTTCATTGGCCAATGTGTTCAGGAAGCACTATCTAAAATACTTCTTACTTCTCAGAGCTTTGTGCACACTAATGGGTGTGGTTATTTCCAAGAAGACTAACATTTCCAGGCCTCATTTGGCCCTGTAGTACTTTTTACTTAAAATACTGTTATCTCTTATTTTCTCTGAAACAGTCTTTTGCAAACCGCATTACAGAATACTGGCAGTGGAGTTGTCGTTTTCAGTCATTGATGTACAGATAAACATAGAGACACTCTTAGTAAGCAAGTGTTCAGTATCATATATTTATCAACTATATACCCAAGTTCAACAAACCCAAGTTCAGCAAATACTTAGATCAAATACGAGACACAATACAAATGAATCTATAGTCAGTGTACTAATTCTGATTGGGTAGACACATATCTGTGATATTAAGCATAAATGATAAGTACTGAAAAAAGGAAAGAGTAGAAAAAATATATCTCTCGTTTGAGGGCTCACAACTACAGTTGGCAGCCCAACTTGGAAAGGGCACAAATATCATATGTACAAATACTGAATGCACACCTAAGCTACGTTGGATCATGGTCTGTCATTTTCTTGTGATGTCACAATTAGTGAGCATGATGCTACAGGCAATAAGACACTACTCTAAGCAAGTAATTGTTATGAGAATTAAAAGATAAAGACAAAAATAGGATGAAAAATGAGAAAAACTCCAAAAGGTGGGAGTGTAGGTAGACAAATCTCTTTTTTTTCTTTTTTTTAGGCTTCATCCCATGGATGCAGGGATATTTTTATATACAAAAATCCATCAATGTATCCTATTACATAAACGAACTTAAAGAAAAAAATCACATGATTATCTCATTAAATGCTGAAAAAGCCTTTGATGAAATACAGCACCTCTTCATGTTACAAGTCTTCAAATGATCAAGGATTGATGGCACATCCCTAAATATAATAAAAGTAGTACACAGCAAACCAACAGCCAACATCAAATTGAATGGAGTGAAATTTGAATCAATCCCACTAAAATCAGGAACACGACAAGGCTGCCTACTCTTTTCCTATCTATTTAACATAGTACTGAAAGTTCTAGGTTGAACAATTAGAAAACAAAAAGAGATAAAGGAGATACAAACTGGAACGAAAGACATCAACATATCAGTATTTGCAGATGATAGGATAGTATACATAAGCCACCCCCAAAATTCTAACAGAGAATTATTACAACTGATAAACAAGTTTTCCAAAGTAGCTGGATATTAAATTAACTCAAAGAAATCAGTAGCCTTCCTGTATGGAAATGATAAATGGGCTGAGAAAAAAATTAGGGAAGCAACACCCTTCATAGTAGCCACAAATAATATAAAAATTTTGGTGTAACTCTAACCAAAAAGGTAAAAGTTCTGTATGACATGAACTTTAAGTCCCTCAATAAAGAAATCGAAGAAGACCTCAGAAGATTGATCTCCTGTGCTCATGTATTGGTAGGAATAACACAGTAAAAGTAGCTATCTTCCCAAAAGCAATCTACAGATTCAATGTAATCTGCATCAAAATTCCAGACTATTTTAAATTTGTATTATTAATCTATTAAAATATAAATATAATTTAATTCAATTATATACAATTTATATATTATACATAAATTAAATATATAATTCAATGTATATAATTATATTTAAATTGGATTGATTTTTCTATTTGTTGGTTGTTTGTACTTTCTTTTTTTTTGATTTAGTATTTTTTTTATAATTTATTTTTTCTCAAATCGTAATTCATTCACACAGGGGTTATAAACACAGAAACGCAGGATGTGGGGAAGGGAATGACACTGGAATGTGGGTGATCAGGAGGAATACAGATATCATCAGAACCGGGTATCGGCTGGGTGAAGGTTCAGGGGACAAGTCACTATGACTCTGCCTATAACTCGCTTAGACAAATCTCTTATCTTTCTTGAGATTCAGCTTCCTAGCCTATAAAGTGTTCTGAGCTCTGTTTAATGTGGTGCTATTACTACAGCAAGATCTCAGACATTTGGAGCTTAACAGCATGAAGGGAATAGCTTGAACATAGACTGTCAAAGGATCCTATGATCTGACTTTTTATTTTCTCTGAAGGTTTCTTTGCTCCTTTGCTTTGGCTCCACCAAGGACAAACTGTTTTGGTTTTTTTGTTTTGTTTTGTTTTGTTTTGTTTTAGTTTTGGTTTTGGTTTTTTTTTTTTTCAAGGAAATGTAACCATTGGCCTAACCAGGATACAGTCGAGTCGATTCTAATTTCATATAAATTAAGTCGAAGAACTGTGCTCCATCACTTTGACAACTAAATTGCATGGAACTCAGCTGGAGAACAAGGCTGGTTACTTCTCCAAATGGAACTCATGGTGGGCCACTATCATTTGACAGCATTAAGGGTGTAGATGGCTTGCCATGTGGGCATCCCTTCGCAGACACTTTCGATTTCTCTGACCAAAAAACTTCAGCACAAGGTTTCATACCACCTGAGAAACACATCTTCTGTATAAGACAAGAGAAAATTGAGACCAAAGTGTTATTTTTAAATTTTACCTTATTACCAATCTTTGAACATTGCACCAGGCACACTGTGTGCTTTGGCAGACAGCAAGGCTGAGTGAAATGAGTAAAGTATATCATGTTCAGAGATTTATTGTTTTCTTGACTGGTATAAAATGTTCTGGGATGCAACACAACTTAATTTCCTGCTGTTGCTGTAAGTTTTACCACAAATGTCTTTAAACAAATATTTTGTCTCATTCTTAGGAGTCTTATATTAAACATATATGGGTCTGGATTTTTCTAGGGTACAGAGTCAAGTTGAAAGTCAAGTTGTGTTGATTTCTGGAGACATTGTTGGTGAGACGAATCTGTTGATATATTTGCCTTTAAGTTAAATTCACTTAAGAGTAGTAAACCTGACGTCTGATTTTCCTGCAGGCTCTCAGGAGGCACATTACTTTTAGGCTTCTTTCACACTTTCATTCTTTTCCCATGAACTTTCCAGAGTCTTCAAGCACAGGGAACTCAGTCTGTGTCAGATGTCATGATTATCACTTTTTATGACAGCGGCGGGGAGGGGCGGCACACTGGGATTATCCCACATCAACTTCAAATTTTGAGATACACAGCAATGATTATGTAATAAAATTACATGTAATTTTAACAGTGTACAGGTATCATCTTAGGGAGAACTTTTGGTTCTTGAGCAATGGGTCAGGTGTCATGGAAAAGGTAGTATTATAGATCCTCTTCAAAACATGCTTAGGATTTGAACATTGCAATTAAATAATAATGAGATTATAGAATAAGTACAGAAAAGTTTCTTAGAGGTAGTTTTTCCTGGAGAAGAAGATGTTTTCTGAGGAATGAAGGCATTTCATTGATGCCATCCTACCCATTGCTTTTTGGGACTCAGGATCCACTTGTGCCATTAAAATTATTAAGAATCCCAAAAAACTTTCAATATATGTTAAA
Organism: Grammomys surdaster; assembly: GCF_004785775.1. Lineage (NCBI taxonomy): Eukaryota > Metazoa > Chordata > Mammalia > Rodentia > Muridae > Grammomys > Grammomys surdaster. The sequence continues at coordinate 3,694,460 of NW_021604607.1, read as the reverse complement.
ATGATATATATTTGCATGTATATGCATATATGTAATGATAATGAGAAAATATTTGCTACATTCAGCATTTACTAAAAAACTATTGAAACACTAATTTCCTTAACATAAAATAACTGATACATTGCCATTTAAATTAGCACATTATATAACAAGTACCTAGTCTTTACAAAACTAAAATAATTCTGTGATGAGAATGGCATTGTTTAAAGTATTAAAAGTCTTATTGATGCTTGCCTTCATGTTAGACAGTGCCAGACTCAAATCTACTTCTATAGTGAATCTCTCTGAATATCATTTATCATCTGCATTGTGACATGGTCATCTTGTAATGTAAGATGGTGAAATGTTTTGGTTCTTGGAGGCTCTGAAAATTTGTCAGCAACAAAGATGTTGTCCTTGAACAACGAGAAGTATTTTCACATATCATCAGTAAATACCTACATTTACTCTAATATAAGCTCTCATATAAGCATATATATATATATATATATATATATATATATATATATATATATATATACATATATATATATGTATATATATATGTGTGCGTTTGTGTGTGTGTGTGTGTGTGTGTGTGTGTAACACTTTTCTGTAATAAGTACTGGACAAAGAGGACAGAGAGGAACCTCTCCCTCACAGTGCCTCCATTCACATGAGAGAAGGATGATCTTAAAGGGAAACAGACATGATTTCAGAGAGTGATTGTTGCTGGGACCAAAAACAAAGCTATGGTAGAGATGGTAATAGAACATTTGACCAAGCAGTGATCAAAAAATTTCAGAATATGTAGCTCTCTGAAGAACTGGGAAGATCATTGCCCATTGAGGGAACAGTGTGTATAAAGGCTTGGGCATTGTTAGTGATATAATAGACTACCTTGGAAGCAAGAAAAACACATGAGGAAGAAACACACTAATAGGCAAGACCTATTTCATTAGAGGCTTTTCATAGTGTGGTTAGAACTGTGTGGTGTATTCTAAATATCATTTGAAGATTTTAAAGAAGATATATTAAATTCAATCTGTTGAAACTATTAATCCCAAAGATGTGAGGAGGAAGACCATTGACCAAAATCACCATGGCCAAATTAGTTAAAGAGAGCAATTAGTTAAAGCAAGCTTTGTTATTGGCCTACACAAACTGCTTCCCTCTGTGGAAGAATTGGAGAACTCAGCAGTGAATGTGAAGAAGTCAAGACTTTTACAGTTCTGGGGTAAACAGTTTCTAAATGGAGAATTTGACAGGAAAAATAAATAGGGTTTTAGGAGCAGAACATAAACAGAGCAAGTTAGTCCCTTCAGCAACAAACACATGTTTGCAAGGTGAACTAAACAAGATAGTCATATATAAGTAGTTATATAATATTTTGAAACAAAAGTAGAGTTGCAAGATGGTTATAAACAACTTTTTAAACAAAGTATGATTGCCATTCTTGGAACAGGCACTACAGGACTATTTGTAGTTTAGCTGGGACATTGCCCAATCCTAGAAAAAGCAGATGTTTAATCATAAACAATGAACCTGGTTTGTCTTTACTATGAGACAGCTTTTAAGTCTAAGATGGAGGCAGACTGGTTCTTTAATACCACTCCAATGTTCAAAAAAATATTCCATAAAACAGCAAGGAAGGAAGAGGGCTTTCATTCAGGAGAGTATTGCATTAGGTCAGATAAGACAGCAGAAAAATGATGAGCCGTCATTGGCTTCAGGATGGAGGTAACACTCACAGTCATTTTCCCTTCAGCCTTATTAAAATCCATTTCTTTACCTGACCACTTCTCTAACTTGTCAAATTCCCTTTGAAATATGATCCAATCTTTCGTGCTCTCTGAATTCTTTGCAAGTTTCGTCACACACATCCTTAATGAGTATCCTCTCTCCTAGACATCATTAGAGCATATTAATCATATCATAAGTTATCACAGTGACCTAGAAAGCTGAAGTTTTTCTAGAATAAATTTCATTGTATAGTCAAGAAGAAAATTCATGAAGCTTTTATATATATATATATGTGTGTGTGTGTGTGTGTGTGTATATATGTGTGTGTGTGCAAAACATAACACCTAGACTTATCAAATATGTTAATGCAAAATGTATTTAATATTTCTCTTTGTGCTTCTCAATCTGTGCCCCTCCAAAGTCATCTTTGGATCCTGGTTGATGAGTAGTTACAGAATATTGGTGTTGTCACATTAGTCCTACTAATGCAATAAATATAATATAGGGTGAGTGTGATTATGAGCTATTTTTGCTTATTATGATGCTTCGAATAAATAATAGGGTGTCAGTAAGACAAAATCAACATTAGGGGCATACACACTGAATTAAGAATGATAATGATTTCCACACAAAGTTCTTTATAGAGGGAATGTTGTGGCAGACCTGCTGGTGATATTAATAAAGACACAGAGACTCTTATCTGTTTTTAAAACTTGGGACTTTAGCTTGGGCTATCTCTTAGCTAGCTCATTTTTTTTTAAACCTGAGTATTGTAGGCCACGTCCTCCCATGTGTCTTTTTCTTTATCTGTCTCTCAGCCCCAGTATGTCTGTTCTTGTCTAGGTCCCACCAGGTAATCTCTCACCTCTCAGTCTTCTCCCATCATACCTTTCTCCCCACCTGGAAGTTCTACCTTCTGCTTCCTGTCCAGCTATTGGCCATTAGATCTTTGTTAAAGCCAATCAGAGAATGCCTTAGACAAATGAAGAAGAAACAAATATTTATATATCCTTGCTAGGACCTCCTGGTGTGGGTATAGCAATTAACAATTGAGAATACAAGGATACACTTTCATACCAGTTGATACAGTATATCTGGGGGTAGGTTACCCAAAAAGTTCTTAATCTTTTAAAATAGACAGTAGAGCAGTTGCTCAGATGGTATGAACTCATAGTCTAGAAATTACATCTGGTCACTGAAACACCTCTGCCAATGTTGCTAATATTGGAATATCCTAATTACATGTTCCCTAGATTTCAATCAGATAAAGACTTTACTGTTAAGATCATAGTGCTTCAAGTCACTGATACTGACCATGGGTTGATGTTTAGCTCTGAGAAACACTCTCATTCCTGAAATCTGCTTTGATAAGTTCAAACACAGCACCTGGGAACCAAAATGAAAATACTTGAAGCAGGTGCATAGACAGATTCCTGTGTATATATCAATGTCTTGGAGTCTTTGCCTTCCATGTACCAACTACCATCTTGATTACCAAAAGATAATCTGCTAACAATGGAGACAGTGGTAAAGACTTCTAACCCATGCTGCTAGTTTTAACTCTCCATCAACATATTGCTTATTTCTAGACTGCTTTTACCACATCTAATGTAACCAAGGAAACTTATAATACTCTCAGCCACCTAGATGCAGTGAATACTTGAATGCATTTCAGTTCTCATGATCTTCATATAGACCATCTATTTTTAATGCTTTTCAAAGCTGCACCTAATATTCTGTCCTTTAATATCTCTAGAGCCTAACTGGTGAGGATTATACCCATACTCTATTTGAATACCAGTAAAACTGAGGTTTGGGAAATGAATATATATATGTTTGTAATGTTTACTTTGAGTATTTATCTTCAAATCTTCATCCTATATTATGTTGGAGACTTTTTCTGTGCCTTAGATGTAACCTTCTTATATTTGCAGCATATCTAATGTATTTTATTACTTCAACATCTGTTTCTTCTTTTGCATAGCTCTTTTTTCTTTAATCACATCTATGATTAAACATATAATTGAAGCTCTTATTGGTAGTACAGAATTAAGTCAGTTGATCACTACACTACTTACCTCAAAGAAAATGAGAAGCTAATGTCCTTGTCAACTTGACTTCTGATTAGATAAACTTATGGCATTTTCTACAAGCATGGAGCCTGTTATCTATCATTAGCAGGATATCCCTTGCTAAGGGTTTCTGGAGGTGGAGAGAACCAGGTGTCTACAGACAGGACTGACTGGGCATGCGGCACAAGCAAAACAACTGAACATTTATAAACTGACTCATCTCAAATACAAGTATGTCTTTTGAATGAATCTCAAGTAGAAATATAAAAAGTCAATGTTTTTTCTTTGTCCTTGCCAAATTGAAATGTTTTGGCCACAATACGTTCGTAAATAGTCTCAGCCTTTCTGCTGTGTTGTTGAAATTATAGCCATACCTTGAAGCAGGGAAAATGTCTTATTTAATTTCAGTACTTATAAATCAAAAATAAGCCTAGGAAAATCAAGCCATAAATAGCTTTAGCGAGTCCAGCTGTTTATATCCTAAACACACTCTCAGATCAATTTGCATGGGAGTGGTGAGATGAAGGAATTGTCTTTCTGCCCAGTCAGTCTGAAGCAAGCACCAGGATTTAAAGGACTCAATGGGGAACAGAAGAACAATTAAATTTTGAAAGACAAGGAAAGATTTCATGGCTAATACAGGAAATAAATAATTTACTCTTATAGTGATGGTTTGTTCTGTAAAAAAAAATTCATAGGATTAAATATAAGATTGGAGAGAAAATGAACATTTGAATTTACCTCAAAGTCAACAAGAAAAAGAAGGTAATCACTCCCTCCCTCTATCAAGTTAACAATACAGCCTTTGGCAAAATTGGTGTGGTATTTCTTTCTGAACTTGGGTTCAGAAATGACATGATGCATCTTTAGTGCTGGCCTTGTAAAGAACAGAGACAAATCAGCCATGAGTTGTTCCTTTAGCAGCTGTAAATGATTTCACTCAGAAAGCTGAACAGAATTCATCAAGTGTTTGTAGGAAGCAGTTTAGGAGCTGCCCTGGGATTGGTGTGGACTACCCTTGCTGTGGGTGGACAGAGGGATTAAGAGGGAGACTGGGCTAAGAGAAGGTAAAACAATTTACCTGAGTGGACACAACGTATCAAGTTAGAAGGACCTTGTGCTAATCTTAGATTCCCCTCAAATCCCTGAAATTTGTCCTCTTTAATCTAGAATTTCATTATTTTCAAGAAAAAGTGTATATGCTTGTAGTTGGTGCCATTTATCTTTATCTGCAGTCCCTAAGTCTAAAAATCCTGTTAAGTTACAGAGATAAGTAAAATCTGCATTTTAAAAAGTGTATCAATCATCTCAAGCTGAATTAATAATCAGAATTGGATTCTATTTACTATCCTTTTTCATGTTATGCTTTACTGTCTTGTTAGTGTATTGGTGATTGTTTTATACACTGTAGCAAAGAAAAAGACCCAACTCAGTTTTCCATGAATCAATGATTGAATAATGAAAAGCTGCTGTGTATATATGATGGGATTCTATTCAGCATGAAATAAAAAGAAACAGCTGTAGAAAGCTGGGAAGAAAAGCCCATGTTCTCCCTCATACACAGATCCCAGCCAATAACATATATGTCTTAAGAAATGTTTTGCAGGGACAGAAGGATATGGAAAGGAGTCGAAAAGAGGAGGCAGGTAGGTGACATGGGAGAGAGAGAGGAGGCAGGTAGGTGACAAGAGAGAAAGAGAGGAGGCAGGTAGGTGACAAGGGAGGGAGAGAGGAGGCAGGTAGAGTGAGAAGGAAGATTGAGAGGGAGGATGCAAGTAGGTGACAAGGAAGAGAGGGAGGATGCAGATAGGTGACAAGAGAAAGAGAGGGAGGATGCAGATAGGTGACAAGGAAGGGCTGAATCTGGATAAAGAACTGCTGAGCTGTTAAAGTGCTTAGACAACTAATTGGTTTTTCAGTTTCAAAATCACCATACATTTGTTTTGGTGGTGGATAAGTGAATAAAAAATGTACTTGACAGTGGCAGTGTAAACTTGACTGTGAAGCTACACAGCTTTAGGCTGGAGATTCTAACTGTATAGAAGTTCATAGACATTTATGGACTTTGGTTAATTTTAGTGTGTGCCTTTATTTTAAACTTATAAACCTTAGAATAAAGTTTTAACAAACATAGTTCTGATATTGTACAGCAGAAAGACCCGAACTGGCTTATTTAGAGTGTTTATCTCAGTAGTGCAAACATGTTGATTTTTTTGTTTGTGGCTATGCATTTTGTTCGTTCAACTTTATTTGGCTCATTGCATTAATTGTAGGCAGGAAGAACTACAAGGACCACATTTAAAGGGACACCAAGAGGCTTCTAGAGCAGCTGTTAAAGCTTTGCCTCTCTGTCCAGGGTAGCTATCCTTTATCCCCATGGCTCATAGCTGCTGCTCTCCTTCAGAGCTGGTTTTGTGGAATTTGTTTAAATACATTTTTTTCCAGGTTGGTTAGGATCTACTACTTTGACATTTCATAATACTCTAGTTTTTTTTGTTTGTTTGCCCCAACTTAAGTCTTCTCAAGGGCTCAGGATATTTCCTTTACTTGGTTTTTGTACTCTTTGTTTTGACATGCTATAAAAACTCTTGCCCCATCAGAATCAGCATGTGGCAGTCAACAGTGTGGGTATAGGAAGAGAAGTGGTTGGCATCTGGTTTCCTGTCTCCGAATCCACTGGTGGCCAGTCACTGATGACTTAACATTTCCTATTAATAAAATCTATGTATGGATTCTCTTTCCCAAATTGATCTTTTAAAATTAAATATGAAACTCATAGATTATCACAGGTAGAATGCTTGACTGCTATTCACAAAGTGAACTTTTGACTGTCACATGAAGGATGATTGATCAAGGTTCCCTTTTATCTAGCATGGAAAACTGAGGAGGATTGATTAAAAAGGATCTGAGCGACTAAGTACTTAGAGGTGGCTCACACTCTTCACAGAGGCTCATCGGGACAAAGAGGAAAGGAAAACAGGACAAACCTCTCCCTAATTTGTAATTTCAGGTCACAATATCTGACAACTATAATGAGATTGCAAAAATAGCTTTTCGCTGATGGGTTGTAAAAAACAGGAATGAAATGATGGGGGATGAATGAGTTTTATTCGCTGTGTTTTATTGAATTGAAATGTGGCTTTCCACATTCTGATTAGAATTTTAAACATGTCAGGGAATTAAAATGAAATAGAAGTTATATTTAAAAGAAGATCCGCATAGAGTAGCTTCTCAGACTTAAATGGTTTCACCTTGAAAAAATAAAACCAGAGGAAGCCAAAGGCAGCATGTGATACAGATGCCTGGTATCATATAAATCACACACTACTGTGTAACGCAAAGTTACAATAACATAGAAACGGCCAGAAGATAAAAAGGCAATTTATGTATACAGGTGACATGTATAAAACAATGATGTCATCTATAATAATATTCAAAGGCATTTTTACTCCTTCTGTGAACAGAGTCTCCCCTTCTGAAACATTTTGACAATGTGCTCTAAGACTGTATACAATTATTGTCCAGCAAGTCATAGAGGTTAGGACATCAGACTTGATTTTATAATTCATTATAAATATGAAATATTGACAGTTTAGAATTCTGATTACAGTTGCTATCAAAAATATTAGCTTGTAGAAATCCTCAGATGGTTGTATAAAATTGTTAGAAGCAAGCTTCTGTACACATCGTGATGTATATCACTCTTGAAATATAATGTCAGACTCTCTACAAGGTACTCTTAAAGGGCACAGAGACAGAAAAAATCTTCCCTTTTCTTACCTCGAAGCTTATTATTTATTAGTGAATAGATTTATGAGACAATAAACAAAAACAATTGACAGCAGCCAAACATAACAACAACAACACCACACCACAGTACAACATGAAGCAATTGCGCTAAACTTAGAGACAAAAGATAAACCAAGGACTTCTGCCTGGAAATCTGAGTATCTTTCTAGAGACACTATTTTTGATCTCATCTTTGTGGTACTAAGAATTTGGACGTAGGATACAGTTGTTCACATTTTAAGTAACATTGTCCTTATATACACAAGTGATTACACACACTAGACTCAGTTCTTAGAATGAAACTGTTACACTGGCCTCACTTTCAAGCCTGCCATTTGTGTTAACCATTTAACATTTCTAAGAGAAGACAGCAATTGCAATAGTGATTTTACAAATATATTTTTCGTCTGCAATGATATCAAATACAAGGAATCCTTGCTGATATCACTGAAAACCTGGCTGTTCTTGGGTGCTGGGGACACAAGGAGCAGCAAAATACCTCCATATATCCTTTGCACCCAATGGCCTGTCATTCTCTTTATGCCCCTATCACTCACAGGGATATAGAAAGAAGCATGAAGAGAGCCTAAGAGTGGAGCAGTTGTGGTACAAGACACCATGGGAGGTCCCGAAGGATCACTCTGTCTGTTGCCAAGCCTGGAACTCATTCAAATACAAAGGAGTGAATGCAGGAGATATCTACTCACCAGGTTGTGATGGTGTGTGGATGTGGGGAGATTATTTAACACAGGAATTTGGACACTCATTATTTTGGGCTCAGGACAGCTTTAGATTCATGGAAAGGGATTATAGATCGGGGCCCTGATTTATGCACTATATGGAGAAGGAAGGGAGTTAAGCAAACATCTTACTATGAAGAAAAAGCAATGCTGAGCCTGTGCCTTCCCCATCCAAGATTATTTCAACCACACCTTGCCAATATCCTGGAATATAATAGAAGGGGGAATTCAGAAAAGCCCAGCACGAAACCAATTATACATAACCTGGCTGAACTTTGCTTCAACCAAGCACATCCCTCGCTATTATAGGAATCAGGGGATTCTTGGTGTCAACGTAAAGACTCTGATATCTACTACATGGTTTACAGAATCCCTATATGAAGGTCTCTGAGTGCCATCACACCTATTGCTTTTGCTTGTAGACTACACAGACTCTTATCCATAATCCTTTCAAGAGTGTACCTCCTATATACAAATGCATTAAGTGAAGAAATATTCCACACTCTCATTCACCTCAATCCTCAATGGGGTTGGTTCGGATCTACAATTAAGAGGAAAAAAAAGCTCTTGCCCATCTGAAATATCTTTCACTAACACTACAAGGACAGTCACACAGTTTACTTTCCCAGAACCCGTTCTGAGTCAGCCTGACATATTCAGTATGTCATTCTTAATGAGCTCAGTTATCTTGTTTCCCAAACCACAGCAGATTAGAAACAGTAAAGGGAGAGCTAAGAGGCACAGCTATAGCCTAAGTGACAGTGGAAAGCTCGACGATGCAGAAGAGAAAAATAAAAACTGAGCAGGATAAAACTGTATAACCACATTAAGTTATAAATACACAGATGACCATTGCATCAAGGGAAAATAACATATCAAGCAACATCAGAAAGTCAGCAACTAATATTTTATAAATATATTTATCTTATATATATTTATAATATATGTGTATACATACATCTATAACATATAATATAAATATGTGTTAACAAAGATATATAAATATATGTTTATATGTATAATATATTTATAAATATATATCTTACATTAGAGTATTAAATAAGCATAAACTTTGAGTACGTGAAGACTTCAGTAGACTTGTCTATGAAATGCCCAGGTAAATGAGGTGTCACTAATTCCATTTTTAAATATCTAACTGACTTCTCCTCTTGGGCTATATATTCACAAGCGGTTAGTTACCTTGTTATAAGGGGACACAAACCAAATAGAATTTTAACAAAAGTGTTACCTCTCTTTCTTCAGTGTAACTAACTGGAGGTTCTGGGTTGAGATGAGGGAGGAATTTGAGTAGACTACCTAATTATGGGAGTGTGCATAGACTTACAAACTCAGTTGAAGGTACAGTACAGGGATTCATTTTTTACTAAAGGCAACAAACTCTGTAAAACATTCATTCTCAGTTATGTACACAATATACTAGGTGCCTCTCCCAATCAATCCAACACAGTGTTTGGAAAGCCCCCCCTGGAGGGAGAGTTCTCATTTTTTGATTGGTTAACATGTCCTACCTGTGAAGTTTAGTACTACAGTCTTCTCACTGAGGAGGTAATGAAGATGATGGGCAGTCGAACCAAGGCCTTTCTAAGAAATTGAAATTGCAGGGGAGATTTTGTTAGATCTCATCTCTTACTTGTAATTTTAATGTGATTTAATATAGCATCATATTTACTTTTAAAATTTGTTTCCTGTTACTTTTTTTTAAATGTGTTATTTCTGCAGATGGATAAAATTTTGGAAACAAATAGGCTGTCTTTTTCCTGAATTCTCAGTGTGATATTGCAGTAACATAGCTAATTCCCTTTCAACAGTATGACGGTCTGTTACGGCCCGAGGTAGACACTAAGAGGCTCAAAGTTTAGAGGAACTCACTGTGATTTGCAACTGCAGCTTCAAAATCAACACGTAATCAGATAATAGCAATGGAATCTGGCCAGGAACATCTTCGGAAATTGGTGTAAATACACAATCGTTGTTTGAATTTGTACTCTGAACTGACCTAATTCCACCTGGTGTTGGGAGAAAGCTGATTCTGATTTGGGTATTCGCTGTGGCAGTTTGATTTCTTGTGTTTTATGCTCTTACAACTCACAGAAATAAATTTTTTAATGGAAATTTATCAGATTTCCTTTTTTAAAACAATCTCTGTATGTGTTTATGAGTATGAATATGGGCATACATGTACACCCCCCGTCTCTCTTTCTGTGTGTGTGGATGTGGTGTGTATGTGTCTGTGCACACTTTCCTGCTCACATAGGTAGTGGCCAGAGGATATAAGCTTGAGTGTCAGTCCTCACCCTCTGTCTTACTTGAGGCAATGTCTTGTTTTAGCCACTGTGTACACCAGGCTTCTGCAGATTCTATCTCCATCTCCATCTCTCTGATGTATGCTTCCACACCTCACATTTTAAAAAAGATTTATTTTATGTATATGAGTACACTGTAGCTGTCTTCAGACACACCAGAAAAGGGCATCGGATCCCATTACAGATGGTTGTGAGCCACCAAGTGGTCATTGATAATTGAACTCAGGACCTCTGGAAGAGCTCCTAGTGCTCTTAACTGTTGAGCCATCTCTCCAGCCATCCACACCACACTTTTAAGTGGATTCTGGGGATTTGAATTCAGGTTCTCAGAATTCTGAGGCAAGAGCTACCCTTAGAGCTTTTCTTAAAAGGTTCAGTTGCAGGCTGGAGAAACACTTCCCTTTACTCAAAGAAACCTGTTCTAAGTTCTCACGATCTATCATTTTTCCATAATTAATAAACTTGTAATTCCTAAGTGGAGATACGCAAGAAGATCAGTATTATTTTAACATTAATATATGTGATCTATAAAATAAACTAGAGGTTTCAGACTCAAATGGCCAGCAGATAAGAGAAATGGTAAAGGAGAGTTCTAATGTGCAGGCATGTTCAGATGGTAATTCAGAGTGTCAGTCCCAATAAACTACCAGAGAATATTTTCATGTTTTTACTACATGATGTATAGAAAGTTCAGCTCTATACTCATAAACATTAAGTTTCTATTTTGGACAGTGCAACGCAACAGAGACGTAAGCAGCTTAGAAGAATGGGTAATTAGTAACTCCAGGTTAAGAACCCGGACTTTAGGAAGAGCCATCTGACTTCCAGGAGTGTCCACAGAAGCAGGATGTATGCTCTTTTAACTTGGTTATACTCAAACTTATAGATAAAAGCAGAAAACACCCAAGTGGTCCTAATGACATCATCTGAAATGTAGATATTAAATCTGCTATAATTTTCTAGAAATATTTGGACCATATAGCTTGTCTTTCTCTAACAGGTTTAAGCTTAGAAATTAAAAAAAAAAAACTCGTACAAATTATCCAGCTAATATTTCAAGAAAAACATTGACAGGATAAACAGAATTAGGAAAATGATATATAAATTGGATTTAAAAAAAAAAAAAACCAGATACGACTCTTATTCTTTCTGTGCTGTGAGTCCTGTATGTTTTGGGAGATACTAAAAAAAGAGGCCATCTACCAGAAATAAATGTATTCTGAAATAAAAGCCTGAAGACTTAATGTCTGAATAAAATGGATAATTTGAAGAAAGAGAAGACAAATTTTCATGTTCTGGCAGTGAGAAAATGATCTAAAATATTTCTATTTGGGGTCTTATCAACTTGAAAGGTCAAAAAGACCAACTATAGGAACAAGTGAGATAAGAGAACATGATGTTGATATATTAGTTTTATTCCTTTGGAAATAATCTTTATTATTGGAGAGAAGAGCTAAACAGCAAGAGACAGATGGTGGAGTTTGCCAGTGATTACAGGATAAAAGGGATAGAAAACTATATCAAGGAAAAAGCCAAGGTAGGAATACTAAAGATACAAGAAAAGAAAGCAAAATAAAATGATTACTCTTCTTGTTTAAGCTTGAAGTCATTTTTATGAAATAAATGGATTGCATCTACCCTTAAGAAAAACACATAATATTTGATTGTTTACAATAAATTTTAGAAAATCATTTGGGGATGGAGAGATGCTTGGTGATAAATAATATTTATTAGTTTTATAGGAGACTCAAGTTCCATATCTAGCACCCATGCTGGGTGGCTAATAACTGCTTGTAACTTCAGTTCCAAGAGATAAGACACTCTCTTTGAGGTCAGTGCCCAAACATAGTGGACAAACACACACACATGCATCCAAACATTCACATAAAATAAGTAAATCTATAAAGATGAAAAATATTTTGAAAATCAATGCAATCTTCCATTTTGCCTGTTTTATTGGCTTATATATTTCTGATCTATATTTAAAATTCACATTTGCAAGGATGGCACAGAGGGTAAACATGTCTGCTACTAAGCCTGGTGCTGAGTTTGATCCCGTGGGTCTACATGGTGGAAAGAGAACAAGCTCCTTCAGTTTCTCCTCTGACCTCTTCAAGTGCCATGCACACATGTATACACACGAACACTCATCTGAATGTTACTCTACCTCTAGCTCATGTCTGGTTCACATCTATCTATGAGAAAAGAGGAAAATCGCCCATATTAGAAATTTGTGTACATAGAATTTAAATTTTTTTATTAATTAAATTTGTTGACAGTTACATACAGCTAATGAAATATGGTATCTGCTTCAGATTCCTCTTATTCTGATCAGTTCCCTCAGTCTTATTTCCCTACCACTCTTAATACATACACACTCAAACACACACACATACACACACATACATACATACACACACATATACACACATACACACATACACACACATATACACACATACACACATACATACACACACATACACATACATACATACATATACACACACATACACACACATACACATATATATACACACATACACACACATACACACACATACACACACATACATAAACACTCACACA
>NW_021604607.1:3529079-3681214 GCF_004785775.1 Grammomys surdaster | reverse complement strand
ACACACACATACACACACATACACACACATACATAAACACTCACACACACATACACACATACACACAAATACATGCATACATACACACACATACACACATACACACACATACATACATACATACATACACACACACACACACGCGTGCACAAACATACACACACACACACACTCCTCCATGTCCTTTTCTCATCTTTCTGTCTTTTTGATTTCTTTCATGACCCACGAGTTTAACCAGAGCCATCTGTGTGAATATGGGTAGGAAGTGAACCACTGGAGCCTGGTAGACTCACCACTGGGTACACAACTAAAGAGACAGACTACCTATCCTTGGGAATCTATCAGTAGGCAATAGCATTAGGGAGAGAGAGGTCTGATGAGCCCCACCCCCACTACATAACTGCGATTTAGCCAGTCTAATTTTGCACAGGCTTAAGTGCAGGCAACTGCAGCTGCTGCACATAAATAGTGAATTTGCAACAAGCAGGCTTGCAAGGTCTTGCTTTAGCTGTTTAACATGGACGTTATACTGGACTTCTAGGAAAGTGCAACATCTTTGTGTGTGTAACAATGTACACATTGATTATATTTCAGGGAGGTTGTTGTTGAAGGGTTGCCAGTGTATGTCAGTCTGTGACTTCAAGGGAGGAAGGTGTGTCTAGTCATTTCCACAACTGTAGAAAAGCAGAAACTATCCAGTAGTGTGTGTTCCCTTGTTCAGCTTTACCAAGTTTTTTAAGTGTATTTTGTAGACTTCTTCAAAATTATCACACTTGAGACCTAGTCTAAAATATGATTATGAATTATTACCCATCTGGGTGATTCATTTCTCTAATTAATGTACACGAATGCAGTTGGTGAGATTTTCTGTAATAGCTATAGTAGGTAATATAGCTCAACTAAAAGATAAAGAAAATTGCAGGAAATGAAAGCATAGATGGACAGGTTGGCTTATAGAATAATATCTGATTCCACTAGCAAAGATCATTTCACAAAAGTGGACAGTCACAGAAGGTTTCAATTCATATAATAAAGCTCCCCATTTCCCCTTCGCATTATGAAAGCAATACATTCTTCCCACTTGTTGAATTTGAAACTGCTAATTAAGTTAACCTCTTTCTGATACCTCAAGGTCATCCTTAGGGACATTAGAATGCAGTGCCTTCTTTGTGGCTGCTGAGGTTTAGAAAGTGGTCCCCCCTCCTGCTGGGCATTCATGCCTTCTAAGTCCTCTTCCCTCATTAACAAAGCAATTGTTTATTGTTATCATCTCCTTCTTAAAGACATCACTTTCCTATGAGAGAAAGCTTACTTCCAAGCTGCTGAAGACAGGAGTGTGAAGGAACAAAAAAATTAGAATCATCTTTCTGAGAAAACTAGTTTTTAAACCAGGATCTACAGAATGCTTTTAGATCCAAAATGCGTAAGTCCCTTTGGTGTTTTCCTAGCATTTCAGCATTCTGATACTTCTATTGTTTGCTTTCAGATTTTCAGCTATGTCGTGGGGATTTAGCACTGCAGTATAAAGCCCTCCAGGTGTGACCTATCCTCAAAGAACAACTCAGTATGCCTTCTCTAAATAGCACATATTACAGCTCAAAATTTCTCATAGGCCCTCAATTGTTGAATAATGAATAAGTGCTTACTACTTACACCGTTGTTAGCAAATCATCCTAGTATGTGTGGATATATGTAAAACTTGTGTGCCAGGGTGTTATAATCAAGGAGACTGTATCATGATTTATTGAGACCAATGGCATTGTAATTCTCATAGTCAACAGAGGTGTTCAGGCTATGTGTGCATGAGCCATTTTTTAAAACTTATTCTAGCATTAGGGATTGATTTTCTTCTTCAGTCCTTACAGTATGGCACACACTGTTTCTTAGGATCTTACAGGACATTTGGAAATAGAAGCTACTGAGTACAGCACCCATCTCAGCTTGCTGGGATAGGACTCTCCTGTCCCTTGCTAATGTCAACAGCATTGCATGTCACCATCATTTGTTGTTGTTTTAGATCATAAAATTGGAACAGACCAATTTTTCGCATTGTTCAATGCTCAAATTCAGGTTCTATTTACTTTCTTTGCACTTATGAATCAGCTAAGGAATGATTAAGCCGAATCGTTTTGTTTGTTTGTTTGCTTTTCATTTTCGTTTTGTTTTCTTTTTGTTTTTAATAGAGTATAATTTAAATATGCCAGGTGTTAAGCATGATAATTTTGAGACTATTACCAGCACCCATCTGTAAGAGCTATTTTCAGTTTATTTTTAAGAACGAAGGGAATATCGTACCGTATATTAGAGTAAAACTAATGTAAGGGTGGCTTGGTATGTATGTGCTAGGAAATAGAAGCTACCCAGTCATTTTTTTCCGTTCAGGTCTACATGCTGTGACTGGGTTCATAGACAAACATACTGTATCAGGCAATTTTGGGACATGGGAAGGAAATTACTCCAGTTGTAAGTTTGAACCTACCATTCTAACATTATGCACTCATCTAGGAACTGCCAGGCATCGCCTTAAATAGTTCATTTCTGTCATTTGCTGGCTCTCACAGGCTTTATGTTCTACCTATCACTTCATGAGAGCTTCACAGAGACTTCCTAAGAGATACTCTCAGTCTCTACAATAAACAGCTGAAGCTCTAAAAGACTGTGCCATGCTTAGAACCATTCAGCTGATAAGTATAAAAGTACCTACAGACTTTGTATAGATTGTTATTCATAAATTTGATCCTAATATATTTTTCCTTATTAGTATTTAATAAATTATGCATTGACATTTATTGGAAAGTTTGCAATTTAAAATCTGCTGACATTCCTGTTTCTAGTTGTCTTATGAAAGTCATTTTTTAATTTTTCTAAGCTACATGTTGTTTTGATTTGGGTATTTTTGAAAATTACTTGGATTGTTTTTACTCTGATGTTGCTTTGAGATAGTCTGGATTTATAGCAGAGGTTCCCTTTAATCCTGTGATCCTGCTGGTTAAGTTGGCAAGTGCCAAGATAATAGAAATTCTGGGCTATGCCAAGCCAAAAAGCAAGTGTCCTGACTTGGAGCCTTTGCTGATTGAAATGGCAGCCATGCTCCTTCACATCTACCCAGTTTCTTTACACCCAAAGCAGAATAGGCTGATCTGCTGAATGTCTGGCCTGGTTAGGAAAGCAGAATCATAAACACAGACATTGAGTACTTTCATTCCTCGTAAGGTTGACTTCATAATGTTTTTCTTAAAAGAAGATGTAACGATCACTATGTTTTTATTTGCTCTAGTCTTCTGGGCAATAATTTATACTTTGTGGAATACTGATTCAAAGAATTCAGAATACTGATACAAAGAGCAAGACTGTTTAGCACATTCTCATTGTTTTCTCCATGCCTTCAAATAAGTGTTCACAATGTGTAGACAGAGTTACAATTTTAATATCTTGGCTGGCTGTTGGCTCTGCAAACCATAAACCACCATAAGCCACGTGAGCTACCATAAACCATAAATTGTGATGTGAACAAACAAACAAAAGCAAGGGAAGATACAGGTTTGTTGTGTGCAAAAGCAGAAAATAGGATATCTTATCCATTATTACTCTAACATTAGAAAATTTAGTGGAATAAATGATGTTGATCTGCATCCTAAAAGCTCAGTGACCAGGGGAAAGACAGCTGACAGAGCTGTGCTACAGATACTACCAGGTCGTGGAGAACCTAGTGACACAGCCTTGATCCCTGGAGTACTCTATTGGCATAGACACCTGCATGCCAGAGGAGGGCATTAGATCCAACTGTAGACGGTTGCAAGCCACCACCATGTAGTTTCTGGGAACTGAACTCAAGGACCTCTGTAAGAACAACTAATGCTCTTAACTGATTAGCCATCTCTCCAGGCCTAGTCTTTAAAATGTTAACCAAGTGTTACCCAAATTTGTCTCCATCATTCCTGAAGTCACCTGTTTTGATGTCTGATAATTACTCTTTTATTTCTGTTTCACAGAGGCTTAGTAATGTTCATTAGGTTAGTTTAATATACATTGAGTTTTGTGTCTTCTGACACTTAGGAAAGAAATATTTTATTTTCAAATTTCACAACTAAGGCACATGAGAGATGAAAACTCAGTCCTCTCTAGGATGTTGGAATGCAGCTTGGGTAATAAGTCTGACAAAAAAAAGTACTTCCAGAAAAATTTATTATTTTTACCTGGGTTAACTTATTAGGCATGATACTCAGTATAACATGCATTCGTTATCAAAGTCAACAAATGTGTTTTCTTTTATTTAATTGTAAATAATGTTGAATGTTATACCAAATTCCTAAGAGGAGGCCATGTGGCATCCTAACATGCAAGACAGGATATTAGAAAGGATATGTAGCAAGAGTTTAACTCTTCCCAGCCATGTGACCAAAAGAAATAACTTGAAGTTTGTAAGGTACACTGCCTCAGAAGAATTTCCTCAAAACAAAATGATCATTTATTGTAATTTTTACAGGCGTCATGTGAGTCAATGCAGAACTTTATTTTATAATGTCTTCGTGCTATCAATTCTCAATCATCAATAGTGGGCAAGCTTCTCTGATTTTGATATGTATCTTGTGAACTTCATGATAGTGTTTATGGTGTTTGCGATATCTCAAATAAACAAAGCCACAGTAAAATCTTGATTTGAGAAGACAGAAAATATTTTTAGATTTTTTTCTCTATGCCTATGGAAATTCACTCCTTTCTTCTTGTTCTTTGCTTAATGTAGACAATCATATTGCATAGTATATTAAAAAAAACTCTTTTGTAGCCTGGTTGTCTTCTGGCTTAATTGTGTCCATTCACATAAAGGAAAAGCTCAGGCTTATTCTGAAAAGTATTCACAGGTAATTGTCTCTCTAGGCAAGAAGTTTACTTCATCATCTGCTCTTCCTCCTTCATATACACCCCATAATCTTTCATCTCCTTTGACTTATTCTCTTTCAAACTGACTTCTTGAAGTAGAATACTTTAGAGAAGTACCAATGCAGCCACTGTCAAGATTGACCAACCTTGTATTGACCATCCTGCATCAGCTGTTTACTGTTAGCTTATAGGGTGATAGTATCCTCCATTTAAACTTCACATTTACCATACTTTTTGATGCATATCCATGTTACCTGTATTTCATAGTGCTCCTTCAAATTACTCTGAGCAAATTCACTTTTCTTGCTAAAACAGTGAAATATAATCTCAGCTTCTAATCTCTATTCTCAATGATCTCATTCTACTTTTCCACCTTGACACTTTCCCTGACTCTTCCTTCTCACCAGGATCCTGGTGAATATGGTAACAAATCAGAAAAAAAAGAAATTATACTAGTTTTATAAGCAGCAGTAAAAAATAGTAGCTCAAATATTTGGATATGTTTGTACATGATATAACAAGAAAAGTTCTCTGAACTGTAGTAGCTTTCATCATGAGATGCTAAGAACTTTAAAACCATGATTTTGCTTGTAGTTTTGATGAGTAAAGATAGACTGAAAATTTTTTCTAGTTGACGTATACAAATTAAAAATAGAGTCCCCAGGAAAAACTTACTCTATGTGGCTTATGTATTTGATGTTGTTGCCAGGCTACGTTTTTACAAGGGTGCCATTTAAAATAATAAGATAGACTACAAAGATATGCAATAACAGACCATGGAATGAATCTAAATTCTGCAAAGGAGAGCTCTTTGCATGCAAAATAAAACTTAAATCATAATGCAGTTCTGTATATTCATGTTATATTAATATAAACAATGCTTGATCATAATGTGTTAGTGAACTTGCCCAACAAATCTGTTCTAGCAAACAAAACACCAGATGCGATGCTTAGAATGGTAACTTGTTAAAATTAGATTCCTTTGGTAGAAAGGAAAATGGATGCTCTGAATAAATGTCATTAGCATTTGGTGTGGATAGAAGCAAATGATACTGATAACATTTCAACTTACTCAGTTGACATTTTTTAAAAATATACTTTGAGTGTTAAATTAGATGGTAGAATAGTAATATAAAATTTTAATATTCATATGTGTTCTTCCTAAAATGTATCTATTAGTCAAATAGATGCATTTCAAAATCATTCCTCAGTTGTCATTGAAATTTAGATTTGATTTATAGGACTATCAGCAGTAATATTGGTGGTTATTGTTCATGGTACTCACCAACGGCCTAAGGAAGCAGGACTGAGTCTGAGATAACAAGGATAAGACAAAGATACTGTTTTGTGTTTTTCAAATGTCTGCTGTAGGAAAGGCTGTTTACATAGGAATTTTTGCCCTATGTCTAGGCTCTTTCTCATACAAATGTCCATAGTCTGGATAAAAAGATTTAAGAAGAAAGAATTATCTGCTCAGAAGACACATTCCTAAAAGCATAGTCTAGTATCTCAGGCAATTGAGGGGTTAAAAGAAAAATCAATTAATTCAGTGAAAGTTCCCCAAACCAATTGAATTATCTGAATTGTTTGTCTGTGTGAATGAATTAGGTCAGTAAATTTAGTCAAAATGGCAGATCTTTTTAGCACAAAAGAACTCTGTCTGGCAAATAGATCTTGGGGAGTGCTGAGGACTGTCCACCTGACACATTTATCCTTTCATGCTCCACATTCATATCCTCATGTTATACATTCATATCTTCATATTCCACATGCATATCTTCATGCTACACATTCATATCTTCATGATACAGCATTAGTGACTTACTTATTCTGGAATCATCAATAACCTGCTACAAACACGACAAAATTAAGTTATATAATGGAATATAAATTGAATTGCCTCCTGAAAACTCAGTAGAACAAAGAACATGAAAATTCAAACTTGGCCTTCAAGTATTTTTATTACCTATAACATACTATTTGTAAAGGTACTGGATTTCAAGAAAAAATTTTTGAAACCAAAACACTAAAGAAGATAGACACATTCTGTTTCTCTTGGTGACCATTATGTGTTCCTAGGTAGCAAAAGACTACTGGGAAGAGAAGCAAGATGAATCTTCTTCCCTGTTCTCCCGAAATGGCCTCCTATTCATTTATTTCTCCGTCATCAAAAAAAAAAATCTTTACTTTATCCAGACTTAGCTCTTTATTGTCCTTAATGCCCAATATCAAGTAATGTTACAATGTCTTTATGTACAGAATTTAAAGAAATTAATATTAAATGAATGAATTGCACAATCTATAGTATATTCTTATTTCCTCTATTCTTCACTAGGCCTACCCGGTTTATTAAATGCCTCAGCACAGTACTATTCAGACCCAATTGTCCTCTGCATTCTTTGAAACTTTTATTTCATACCTCTGTTCACTGTTTGGCTCTTAATTTGTATAATAGCAATAATTATACATATCATTGAAATACTGAATGGTTACTGTGTGCAGGAATTGCCTCCAGGATTTGGCAATTATTATTATTCTTTAAGCCTCATAACAACTAATGAAGTCAGTATGAATAGCATTGCATTACAAAAATGAGAAAGTTGAGGAGGATAATTCACTTGCTGGATATATCAAAGCTACTAAAGGTTAAAAAGTGAAAATCAACTGTAGCGTCTGCTTTCAGACCATTAAGCCCTATCGCATTCTAATCGGAGCCCTGCTTCTCATTGTTCTGTATTAATGAAACTTTCATCTTCCTGGTTATATATTAAACATAATCATTTCTTCTTCTTCTTCTTCTTCTTCTTCTTCTTCTTCTTCTTCTTCTTCTTCTTCTTCTTCTTCTTCTTCTTCTTCTTCCTCTTCCTCCTCCTCCTCCTCTTCCTCCTCCTCCTCTTCCTCCTCCTCCTCTTCCTCCTCCTCCTCTTCCTCCTCTTCCTCCTCCTCCTTCTCCTCCTCTTCCTCCTCATCCTCCTCCACCTCCTTCTTCTTCACCTTCCTCCTTCTTTCCTCCTTCTTCTTCTGCTTTCCTCATTTTTTCTCTCCCCCTGCTCCTTCCTTATCACCCCTTCTTTTTCCTCCTCCTCTGCCCCCTCTTCCTTCTCCTTGCCTCCTTTGTCACAGGACTAGCCATAGTCAGTAGCTCAGTAGTATATATTAGTTTATTTGTTAAAAATATACTTAGCTGATACCCTTGTTTACATTTTTGTATTATAAGAGCTAATAAACTGTAAATTATCAAAGAACAGTTAAAGACATATAAACCTGATTATTGTCTTCAAAACATATTTGTCTTTTGAGCTAGTAAAATGCTAAGCTAATAAAACTGTGTGACCATTTCTTCCCTAAGCCTGATGACCTGATTCAGATGACCCATATACTGTAAGGAGAGAACCAACTCTTACAAAGTATATCCTGACCTCCATATACTCACCATGGCACATGCTTCTCTTCCCAGTATAATGAAAAAAATATACTCACCATTTTCTGTGTTAACTTGGCCTTTAGTCACCCAAACTGTAACCCTGAGAGTCATGTTCTGTTGGGGAAGAAATCTCAGTATTCTGCTGGTTTTGCTCCAAAGCTCTTTCACCTGCCTCTGTGTTCTTCACATCTTACATCTGCCATTTTGCATGCACGCAGTCATCTCTTAGCTAAGGACCTGATTCCCCTGAGCCACCTTTTCATTCTCTAGACTGATTAAAACTCAAATGGGGTTTTGGTATTCCCATTTTAAGAAAGTGTTTCATATGTCCCTGTGGCCAAAGAATAGATGCTAGCAATAAGAGTGGACCTGATGAGACTGCTTGGACTGGTTTTGACCTGCCTGAGTCTTCTGCTAAGCTGTCCTTTACTTAGCCCCGTTTCTAGCCACTGCTCCAGCAAGCCACACCACTTGGCAGTTCTAAGCAAGTGACTGTCTCATGCTGTTTCAGAGGTTGTTGCCTAGTGAGTCTTCTAGAGAAATCATCTTTCCCTCTATTTTCTGAGGCCCTTATTTGATGTTCAAATTGGTGATTTCCCTGTGTGTCATTTTTTTTCTAGTTATCTCTCAAAGTAGGTGGTCTCTGTCTTTTATATCATTGTTTGCCTGCTACCAAAATTAGTTCCTAATGAACGTCAGGCATTTAATCAACGTTAAGCGGGCTGATGGGTTGATGGATGAATGCATACATTTATTTTCTTTTTCCTGCTCATGTGTTTTTCTAACTAATCACCTTTCTTCCAAAAATAATGTTCCTGCTTATAAATGTCTACTGAAGTACTAGCACATAGTACAAGCCACTCTGAAGAGTCCTGGTCACCTAGGATGACAACACAAGTGTGATTCCTACACATGATTTCCTAGGACAACCACTCATTGTAAAGGATTTTCAAGTAAAATTACATTTTTCTTGAGGATTACATTTTTGTTGTTTTCTACATACTTGAAAAACTCATGGTGCTTTTACATTTATTTCAATCAGACCAGAGAAATAACCAGTTTCAATTTGTACTTGCAGACATTATTTTGGTGGCAATGGCTTCTTATTCAATCAAATGTGTACGTATAGGGAAAATAACACCCCTTTTTACTAGTATTGGTAGAAAACAAAACTAGGATTAAACAATTCTTTTTAGAGGTCTTTCAAAATCATCATAATCTCCTACTAATAAATTATAGCTTGAATGTGTTTGGATAATTTTCTGGGCCAGAAGAGAAGAATATATTTACACAGATATCTATCTTTAACAGACAAGTAGCATGCTTTTTAAAAATACCCTCGCTTTTAATTAAAGTTACTCTTTTCATTTATTAATGTCTTTCAAAATTAAAATTCCTCCTTTATTTCTCAACTTCATAACATATGCAGATATCCTGTGGTAATACCAAGTTGAATAAATAGTCCATTTTCCAGCTTAGCCATCCAGAACTAGTGATGGCTGCAGTACATTAGATTAGAACAAATGTACTGCTTTGCAAATAGAGAAGGGTTGAATTATACATGCATCGGGATGTTCATAGGTGCACATTTACTTACATAGCTGATGTTCCACAGGAAATCTTCCATTCTGGGAATTTCATGAAAAAGGGTTACTGAATATAACCACCTAAAATTAATTTAATTAATTTAAAATAATAAAAAAATATTTTCAACCATGAAAAGGACATGAGATTTTATCCATAGCAGAGCTAGAGAATTTCAGTTAAATATCACTTTGTCTTCATCTAGTATCTTAGATTTTGAAACACTATTAAGCAAAGTATTCCTACTCCCATTTTAAAAATGCTAAAATTGGTGAAAGGCCAACCATCAGATTGGAGGAAGCCGTCACACATTCCTTCCTTATCTGAGACCCTCAAACAAACCTGCTTTCCTCCAGGGATTCAACCTCAATTTGTTATAAAATTAAGATCATCAAGCAGATGGATCCTCCAATTGCATGACTAAGGCAGATTTTTTTCACTATAGAAAAACAGTGAATACATTTGAATAAATATTGGTTTTCAGTTAATTTTAGTAGTTAAACACACTTTAAATAATAAACAAAAATGATCCATGAGAAATTGGACTAAACATTACTGAGGTGGTTTTTTTTAAATTAATTTTAAAAGTTGCAGTGTGTAATAATGGGTTGCACTCTTCCGTTTTCATGCACATGTGTCACTGTCTTTTGTTTACATTTGCTTCCTGTTGCTATTCCTCTCCCCTCTCCTCCCCGTAATGATTTGGAGACATGATTTTCTTTAGCACTGAATTATAGATATGCCAGCTGTGGTGACTCATTCAGTAGACTGAGGCAGGAGGATCACTGTGAATTTGAAGCCAGCTTGACCACCAGCAAGACTGTCTCAAAAGCAAACTAAAATGGTTACTTACACAGCTGATACCTCATTGTATACACTGAATGTGACCATCATAAATTTTAGTTGCCTTCTAAATTTTATTTTTTTATATTACAATTGCATCATTTCCCCCTTTCCTTTCCTACCTTCAAACAATCCGATTAACCCCCTTTTATCCTTTTTAAAATTCATGACTCTTTACATTAGTTATTGCATGCATATATGTATATACATATATTCCTGAAAATAACTCACTGAGCGTTTATAGTTACCTGGATGTATGTTTTCAGGGCTGAAATGTTTGTATTGTATAACCAGCTTGTGTGCCCTTGTGCTCTTTCATAGGAAAAACTATTTCTTCTATCCTTGGGCATTTCTTTTTTCCCTGTGGTTCCTTGTGTAGGGTTGGGGCCTCATGGTCCTGCCCCTCACCACTTTTGAATGTTTATTGTCATTGTCCTTGTTAAGCACAACACAGAGACTTTTAAATCTTAGCCACAATGTATCATCTTTTGAGCTTATTTTTTTCCTATCATGAAAGTGATAAAGAATTCCCATTGTCCTTCAAAGCTCTGATGCACCTGGAATCATTACCATCATTATCATATCTTTGCTGGAATTTTTACACTCTTGTCAATTTAACAAATTAACAAAGCATATTTATCAATAAAATAATCTGCTGAGTAGAAAATTTACACACCAACCATTAATTTTTATTTTTGTATTTAAAATGTAACATCGCATTGAAATACAAAAGCTTTCCCTTTGGCTTTTATGCTTTTCCACACAAGAAATTACACTCCAGGTTCTTGGTATCAATAGCATATATTTAGTTACAAGATGTGCATGAAATAAGCAAAAATTGATTTGTGTGACTTGAAGCATAGTGAATATTTAATACGTTTGGTGTAATGAATATTTATCATCTGGAGAAAGGAATGATTTGAGAATAATAAGCTTGAAATATGAAATAAATCAAGACAAATATAAGTTAGCATTTTGTATTTTTCACTATATTCAGCAGTTAGAAATCTGAATTTAGCTATCAACACAGGAGAAATGATGTATGGCTTCCCATACAAATGGTCCAATAGATTAAAATCTAAAAGAATGTATTAAATTTCTTCTACAATGTGCAGAATACAAAGTGTTATCAATCTTCTCCATCATTACTCTGTTTCTATAGCAACTTGGAAGATCTTGTGCTCAAGAGAAATTTCCCAACATTTGTTTGCATTGTCAAACGCAAAAAAAAAAAAAAAAAAAACTTGGGAAGGGAAGAAAATACATCTATAAATTCTAGACATTGGATATCCAAAGTACATTGCATTTACACATTTTGGATTACAGGGGAAAAGCCATAAAAGCAACAAGATTCTGAAATAGATGTTAAATTTATTGGCTAGAATGTAAGAAATAAGATCTTTCCATATTTCAATATTTCAAAGTTTTTAATAAATACAAAGTAAAAAATTACTTTCACTTTAAAGAAGAGACCATATCAACCAAACCAAATGATCACTTACTATAAGGTACAGCATCAGCCATTTACCGAGACAAAATGAGAAAGAACCAAAAAGCCATAGAGCTTCTTGAGCACTCTTGAGCAAACTACAGATAAATTCAAGCAGAAGGACTGATAAGCACTCTTCTAAAGTATATCCATTCCATCTCTAACTCAAGGGACCAGGCAGTTGTGGCAACTCACTTCAAGGTGACATCCCAAGTATGGATGTCAGTGTTTAGCAGGCAGTGTCCATATTGAGTTTCTGTCAAATAGTCCCATGTTATTATACAAAATATTACTTTCTTTGAATAATAATTATGTAAATTTAAGTATAAAATATATGTAATAACCCCTTAAAACTCCAGTGTCAGTGTAAAGTTCTTTTAAAAGATATGTATAGGGTTATGCTATTGTAGAAATGAAATTTCAAACTACTGTCTCACTAAAATCATTATGCTTCATATGATTTTAAACCTATGGGAAAATCCAGTCACATTTTCACTATATTCTGAGTGATGAAAGGATGGTCATTGATAACATGAAATGTAAATAGCTTCTTATCTGACCCCACAGAAACTCTAGGGAACATGCCTGATGTTTCCAGCTTGAGACATCCAATAGGCACTGGACCAGGTGAGGAAACCTATACTTACCCTTCTAAACTGTGGTAAGTTTCTTAGTAATAAAAAATCACATCTTCCCTAGGTATTCTACTAAGGTAGGACAAAAGATGCTCACAGATAGATAATGCTTATTATACAGGTTAAATTATTTTTACAGCATTAACTTTTCCAGAACTAAAATCACAGGAAAATTTTACATTATATTGTTTTCTACTGTTTTTGAAGTAGCCTTGAAAATTATGGAACTGTTTGAGAAGATTAATATTTTCAGTAGTAGTTGGATTGATTCTGGCTAGGTTTTGTTTTGTTTTGTTGGATAAACTGAGCAGATGATATTTACTTTTTAAAGTTTTGGTTAATTTTTTTCATGTAATATATATTAATCATATTTTTTCTCCTCCCCTGACTCCTCCCAGATGCCTCTCTCTCTCTCCTCTCTCTCTCTCTCCCTCTCTCTCTCTCTCTCACTCACTCTTTCTCTCACTCTTTCTCTCTATCTTCTCTCTCTCTCTCTCTCTCTCTCACACACACACACACACACACATACACACACACACACACACACACACACACACACACACACACACACTAACAATGAACCTGACAGCTAAAACCAAAAAATAAAAATGAAGAAAACACAAAATACCAAACCAAAAGTACACAAAAAATATGACATCCATTTTGTGTTATCCAAGTACTCCAGGCATGTGGCTTGCCCTGGAATGTGGTTGATACACCCAATGACACTGCACTGAATAAACTGACTTTTACATTTTTTTCAGGTACCAGCTGCAAATAGCTTCTTGGTTACAGCATTAATTTTTCTAGAACTAAAATCATAGGGAAATTTTACATTATATTGTTTTCTACTGTTTTGGAAATAATTAATTAATTTTTTTCAATAGTAGTTGGGTTGATTCTGGCTAGGTTTTATTTTGTTTTGTTGGATGGACTGAGCAGATAGTATTTATTTTTTAGTAATGTTCATTTCCACTTCTCAGTGTTGGAATTTTGTCTGGTCTGAACCTATGCAGGTCTTGTGCGTCCTTTCATAGTCTCTGTCAGTGTATCTGTGTATCAATCTTGTTGTGTCTGAAAGATATTGTTTCCTTGGAGTCATCCACTACCTATGACTCTAACCATCTCTCTGTCTCCTCTTCCAGTCATATCCCTGAACCTTGAGAAGATAGACTTAATAATCATGTCTGAGTGGTCTAAAATCTCTCTTGATACACATTGTGATGATGGCTATTTTTGTTTGGTTGATTTGATTTGGCTCTTGGGGTTTTGCTATGCTTGTTTACATGTTTAAGTTATTTAAGGTAAACCAGTAATTTTTTTTTCTAAAATCATCAGTTGTGTCTGAGCCTCTCTTATCTGTCAGTTAGGATCACTTCACTTTAGAATGTGACTATGACAGCTTAAATCAGGGTGGGTATTATAAGAGACTTGCTGATGTTAATATAAGGGGAATTATGCTATACATTATTATAATCAAGCGGCACTTAATTCTCACCTCAAATGGTTATTATGAAACTTGGTGTGGCTATGCTTTTCCAAGTTCTTGTTGGGAGATTAAATGTTTGCTGTATCTCAGTGAGGGCAAGAAAGGGGTGTGAGTCTCTTACAAAGTTTGAAATGTAAAGCTAGTTTACTGTATTATTTTTGTTATATCTATTTATTTATGATGACATAAATATATAAACATTATAGTAGAAATAGTATCTGAAACTGTTCATAGCCTTAGGCAAAGTAAAGCTCAACTTCTTTTCCAGAGCTTTCAAATGGTGTGTGTGTGTGTGTACGAGTGTGTGTGTGTGTGTGTGTGTGTGTGTAAACATCTGAGGTCTCTGAAGTAGTGTAGGTCCCATGTCTGTCCCTGTAGTACAGAGAGAGTGTGTGTCTTGTAATTCTCCTTACTTACAACTCCTGATATTTCTTGAATCTTTCTGTGAGAAATGTTTCTAGACCAAGTCGCCCAAATGCCCAGTACTCCCAACCTTCCATATTTTCTGTTTAGGTTACCCCTTCCCAGTTCTGATAAACCCCAGAAAATCCATCTCCGTGAATTCTCATGTCCCTAGATCATCTATTTCCGAGTATAGAAATGGCAGCCATTTCGGTACTCAGATATTTTACCTTATACCTCTCATTATCTGAGGCTCTCACTGGGTTTAGATTGGACCCTTCCTATATTTACTTTTCCATTTCATTTACTTCTAATGCAAACCCTTGATTATGACATATCCCCAAACCCCTATTCCATGCTGACTTAATTCCAAAGCACAAAACTGACGAGCAGCTTACCATTACAAGGAAGAGTAAAACCCACAGCCATGAGGCACCCTCTGCTTTCCAATAATTTGTACATCATGAAGCTCAAAGAACATGATGGTAATTGAATGGTGTGTTGAAGTGATGAAGAGGCTCTTTCCTACTGGCTCTCAGGGTCTCCGTGAGTGGAGGGGTTAATGTCATAGGAAGTTGTCCATTTTCCAGAACAATCCATATCACAGATCCAATTAAGCTTTCAAGGTAACTTCAAAGCAATAATTGTTCTTAGATGCTATAGACAACTTATTTCCTTATTCCTATAGCACAAGTAATTTTTTTATTAAATTGCTTTCTGCTGGTTACTTAGTCATTGTGTACTGTAGGAGATGCATTATAATGTTTCTAATGCATATATTCAATCAAAGGAATAAAAGAAGAGCTACAATTATTCATCTGGTACTAGTTTCTGCATACCAGTACAGGACCCATGAAATCTTCCAGTACTGGCCTTATTAATGTATAGATTATAAACAAACCAAAGATCATCTACATTTTAATTCTTTTCTTTTAGCCATTTTCACCCATTCACTCAATAGTGAACATGATTAAGGAAGAAGTGCTTGAGATAAATATTAAAAAAATAGAAGATTCATCCTATAAAGATTCCTTTTTAAACTTGAAAAAACCCTATTAATTTAATTAATTTATTTATCATGTGTGAATATGTGTGTTCTTGTGTGTGGAAGCTAGAGGACAACTTGCTGGACTGGTTATTTGTTTTTGCCATGTGATTGAAAGGGAATTGAACTCAGATCCTCATGTACCCTTAGTTTGAGCCATCATTCAATTCTCTAAGATGATTGTTTCTGTTTTATTTCTTCCAAACATATATAGTGATGATACATTAAAATAAATTTGTATTTTATCAACAATTCATGGAATCCTCAGTTAGAAAAGAATGGAGCAATTGTAATAACAGACACTGTGAGCTCACATCATCAAAATACTATTCAAAGAGGTTCACAGTCCCTTCAAGTCTAAAAGGTATTTTATTACCCAAGGGAATCTCCATAGAAGACATCACGGAATGAGTATTTGAAAGTTCAAGACATTTTTGATAGACTATTAATTATATCTAATACAACGATTTCTGAATAAAAAATTAGCTCTCCAAACTCAGATCATAATGATACTAGACTTTATGGATGAGATAGAATCAATTTTTAATTCATTTCCAAAATCTAGAAAATGGTTTTAAAAACTGCAATAGATAGGACATACATAGACACAAAAATAGCCTGGAATATATAAGAACAATAGTAACCCTAGACACATATAAGTGATAATGATAAGGAATACAGCTTTTTTTTTCTGTGTTCACAAAGTCCTAGCTTAGACTTTCCAACAGTAGAAAAGATGGACGAGGAAGAGGAGTAGGAGAAGGAAAAAGAAGAAGTAAAAGGGGAAAGAGGAGGGACAAAGGAGAGGAGGAGAAGGAGGATGAGAAGGAAGAAGAGGAGGAAGAGGAGAAAAAGGAGAGGGAGGAAGAGGAGGAGGAGGAGGAGGAGGAGGAGGAGGAGGAGGAGGAGGAGGAAGAGGAAATGCTTCTTTAAAAAGAAGCTTTCAGAAAAGGAGAGCACAGATTTGGAGCAAAGTTAGTATTTGACGTGAGGCTTAGAGGATGGGTGCAGGAGCTGGGATTGCAAGCAGCAGCATCCCCACAAACATATTTTACTTAACTCATTCAGATAATATTCTGTCTTGATACCTATAAAGGAGCAAAGTAGCTTCCATCCCTTTTAATGTGTCACTGCCTGGGAAAGGGCATTTTACAAAATTTGAAATTAGAAATATTGGAAGAAACTAAAAATGGTTTTGTTATTTTGTGAACATGCATAACCAATATTATGTTTTCTTAATAATTTGAAGTCCGACATTTAGCCAGTGGCATGTGTAACTTTGCTAAATAATAATAGAAGATACCCTCTGTTACTCTACTTCTCTGAAGTTAGCGATTATGAAATTGTCCCTGATGAATGGCAAACCATGCTGATAACATACAACTAGGGTGCAATACCAGAGAAAAACAGTGCTGCTTGCTTGACTGAGTTAAATTTGTGTGAAAAAAATGAGCAACTTGTTTTAATCATTTGGGGGGGGGATATTTATCTTTCATATTTATATTTTTATTTTGTATCAACAAGCTCATACGTGTTTAAAACATTCCAACTACTTTTGAATATTGGAGGAAGGTAAGATAATAAGGCAAATTGTATTAAAGTAAACAATAAAACAAAATGGTTTTTATTACTTATTTAAATGCAAAACAAGTAGTGTTTTGCAAGCACCCTGTTCAGGTCACTAATATGTTTTGCAAACAACAGTAGCTATAAGATTTGTTAAATCTTCTTTTATCATGCTCAAATGTTATTGTTTTATACTTTGTAGTTTGGAACCAATGTATAAACTCTACCTTGTCTAACTTAGATTCTAGAAGAATAGATTTTTATTTTGTAATACTAATTCTGGGAATTGTTATAAGAGATGAAGCCTGGAAGCAAGCCAAACATGCATTAGCAGCAGAGAGCACAAACATGAATGTATCCATTCATGGAAAACTGTTTAGAACTGGTAGGAAGGAGTCATTATTGGCACATATGATAATATGGATGGAGCACAAAACCATTAATCTGAGAACCACGGCATAACCTTCAGAAAATAAAAACTAATTCATTCTGACAAATAGTCACTGGTTTTCTGGTGCCAGTAACATGGATCAGGAAGGTAGAAGCTATTACAAGGTGTTGTAAACATTGAGTGGACCTGTTTGTTGTCTTCACTGGGGAGATAGTTTCATAAGTTTATATAGACACCAAAGCTAAGCAAATTGATTACTTTTTAAATTTTAAAGATTTATTTATTTTATGTATGTGAGTACACTGACATTCTCTTCATACACATGAAAAGAGGGCATCAGAGTTCATTACAGATGGCTTTGTGCTATGATGTGGTTGCTAGGGATTGAACTCTGGACCTCTGAAAGAGCAGAGCCATTTCTCCAGCCCCAGCAAATTGATCATTTAAATTATTTAAACATGTGTGTTTTTCTGAATGACTACTTCAAGTGCAGAAGCTACTTGCTAAGTCCTAAGGGAGACATAATTTAATACTGAAACAACAAATAGGAATTTGGTTTGTATCTTTTCTGCAATGTTCATGCCATACTGCAGGCCCTGATTTTTATATGAAGAGATGAAGCAAATATCCAGCTTCAGTTGAATAAATTCTTGGGTACTAGAAAGAAGCATCACTTTGGGCACCCTCTCTTGGGCACATAGCAAACTGGGTCCCCTTTCCTATACATGGTCATTATAGATTGCTGCTCTATCAAGTATTGAGCTTAAAGATTTATTATGCATTGGTTGAATATAGCAATATATTTCTGTACTTCTGGCTTTAAGTGATGAACATTTTATTCATTAATTCATTTAAATCAACTAAATACTAGTGGAATACTTTTAATTCTTCATTTTAGTTAACTGCTCACAGATTTTTTTTTCTAAAAATGACTCATTAATACAGTGAAGATGTGTAGCAGGTAAGTTCTGCTAGACATCAGTTTCAAAGACTTAGAATCAAGGATAAGATGCTAGCTGTGTATGATGCTTCACAACTCAGATTCTACTACCAAGGAGACTGAGGCAAGATAATCTATTGTTCAAAGCCAGCCTAGCCTAAGTAGCAAATGTTATTAACTACACAGGGAGACTCACAAGTAGTCAAACAAGCAAGCAAGCAAACAAACATACAAACAAAAAACAATAGAAAGAGAGTATACCAAAACTAAAATAAGAGTCAATATTCAGTGGCCTTCACAGCTGTATGAACAAAATATCTTCAATTCTGAAAGGGCATCCTCTTCCTATTCCACAGAAAATTTTGGAGTCTGCTTTATTAGGTAATAGAAAAGTAGTAAATGCGTTGAATCTCCTGTATGAAATTAGCATAATAATTAAATGGTGACCTTTTGTAGGTCAAGAAAATTATTTAATCTCTTATCTATTCATAAGGAGCAAGCAAGTGGCCTATGGAAACATAAGTAAATTGGAACCTATCAAAGCAACTATGTCTATAAAGAAAACAAAATTAACTACTCTTTTTCAGTTAATCATATTTTGATGCTATAAAAATGAACATGATTTCTGTCTTTGGAATGCTTACTTGTAGAAGGAAAGTACACAAATGTGACTCCGTAAGGATGAGCATCTCTTTGACTTTTATTCAGGACTCTTGTTAGGAACAATAGATCATTTTTAGTGTATTTAAATACTGAAACATACATTCCAGCCTCAGTCTCTTTTAGTAATAGTAACTTCATTTCTTTTTATGTCAACCTAAAGCTTTATTTTAGCTTCAGAGGGAATTTTAAAGTATGTGATTTGATTTCCAAGCTTATGACACAGTTCGCACTTGAGTCAAGATGACCATCTCTGTGTCTAGGCAGTGAAGGACATTGTGAGAAAAGAAGCATAAGATATGGCTCGGGCTCCATTCTTTAGCGAAATTTAAAAAAAATATTTTTAAGTCACTTATACAGAATAAAATCTCCTCCAATATCTTTTCACATATCCCTTCTACACATACATTATCAACGGAATCCCTTAAGATATAAATTCTAAGTATTCCTTCTTAAGGCAAGGAATAAGCAGTATGTACTTCTACTAAAGGGTTTGGGGAAGGTTTTGAACAGGGGTTCATAGTCTTTATTTTGCTTATAATCATTTTAGTTTTCAATAGAAGAGAGGAACTTAAAAGGAAAAGATGTGAATACAAATATTAAAACATGGAAAGTGTAAAAATCAGATTTATTAAGAGACAGGAAGTTCCTGGTATGTGACTGGGATTTTCATAAGCAAAAATATGAACAGAACAGCGTAGATCAATGGAGCATGGACAGAGGAGTTGCTTCATGTACCTTGCAGAGTCTCCGCCCTTTTTCTCCTCTGTACTGGGCCAGGTTCCCTGAGCATCATTTGTCAGGAAGGGTTCATGAATCTTAATATGTTTGACCAGAATACTTTTCAGATAACGGTCTAGTTAAAAGGGATAAGAGTCACAGGAAGGATCCAGTTGTTTATGGCTTTCAGTTCCTCAAGAGAGGCTCTGGTCTCTAAAGCCCTAACTCTTCTTCATAGCATCACGTTCACCGTATGCCTTGTCAATTAAAATTGTCTGGACAAGTCTCTGGTGTGCATAAATTCTACTAATGCAAATTTCGTTTTTTTCAGAAATCAAATAATTGACATTCACTATTTAATACTCTTCAGCCTTCTAAGTTATTAACCAATGGAGTGATAGACACTATTTTTGGAAAAAAAATTGTCTTTGTATAATGCTTCACTGCCTGGATATTTTAATCATCCATAGCTCAAAACACATGTTTCAAAGCATTCCCTGTAGGAGGATACTAAGTTATATGCAAAGATTTCACTCTGAATATAGCAGGACAGGTGTAGATGTTCAAAATACTGGAAGCGACATAGAGTCAACAGATTTTTATTGCAGATGGTAATTTTTTTTACATTATGCAAGAGGTGCAGAGGACTTTATTTAATTTGTAGCATTCCAGTTCCCGTTGGAAAGAGTTAAAATAGGCTTTATACTGGCACCCGCAAAGTCTTGAAAAACATATGTCATATACATTGTCACTGAGTCTGTAGGGAGTAAATGCCTTAAGGAATAACACAAATAAAAAGAGGAATTACAGAGTTGGTCACACCAAACAACTCCCTTCCCAGTCTCTACCAGATTAAGAAGTCTCCAGGAAGCTGTCCATGAGTATAACAACAGTCCTTCCCAGGGAGACAGAGTCACTGCAGTGCTGGCCTATTACGCATTCAATTACTAATTAATATTGGAGTACCTTATAGTCTTTACATGGCTACTTAAGAGAAAGCATATGCTCTTTGGGTTTCAAATGACACGGAAAAGAATTATTTTGGAAGGAATGCTCTGTCAATCTCACCAGGTTATGAAAGCATACACACACTGCCAGCCATCTAAATGTTCCGCAGAATTTTCTTAATGCAGCAAGCAGAAAGCCAAAATAAGCTCTGTGGTTATGTGCCTACACAGCCAATGAGTAATGACCATAGACTTTGATGACACAAGGAAAGAAAAATGGGAGCTATTAGCAACCTATACTTGGAAAATGTGGTAGTGTAATGCACTTTTTATGTTTACTAAATGAAATGCATGGTTTCTGAAAAAAGAAAAGAATTCACACAATGAATTTGCTTTTAGACTTAGAGCATCCATGTTAAACTTAGTCTGTATTGAAGAATATGTGAAGTCTAAAATGGGCATCTAACTCTGACACAGTGGTTCTTAACTACAATTATACTGGGCAGGCTGGGGCAGGATGATTCTGGAAGTCTGAGGCTAGAGTGGGCAACATTGTGAGTACCACCCTTAGGCTTCTCCAAAACTTTTCCTAAATCTCTGTCTCATTAAGGTGTTAGCTCTGTTGATATAAAAGGTAACTGAATAACTTCTAATCCTGGATATGTGATCAGTTGTTATGAGAACCTTAACCAGAACCTGAAGTGCAGAGCAAATACAGGGAACTAGATTTATGTCACTAGCGGCTGCCTAGAGAGTAACCCCAAATATCCAACCACCACTTGAGGTCTTACTCCTATAACCAAGTCTTTGCCTGTCCCAGCTGCTTCATATAAAAGTCCCCTTCTTACATAGTCTGCTATCTTTCCCACATGAGACCATCATTATCCAGAAAACTCTAAACAGGTTAATGGAACGTATGGGCTTCCTGGATATGTGTGTTTGTGTCATGTCATATGTGTGTGTGTGTATATATATTTTGAGCCATTCTATCTCATCCACACTATGATGATAGAGAAGTACCTGCTGTTAACATACCAGGATATATAGACAGACAAATGCTGGCCCTTATAAATAAATGTATTAGACCTATCACCTTGAATAAACACTTTAATATCTGGTGTTTCTATTTTCTCACATGTAGAATGAGAATAGAAGTACTTGTGCCCAAACATGTGTGTAATAAAAAGATTTTATTAGCAGAGTTAGAATCTTGTCTGACCTTCCAACCCCTAGAAAGGCACAAGACAGTGGACAAGAGGTGCATCCACTGATAAACTTGTTGAGTGCCCCTGCTTACCAGGAATTGTTCTAGGTTCTGGGATGAATCCCTGAACAAGCAAAGGAAAAGCACAGCCTAAAAAGACACTTGGAATAATTGTACACTTTGATATAAGGTAAAAGTATACTTCATAGATTCCATTGTCTTCAAAACCTCTAATCATATTAAAATAGAAAGTTAATTTAGGCTGAAATCAAATCAAAATGAAGTGTAAATTATTAGTTGTAATTTACTGTGAAATGTTAATCAAAGCCTTGAAAGTCCTGTTGAAGATTTTATGTTGCAGATTCATAATGACAAGGGAAAAAGTCAGAACCCATATTAATTAAAGAACAAACAATGTTTTTTCCTTGGAAGAACATCAATTAATATATAACTGCTGTATAACCCATGCCTCAAAAACGTTTGGTATTTACTGTTTAATTTGAATTTGGAATTTGAAAGTTTGCAATGTTTTTAAAATTATGAAGTATTTAGTAACTTATACCAAAAGATGATTTTTCAAAGAGAAATAATTCTATGTGTTGAAACTTCTGTAAGAGGATATATCAATTGGCTATATACTTTCCAAAAAGTGATATTTTAAAATTATTTGTATCAAAATATTTCATTTTTTCCTGAAGGCC
This sequence comes from Grammomys surdaster, assembly GCF_004785775.1. Lineage (NCBI taxonomy): Eukaryota > Metazoa > Chordata > Mammalia > Rodentia > Muridae > Grammomys > Grammomys surdaster. The sequence goes on along the minus strand of NW_021604607.1, from coordinate 3,658,293 downwards.
ATTTATTAGTGTATACATCCAAATAAAATGGCCTAGAAAATGAGCATGTTTTGTATGCTGGAGATACTATCCATGTTGAACAAAATGAAGCCTTGTTAATGGGTAATTATAAGGAGCTGTAAAATAGTCTATTGCAGAAAAAGTATACATAGGCCACAGGACAATTTGTTATGAATTTATAATACAATTAGTCCTTGAAACAACATGCTGTAGGTCTATTGAGGATCAAATACACTTGGCAGAACTACCCTGTCACAGATCACTGCCATCTTGTTTATTTGTTTTGTAAGATGAGAATGTGATGGAAAACCAAGAAGACTGTAGAGTCCTCTGCTGATGTGGTGAGCAGAGGCAAAGGTGCTTCCTAGCCCTACTTTTTCTAATTATTTCCTCAAAGCTGCTTTGTCCTTAAGGTTCTAAGCATCAAAAACAGGACCTTCTGTGTGCTATACAAACCCCTTATGTCTGAGCTATTTCCCTAACCTTTGGGGTAACTTCATTTTAAAAAATGATCTTTCATAATATAAATGATATTATTTTTACATCTGTTGATATGTATCTGCGAGAATTTGATATGGTCCAGCCTGCTTCAGGAAGCCTCTGTGGCTCTGAAAACAAGCAAAAATGTGCCTCAATGATGGACAATGTCAGGCAGGGTGGCTCTGCTTTTAGACCCAGCGTGTTAGAGGCAGAGGCAGAAGCAGGTGTCTCTCTGTGACTTTGCGGTCAGCCTGGTGTACAAAATATGTACTGGGCCACCTGGCACAACATTGTAAGACAATGACTCAAAACAAACTTGATAGCATGCAGATTGCATATATGTATGGATAAAGAGATTACCTTTACTACAGTGATTAAGGAGGAGGTGTTGGTAACTCTAGACTTCAAGTCTGAGAAAATCCCAGTGGAGGATGTCAAAGAGGAAGAAATAGCAATGTTGCAGAAGTTACTAGGTTAGCAGGAGATGAGGAGGTTGCAATAGAAACATACAGAAAGGGCTGGTAATGCTCATGGAACACAAACTCTTTAAGTTGCGGTGGCAAATTATCACCAGGAAAGGAAATTGGTAATAAAATTAAATTAAATGCCTTAATGGGTGGCCAGATTCCCGGATATTCCCATCTCATCAGTTTTTATAGTATTCCGTCAAATGGATAGCTGTGGGTGCTTTCTAGGTCCTGAGGACAACATGAATATAGGGTTTTTATTTTATGATGAAATTAAATTAAAAAAAAACTTTTCAGGCCCCCAGGCATCTAAACATTTAATAAGAACACACAGACAATAGGAAGAAAAGAAAGGCTAAGTGCTACTGAAAAAAAAAATCAATGAAGTATCTCTCCTTGTGTCTTTTTTCAGAAACTAAGTACACAGGGGAAAGGCCTCTCTAGGGAGGAGAGAGATTCTTGCCTCCTTGCTAACTGACTGCCATTGGAGTTGAGGCTGGGGTTCATTGTAGCTAAATAGAAAAAGAAACCCAATAACACGGTTTACTAGCCCTGGTTCTGCCACTTGGTGTTGCAATAAATTGTTCAGTCTCCTGCTTTCTCTCACAATTGATGATAATAATAGCTTGGAGCTGTCAAAGGGGTCAATAGATTATCCTTGTGATTTAAAGAAATATAAGACCTTCAAGCATAAAGGAGTTAAAAGGTATTAAATGCTCCCCCAATTTCTAAAGGCAGATGTTGCCAACTCCTCCCCCTCCTTTCACTCCCTACACTCCACCTCCTCCACCCCTCCCCCCTCCCCGTGTGTTTTTTTTCTCCTGTCTAGCAGTAGCTGGGCTAGTGCAGAGTAAATCTTTAAAACACAGATTTAAAAGAGCGGCTTATTTTCGACTTCTTGTGATGCCTCCTCTTACTCTAAACAACTGTTGAATTTCTCTTGGGTGGGTTTTAAGCTGAGGAGTGAAGTGACTGGACGATGAAACATTCACCTTGCTTTCTGTAGGAAGATGGCATGTCAAGAGACACCAGATTGAAGGCAATTTCAGAAATCGTACAATATGCACGTGAGCCAGGTCATATGAGTACCAATAGAAGAGATAAACAGGGCTGGGGTCTGCCTCTACTCTGATGGTAGAACTGACATATCTGTAATGATTTGCCCTAGATTTCTGGAGCCTATATCAATACTTTCTGAAATCTTGGTAATTTTATTATCATAGAAAAAAAGTAATTAGAGATTAATTTCTTAATTTCTACATGTCAATTTACCTTTAAAGTATCAGTGACCTAATAATTGATTTTCTTCATATATCTGAATTTTTTCATATATGTATATAAAATATGTCTCTTACACATTTAAAGTAGCATATTGTCATTAATGGTATCCGTACTATGTAGTCCCAGCTTTCTCAGTGGGTTCTCTTCTAGCCTTTTCCTTTTTCCACTCTCCTAACACTAAAATACACACACACATATGCACACACACACACACACACACACACACACAAGCACACACACCTACAACCATTCACTCTTCACAAGAGCTCTTCCTACTAAGATGCTAAGATGTAGTTTTTGAGCTGAGTCATATCAGAAAAGGACTCTAGCAATTAGCAAATCACTTTCAATTCAGTTTAAATATTTTATATCCAAACAAGCATAGCAGTCTCCCAGGGCTAAAATGGTTCAGCTTTTATTAATCAGAATTTCTCAGAAATCATTGAAGTAGAAAATCATGTACTTTTATCCCCAGAACAGAAGATAGAACAAATCTAGGTTGCAGAAAGCAGTGGTGTTGAAACACGGGGAGAATGATCTGCAGGGTAAATAAGAATGTATGAGTGAACGCCTCCTCATTGCTTATTAATTCCTAGGAAAAGGCTCCCATTGTGTTATTATTGTTGTTATTGTTGTTTTTTCCTTGAGAAGACAAATGGAAAACAAAAATGGAAACAATAGCAGTATGTCTAGGGGCAACTTCCATGGCTTTCCAGGAGAAAGCTACAGCTGACTTGGTCAGTATTGGTCATCATTCCATCCCATTTGGATAAGAATTCCTCCCCAGCTCATTGCACCACTACAAAGTGAACAATCCCAGGCTCCCCAGCATTTCTACCTGACAGGCTCTGACAGCTTTCTTCCTGTTGTATATTAATTTGACCTTTCCTGCGCCTTTGTCCTTTGCTTTATTTTCCTATTTCCCATTGTTACTTACTTGCAAAACACGAAGTGGATGATTTTTGTTTAAGGATTATTTGTACCTTCCTTTGTACAGAGTCCCACTTTAGGGTGCTGCCTGCACAACATGTTCAAGGCAGACATTGTCTCAGTGCTCAGCAGGGGATGTAAGCACAAGCTCCTATCCCTATCCTAGAACCTGTCCCCAATGACATCTGCTTCCAAAGGGAAATCAGTTTTCCTCAGTGATGTTTTTGTTGACATTTTTTTTTTTGGTCTCATGTTGATTTGTTTGGACTTTATTTGTCTTTTATTGGTCTTTTGCTTGCATACTTTCTTTTAAAATTTTGTGTTTTTATATTTTTGTATGATCAAACTATATTTTATGAAGAAATTTACAATTAAAAAAGGACAAGGCCATTAACAATGAGGATGCTTACTTCTACCGTAGCCATTATGTCTCAAAACCGGAAGGGTGTGTTCACTGCTGCAAATATCTAACATTGTCTACTGGCAAATAGGAAAAGAGATTAATATAATCCTGTGCAAACATATTACTTAAAATACAAGTTACTGTGATTTATCGATACTTTAATTATAGTAATGCAAAATGAAGGTGAACTCAAGCCATGTTGTATTATTTACTTATGCATATGAAATTCAGCTTGTCTGACTCTCTTACATGCAAACATGTTATTGGCTACTTCACAGAAATATATTCTGAATGAGCTATTGCCAGGATACATGTAGATACAGAAGTTAATTACATGTGGCCTGGAATTAACATTATTCACATGGATGAAGAAATGAGTTTAGAACTGGAGGGGAGCAAAGTCAGTGTGGTGGTTGCTGTGCAACAACTAAAATCCAAGTTCAATACATGTGTGTAATCTCGGTACTGGGGAGATTGAGAAGGGGGAATCCCTAGGTAATCACCACTCACCAAGCCTAGCTGAATTGGAAATCTTAGGTTCAGAGAGAGACAGTGTCTCAAGAAATGACATAGAGGACAATTGAAAAGCCATCTGACATTGAACTCTGGCCTACACAGGTGTATGTATGCACAAACACATACACACACATACATACACACACTCACAAATGGGTTTAAGGCAAAATGGAACATCAAAATTTCAGTGAAAAGTAAAATGAAAAAGACAAAAATAGAAATTTAAGACACAAGTTAGAAATAGATTTCATTATTAACACAAGAATAATGCAAATTAAGACCACAGTGAGATGAATTTCACAGCCACAGGGATCACTGTAATAAAGACAGATGGTCCATAACAAATGTAGTGAAGAGGCAGAACTGCTGGAAACACCTCTTGCTGGTGATGTAAATTTTCAGGAAACAGTTTGGTAGTTTCATAAATGTTAAATATAGACTCATCATATGGTTTGGCACTTCCCTTCCTTCATCTTGAGATAAGAGAATGAAAACATGTCCACATCAAAGCTTTTACACAAGTGTTCACAACATAGCAGCATTAGTCATAACAGAAGAAATAGAAATAACTCTACTGTCCATTGACTGGTAAATACAAATGCAAAGAGTAAGTATGTCCATATGAGGGAGTGGTGGTGTATGTTTCAGTCATTACTCTATTGCTGGAAAGAGAAACCATGACTAAGGCAACTGTTATAAAGAAACCATTTAAATGGGATTTGCTTACAGTTTCGGAGGTTTGGTTTATTATCATCATGACAGGGAGCATGGTTGTAGGCAGACAGACATGGTGCTGGAGAAGTAGCCCAGAGCTACATCCTACTTATAGGTAGACAGAAAGACTGGGCCTGGCATTAACTTTTGAAACCTCAAAGCCTGCCCCCAGTGGCACACTTCCTACAAAAAGCTCACACCTCCAAATCATTCTAACCCTTTCAAACTATTCTACTTCCTGATAATCAAGCATTTAAATATATGAACCTATAAGAGGCATTCTTCCTCAAACCACCACACTGGTCTATATGCAATAGGTTGCAACGTGAACAAATGAGCAAAACTTCCTGAAGCATGAGTCATTTTATATGATTCGAGGCAGCAGTCTAGAAAAAGAAAGCTTCATTAGAGAGAAAGGCAAGTGTTGGTAAAGTTAGCTTGAGTGTTGGAACCAGAAATTACTTTAAATTAGTTAAAATATTTATTTTTTGATGCAATGGACATATGAAATATCATTGTAGTATATTGGGTTTGTTATGCTGTCAATTTGCCCAAATTTACTAAATTGCATATTTAAAATAGGTGAAGTTTTTGATGTTTAAATATACATTAAATTCTTGTAAAAAGGACATGAAAGATCTAACTCACATAAAGAAAGCTAAACTCTAGAGGAGTTCATGTAAGGAGGTGTGGGAATGGCTGGTGCTGTCAGCTGTAGAAGGGATACTTGAGAAAATCAAATGCAAACATAACAAACCATTGGGGTACCTCTGCTTCTAGCAGGGACTCCCCTCCTCTCCAGCCAGTCTGCACTGTCTGAAGGAAAACTCTCATTTATTTTGGATCTGGATACCTGTCCTGTGGACACAGAGCTAATTAAGACTCTGTAATAATCTGTTCTTTTAAATAGAGTCCATTATGCATAGAATGTTAGGTTTTTTTTGGGGGGGTGGGGGGAGGTTACTATTTTTTCCCCAGGAACTCTGGGTGGACTATTGTTGTGCGGTGCTTATTTTAACAAGAGTTAATGAGGACCACAAAATTGTTCCTTGTTTATTATAGTCCTGAAGCCCTAGTACTGGCTGTACTAGCGGCTTCATTGTGAGGCAGGGGAAGATGAGGGGGTGGGACTCAGGGAGGGGAAGAGTGGAGGGTAGAGTGCCTGTCAGCAAGTTTATGGTGATTGTAGAAATTATTTTCTTTAATAAAAGCTTGATGCTCATAGAAATTCCAAATATTGTCTCCCAACTTGGTCACAGGAATTACCATAGATGTGTGCTAGATCTAGATTATTCAGTTTTTAAAGAATTAGAAATAAAGTATGCTTAATGTTGAATCTACTTTAACATACTTATTTTCCCACAACCAAGCTTTTTGTGTTTGTAATATTTTTTGAGTCATTATTATGGACTTACTCAATGAAACTGTGTCATCTTTGTCCTCTTAGCTATAGAATATTCACTAAAAATTCTTAATTCATAATATACCTGAAATCATGGAGAAGTGAATTGTATTGCATTGGTTCCTATTAAATTTAATTTCAAGTACTGTCTAAAATGGATTATATACTATTCCTTGTGATAAAATTTCAACCAAAAATATCTAGAACCTTAAAATTTTAATTGAAAGCAGTGTTTAAATGACTTTGTGCGTCTTTATTGGCATGTTTGGTATAAAAATCAGCAGTTAATTAAGAACACAGTGACGGCTGTTTAAATAGACTATGAGAGGCCAGTTTTGTTTGTTGATTTGTTTTAGTAGCTTGTATTAGCAAGTGTTTTATCACCCAGGTTCCAGTGAGGTGCAAAGACAAGCCTAGGTTCCATTGTCTGGCACTTGCAAAGGCTCCTGTGTCTGTGTGCTTAGGCATGCATGGTAATGAACTCACACAGTGTTTGTTTTCCTGACCTCCTGAATAAAAAAGCAACCTGACATTAAAGACTGTGGTAAAGTACTGGGCTGCTGAAGATAGTTTTACCAGGATGTTTGAGGCTGCATTAATTGGGTGGAAGCATTTTTATGCAGCATTTAAACTTTAGAGCAGATTCTTACGAGGAGCCAGGGAAAGCAGTTGTAGGGCTATCATCCATCAGGAATTATGCTGCAGTCTCTAGAGAAGCAGCTGTTGTCACATAAAGTCAGGAGCCATTTAGACGCCACTTTCTGTGGCTGAGATTATATTTCCCATATGTCTAATGGCAGAAACAAGGTAGTCTGGATCCTCAAAGCATCAGTTTCCACTCAGGATTTTTCCTTGTATCAGAGTCACTTTATTAAATGCCCCACAATAGTGTGAATAAACACGGTGACCTCCACACATTTTCTTGCAACAGTCATTTTTCTGTGGGCAGTCAATCATCTCCCACCCAGAGATTATACAATTGTGCTGGACTTTAAATTCTTCAGAACTGAGAACTCTTTTTTTCCAAATTGGTAAAATTGAGCCACAGAAACAGCTGGAGGACAAGCAGAAGCACATCTAGTGTCCGTTCTATTTTCATTTGAATGTATACCATCTGTGTCTATTCATGAGTGTTTGGATGAGAAGCACTACTTTATTTATTGCCTCACTTTAGGGATGGAGAAAGGACAATGCTGTCATGTGTTTAACAGCCATCAATCAATCAAATTCATACCGAATCAGGGAGATCTGTGTGATGAGTAAGGAGAGAGGACGAGGGATCCACGAAATTTCCTGTCCCTGGGTAGGGATTTACAGACATTATTATATAAACTCCAATTGCATGGAAGCATCCTATTAAGCAGTGTGATATTCACTGAAACTACCACTTAGCATGCTTTCTGAGGCATTCAAGTAACATACTCAAGAGCTGGAGGCCAAAACATAATACTACTCTCAAACTACAATTAAAAACCTAAAGCAATCAAGTCAAGAAGTGAAAGAACATAATGCTGTAAACCAGAGTTTAATCTCTCCTTAAAAGCCAGGCTCAACATGTTAATAGGTTTCTGAAACGTTGGAGAGGTGAGAAAATCATACTCTAACCTAAACTATTTCCAAGGCAGCAGCATCCTCAGCCAACTGCACTGGTAGAACTCAGAAGTTATGTAGCATGCCTACCTAGGTTGTTGGCTTTGAACTCTTTGATGTGTATATAAAGTCTACCTACAGTATCTGTGATGTTCCTAATCAGACAATTGATTACTCTCTCCAGCTAATACAGACAGTTAATAGCGTTCAACATTTGATAGTTCCAGCTGTTGTGTTAGAATTAAGGTCATAAAGGATAGGAAGTCAGAGTGGATATTAGGTATAGCTCATTAACATCTTGGCAAGCAGAGAAAACCATCCCCACAGAGATAGTAGTTTGGTAGCAGAGGCTCCATATTGGGTGACAATAAAATTCAAAGATGATGAGGATTAAGGATTTACTTGAATAAACATTTTATAGAGGAAGTGACTCCTAGGAAGGCACTGTCTGCAACCAAATGCACAGGTGAACTTACTAAAGTGAAGTTCATGGTTCCTACATGGAATTGGGTTGGTCCATGGGCTACGGTGGAGAGTGCAGTTACTGAAATCAAAGGCATTTGGAGGCTTTTCTCAACTTTGCTGACCTATAGAATTGGCCTGTTTTGTGTAGACAGAATATTTAAATTACAGAAAATTTAAAAAATATCATGATGAAGTTATTTGTCTTGTATTTCTGGCCAGTTTTAGATATGGTAGCATAGGTGCTATCATTTGAGATTCTGGATGCTTGCTTCCCACAAACTCCAAGTACAAAGGATTCCAGAGGACAGACCCCATGAGGGGGTCTTTATTAATGTGTCCTTTATTAATGTGATAAGTTAAGCTAAAATGAATACTATTTGGGAGATACTTGCAAACACATGCTTTAACTATGCTTTGAATTTTGTCAGCATGGGTAAAGATACATGTCAGAAATAGATCTATGGAGGGACTTTCCCTAACAGAAGTGTGAGAGAAAATACTGTCTACTGATGGTCTCACCTATAGCTTCTCTGCATTTCTAGCTGTTAAACACTGTGAAAACCAAACCAAACCAAACTAAACCAAACCAAACCAAACCAAACCAAACCAAACAATAAAGCAAAACAAAACAAAACAAAACACACAGCATTGTGTCAAAGAGAAGAGAGCCTTATGAAAGGTTTTGCATTATGTCATTGCTGAAAACTGTGTCTCAGTAGAACTCTGTGGGGTGTTGGGCTGAGAGAGGCAGCTGGGTACCTGGTTGAATAGGGTTTGAACCCCAGAGATCCTCAGGGATGGTAGTTTAGCTTTGCTCCTGGGACCCCTGGTTGCTTTCACATAGCCACAGCCCTCTACAACCCCTCCCAAAGAGAGGTTTGTGGTCATCAGTCAAGTAGACAGGTAGAGGCCATTGAGTATAGGCTGCAGAGCCTCAAGACATCTCCATATTCATGAGATTCCTAAAGGCCAGAGGGCATAGCCAATTTAGCATTGTTTCCCAGACCCTCCTCCTGGAAAAAGGTATTTAATCTCAGGCCTACCCTGAGAATACGGGATATAGTTTCATCCATTTGTCTGCCTGAGAGCCTAAGGGCCTGAGACCAGTTGGTTCCACCACCTCCTGGCCTGGGGACCCCCAACCTAAGAGCTGTGCCTCCCATGGAACCTCAGACTGTGTTCCCTCAATCCCCAGAGCAAAGTCCTGAGGCTTCTCACAGCCCAGTATCTGCCTGGCATTGTGTGGAGTGAACACAGTCAACTTCTTGCACTTCTACCTCTCTGAGTCCCAGCACCAGCCCCTTGGGGTGGCAGACATGGAACTCATAATTCAACCCAACAGGACTAATGCCCATGTACCCACACACATGCCACAGTCCAACAAAACCCAATATGGTTTTACATCTTTTTGGCTCTGGCTTGACTTGTAAAAGGGTACTATTTCTGTAAGAGTCCATGCATGTGCCAAAATCAGTCTGAATTCATCACTTAAACTTATTAACCTTTCTTCTGGTTACAAAAACTAAAAAGTTGTTCATTGTAAAAAAACTTAGAAAGCATGGAAAGATTTAAAGAAAATAAAAAAACCAAATAGTTATAGCATAGGAATAACAATGTGGTCTCTTCCTTCCAAAAATGGGTTCATATCTCCATAGATATATATGTTCAAAATATTTATGTATACAATGAATATATAATTATAACAATACAAGATAGTTTATAGATCCTGTATTTATTTTCCTTTATTTGATTTTAAAAGTATTTTTCCTCCTTATGATAATATCAATATATTAGTTTTAGCGAAGGATATGTTTTATAAAGTGTGGTATGGTGCAGTGGAGGGGGTACCTTAGTGTCCCATGCTGAGGTACCATAACATTTATTTGGAGGCATGGGAAGAGGGGTTGAGAAGGGAGTAAAGATAGAGAAAGAGAGGGCATCAAGAAGGAAACACAGAAAGAGACAGACAGAGAGAGGGACATGGAGAGAGACAGAGACAGAGAGAGAGGGAGAGAGGGAGGGAGGGAGGGAGGGAGAGAAGAGGTGGGTAGGGAGAAAGAGCTCAGAGAGAGAAAGGGACAAAAAGCCCAAGAGAGTTCAAGATTTTTACAGTAAGCCAGGCTCCTACCTAGCTGTTGGGTGGAGTCTAGAAGGAATGCCAACATGCTACCAGAGAGGACAAAATATTCTATCCTGTGACTGAGAATATAGAACAATGATTAAGTTCTTAAATAACAGAAAATTCTGACTTCAAATCCTAATTGTGGGGGGTGTTGTATCCTGGAATTATTTCACTATTCCTTTAAGCATATTGTTACAGTTAAATATTTTAATCATCTACATGTTGTTCTGAATTTTAAACTAACAAGAACCTATTGGTAAATAGACTGGGCTACAAAACTCTAATGGCTCTCAGTATGATAACAAACACCTTTAATCTCCAAATGCTGATGTAGGAAGATTGAGATTATGCTACCAGCCTAAAGAATTTCCACAAAAATTGAACAAAACAAATGAGCAAAAAAGCAAAACACAAACCACTAAAAAGATGTTTTGTCCTAACCCTGACCTCTGGCTACAAGTTTCTACCATTTTTTTCCTTTTCTGGGAAAATCTGTGGAGGCTGCCTAAAGTGCTTGGCATCCCAGACATGCCTGACAAGCCTGACATCTCTACATAGAAAGTAGTCTAAGGCTACAGCATCATGTTTCGTTTATGGGCTCTAAGGAGAGGAGAGGCTGTTTACTTAGGGAGGTGGTTGGGGTAGTCCTCCACTTTGGTTGATGAATTAGGTCATAGACTCATTTTGTCCGTATGGCCATGTCCCTTCCCATAATGAATCTTAATGTTAGTCCATTTGATGGGATAAGAATAAAAACATCTCATCCCATCACTATTTTATTTTCTGTATGAAGATGAATCATACTTTCTTTCTCTTGCCTTTTCATAATTTTACACTGTAATCAGTCTGTCCTCATGTTTTGAAGACTCATTGCTCAAAACTATAATACTCACAACAAAGACAATTAGGTAGGATTGACCTTAACCTCCTGCTGCCCAGAGTGTCTCAGCACTGTCTCACAGAGGTGTGCTGGTATCTTCTTATTCTCAGTATCTTGGATCTTCTTATGGCCCTTTACAATCGGCCTGAAACAAACCTTTTCTCCTAATTATATTCATTGTGTTATTTTAGTCTGAGCTACATTTCATTCACTGTTGGTTTTTTTTTAAGGCTTTGAAAATTCATACATACGTATGCAACATTTCTTAGTAATATTCATACAACCCGACACTTTCAACTTTGCACTATGCTCCTAAACGTACCTTCCTCCAAAGGTCGTGACCTCACCCCCTCTCCCCAACTCACTGAGTTCAATTAGTTCTGCCAGGGTGTTCAAGGATGCAGTCATCTCCTGAGGTATCTGTGGCCTATCAGTAACCAAACTGTAAAAACAAACAGCCTTCTTCCACAACAATTAACTACCAATACCTTCTCAGGTGGAGGTGGAGCCTCAGAACCCCATTGTCCCCTTTGACTTTGACTAGGCTACAGGGAGTTCATGTGTATACTGGCCATTCATGTTCAGAGATAAGCATATCTCAGCACTCTTCCCATCTTCTGTCTCTTACGTTTTCTTCTGCTTGGGATGTTCCCTGCAGCTTGATTTGTATTTTATTGTGGGACATAATTCATTTTTACACCCAGCTCTAGTGGTTTTGTTTTGTTTTCCCTGAGATTTCCAAATTTCACATCTTTTTTTCCTTCAGATATAATGTCAGCTTTAAAGTTTCTTATGAAGTATATCTCAGTTTTGTTGTTGTTGTTGTGTTTTTTGTTTTGGTTTTTCAAGACAGGGTTTCTCTGTGTAGCCCTGGCTGTCCTGGAACTCACTCTGTAGACCAGGCTGGCCTCGAACTCAGAAATCTGCCTGCCTCTGCCTCCCAAATGCTGGGATTAAAGGCATGCACCATTACTGCCTAGTCATATCTCAGTTTTTAACAAGTTAATCTGAATTAGTTCCTTTGGCCTTTTTGCTTGCCTGTATCTCCTTTGTTTCTATCATGAAGATCATTCAAAGCAGTTAGCACCCTGCCTTACAATTAGTAAGCTCTTAAGAAGAGACCTTAATTCTTCTATTAAGGAATTCTTTTCTCTGCTCTTCTATAATGTATTTTGTTAGCAATATATTATATAATAATGCCTAAATACCTTTAAATTTTGAAGTACAATCAGGCGTGTGTGTGTGTGTGTGTGTGTGCGTGTGTGTGTGTGTAGAAAGATTCTGACAGATCCTGGTAGCTCTTTACTGAAAATCTCTAGGAGGATAAGCATGTACATAGACAGGGGAAAATGGCTTTCAGGAGGCACAATGGACATTCTAAAGACAAAAAAAAAAAAAAAAAAAAGGAAGAGTGGCCCTCAGGGATGCTGCACAGACAACACCTGCAGCAGTGTCTGAAGGGCTTTGAAGACATGGAGTAGCTCTACTGAATAACTGAATATCCTCAGAGCCAAGATTCATGACCTTGAGCCCAGTACATCTTTTCTGCTGAATGTGATCTTATTCCAAGAGAAGTCAAATTATTCTTTTCTGTTGCCAAGAAAACCTCAAAGCTTTCAGGCCACTTTGTCTTAAGAGATGCCTAAAATGTGCTAAGGCACAGGACGGAGTCCTCAGCTCACTGATGAATTGCTTAGAAGCAGAGAACTTTTCATTTTGTGCAGAGTTCTGATGTTTCCAAGTTGCATGGTAAGTATAAAAAGGACTTTGACCTGAGGTAGAAAGGGATGAAGGGCTGCTTCTGTCCTTTTCTTGAATCCAAGCTAGACAAAGAATAAAAGGTTTGTCTCACAGGAGAGAATAGTGAGGCCTGCCAGAGCAGAAGGCGTTCAATCTTCCCCAACTTGCTCATTCTCTCCTTCTAACGTTCTTTAATTAGCCAATCAAACAGTGGTAAATGAGGAAGATGTAGAAGAAATTCTTTGTTCATGTACTGAAATAAGATTTGGAGGAAATACATGCAGAATATTTTTAAAGACTTGTAAGGCGGCTTTTGTGATGAGGCTTTCAGTGAGTGTTTGGCTGGGTTAAAATCCAGAGCCAATTGTTTATTGTGGTATAGCAGCAAGAAAAGCAGAAATTGGTATTGGTACATTAGAGTTGCAGATGTGGATGTGTCAACGTGTTAAAGAAAAACGAGCTTGTCAGGGAGAAGCCACTGATGCATGAGGCATTGGCTCTTCTTATAAACTATTTTGGGACCAGACTTCGTTTTGTGTCTTTATTTTCTTCCAAGACTTCCATGACCTTCCTTTCTCTTGAAGTGCAATATCCCTAGTTTTCATGTTCATAGTGAGATATTTGGAATCTATATTCTTTTCATCAGATTCTGAACAGTTGCTAAAGACTGTTCAAGGCAGAGATCCAAGGACTTGGAAGACATTTCCTTTGAATGTTTATTTGAGGTCTTTACAAAAAAACAAAAACAAAACAAACAAAATACAAACACAACTGAGCCACATATATCTGTGTAATGAATGCAATGCTAAAAATGGCTATTAGTTTAAGACTACAGTGAAGCCTGGACCTGAGGTCACTCCCTATCATAACCGGTTACATTTGGCCTGGCTGCTGGGATGATGTAATATGCCAGAGGTTAATATGTGGTAGAAAACTAAGGACTTAGAGATGCAGTGCCACCCATCTAGTGTGTGATAATATGGCTCTTTGTATAATAATTTAGTGAATTAACTATTTGAAAACAAAAAGTAGTAATTTTGCTTAGCTGGTTGATTGTGTTCTGATAGGCCTTGTGCTTATCTTAGTGATGTATGTAGCCATTATCACTTGACAGATGATATGACATTTGAGAAGAGAAGGAGCAATATCAGTATTTTTAGCTTTTTGTGTTTTTTAAAGAATCTTTGCATTCACTCATGCCATTTTACAAAAGGATTAGCTGTTTAAAAGACACCTTTGGCTAACTTAGCTGTGTGTGAAAGGTTGGTCTGATAATGTACTGTACATGGTTTAAAAAGACGAGATTGTAAGCACACTTAGACGCTCCCACTTAATCTAGATGATTACTAGTTAATCAAGTGATGGGCAACCATGATGACACTGTAAACAAGCAAAGCACATAAAAATCTAAGGCAGCTCCCAATTTTGTGATAACTAAATTAATATAAAGAAAGCCATACTATCACACACTAGACAGCACCGGCATCTCTAAACCCCTTATTCTCTACCACCCCAGCATATTCTAGTCATCCCAGCAGCCAGGCCAAAGGTAACCAGTTATGATGGGGCATGATCTCTGTTCCAGGCATCATTACTGTTTTTTAGGCCTTTGGTAATTTCACCGTGAGTTTAAACTAACTTTGGAAATATTAGGTATGTTGTTACATTGCCTCAGTGTAATGCTCAGCCTAATCATTTAACCTCATTGGGAAGATCCAGGGCATAGTTCTGATTTCCTTTTCATTGTAAAATGCTATGTAGAGAACTGAAGTAAAGAAATCCAGAATGAATTCCTAGTGTTGAAATGGGAATAGCCATGTCAAGGACCATTGTAATGACAAAACATTCTCAGTTGAGACTCAAATGGTGGTAGTGCCTTCTCTAGGTGCACTTGAGGATACTGATGGTGTGTAAAGAAAATGTCTACTAGTGCTTCCTCTTTTTCATGCTTATGGCCTTGCTACTGTTTCCCTATAGAAGATGCTTGACTGAGATTGGCTAAACCTGCCTCCTGGGGTGTGCTCTCTATGTAACCCTACCTCATTGTTCAGCTTTATGTAATAACCGTCCTCTTTATTCAGCTGTATGTAACCCCACTTCCTTGTTTATCTTCATGTAACAACCCTCTTCCTTCTTTCAGATATATATGTAATAACCTTGTCTTATTTTTATGTAATAACCTCCTGTGTTGTTTGGCAATATTCAATAACTCTGCTTTTCTATTCAGATTTCTACGATAATCATGCTATTTATTACCAAATATACTTCAGCTTTACCAGAGCATCCAGTCCATTAATACTAGCTTTTCAAAGCAACTCTGTGTTTGTCTTTTCTTCATTCTTGACATGCCTGGCAGGCCAAATGACCTGGCCCATGGGTCAGTCAACAGGGTCTAGCAAGAGAGAGAGTGGGAATGGAGGGGCAGGAGATGTGAAGAATGGAGGCAAGGCAGCGTGTCTGATCAAGTCCCATTTATTGAAGAAAATCATGGGTATATAAGCACAAGCAGGGGAGTGCAGCTGAAGACATTTTACCATATGTGCCATGCAGCTGTGGACACTAAACAACAGAACAAGATATGTCTGAGAAAAACATGATGTTTATCAGAGTGTGCTCAGCTTAAAACAAGTCTCTTGTCAGGATATATGGCCCAAGATGGCTGCAAAGATGATAGCTGCTTTCTGCTAAGACTTGGCTCCCAACAGCCAAATCCCTAGACTCATGCTGATCATAACAGTAGTACAGACTTTAGTAGACATTGGGCCAGTGCACTCAACTTAAATAAAAAATGTTGTGGTTTTTAAGTAGGACTATCTGAAAACTAGGCTCAAATACTTAGTAGAAGAGTGTATCAAAATTGAATTCCAGCTTTGAGGCTGAGAAGCTTAATATTAATTTAAATATTCTGAAGTAGTGAGGATAATTACTTCCCATGGAGTGATAGCTGGAAAATATTTTTGGTGCATCAAAAATCAAAGCTATAATTTTAGGAAATTCTTCTAAGAGTTATAAAATTTGGGTTCATGGAAGATTGAATTGAACATCAGGTTGTAAAACTGTTTTGTCTGTCCTTCATTCTGTAAAATGAATATTTTCTTCCATCAGAAACTATGAATGGGTTTAATCAAACTCATCAAAAACATTTGGCATGCAGAGAAGACTAGTAGAAAGAACATAGAGTTTTGTGTTAGTCAGATCCTATTGTAAGGCATTCATAAGATGAGCAATCTTTGCTAAGTTTATTTCAAAGAAACTGAGTTTTCTTATCTGTGCACTGAAAATTTTGAGTTTGGGTGATATACCATTAGTGGTTAATGAAGTCAGTTTAGAATAATTTCTATATTACAAAAACAGAGGGAGGCAGTATCAGTGAGATGGGTGTGCATTTTCTATGGCCCCCAAGCACCTGAGGAGCATAGATTGCAAGCTCTTTGGTTAGAGGAGCTATGCATATTTAGAATTTTGTGATTTGTTAGTAGGGAAAATACAAAATATGAAGGGTAGAAAAAAAGCTATTTATGTCAAATATGGGATAAAAATTATTTCAAATATTATTTCATATTGTGCCAATGCCAATATTCTCTTAATGAAATTTACATCTTTCAACATGGCATTTGGTTTACTACCAACAAATGCAAATTAAAACACAAAAGCATTTATGCTGGTGAATGTGCAGTGTGTCCTATTCTTGAGACCAAAGACCTCGCATTGTGATATATAAATGAATATATTGTGAATTGCAGCCACTGATTCAAGAAGTGGTATTATTCAGCTAGGCAGAATGTTCTCTAGGTAATCAAATTGCTTGAAAACATAAATGTAGAATTCTGCACTCTTTTGTAATTGTATTGTTTATATTCTTTCATTATTTGAGCATTTCTAGCTCAATGTTAGGAAGTCTTTCCATAGGTGTGTAGCATGTATAGCACTCATAAAAAGAAAGAAGAAAACCCACAGCTAGGACAAAAAATGTTGAGTATATATACATACAGCTTTCTGTATGAATAAAAACAATAGTGCAATTTCAAAAGGACCTTGAAGTCCAACTGCAGATGAATATAAAATACTAGAACCATGCCAATTCCTCTTAGCCTACCTATCTTTCCATCAAACTACAAGTTTGATGAAGAGTGGAAAATGACTAACAGCAAAGCTTTCACAATGACATGCAGACATAACACATTACATGTCTGATAAGCTTTAAAAGAAAAAGGATGTAAAAACAGATATGAGCACACTTGACCTCTTCTTTGGGACATAGACAAATGTGAGTGGCAAATATAAGATACCCTATGAGATTGCTACATGGTGATTCCCCAGCCAATGAGGAAGAAGAGAGACCTGGAATGATGCCCATCATTCTGGACTGACATTCAACTTTACAAGTCTGTAAATTAAACTTTTCATGTTTTGATGCTTTGACTCTACAGTGCACATTAAAGGGAGTGTGTGTATGGTGTGTGTGTGTCTGTGTGTGTGTTGAGGATTGGGTTTCTTTGTTTTTTACAAAGCTAAACTGGTCATATGGTCATAGAATTCATCAGAAAATAAAAATATGGCACTTGAATATTAGAAACTCTAATATTTCTAATAGTAAATATTTTGAAGCTCAAACAAGAAACCCAAATAAGGGGATGGGAAGCAGAAGGCAGAACTTGTTCTTAAGCTGGGGCCTTAGGGTGGCTTCTTAGGGTGGGTTCTGGGTTATTCTTAGAATCTTCTTTCTTCAAGAGTACCTGTTTAAGAAACCCAGCTGGTATGTACATACAGACACTTGAATTTTTTTTAACTCATAGGCCTCCCTCTTTCAATGGTAATATTTACAATTTTATAACACACTTAGTCTTCTAATAAGTTTCACGGTTCCCGAAAAATTGGCTGAAATCGGCTGATGTCCATTATTTCATTGAAGCCTGAGATTTACAATTATTTACAGATAAAACTTAAAAGGTAATGGCAAATTGTTTACATCCCAAAGAGGTGTATTTTTTTTATTCTTTTATTTTTGAAATTATAATTACAACATTTCTCCTTCCCCTTTCCTCCCATATACCCTCTCATGAACCCTCTTTGCTCTCTTTCAAACTCAAGACCTGTTTTCAATGTTATTACATGCAAATGTATATATACACATGTATGTGCATGTGTGCGCCTGTATGCATGCATATTCATGTGCATGTGCACGCGCATATATACATATACATATACATATACATATACATATACATATATATATATGTGTGTGTGTCTGTGTGTGTGTGTGTGTGTGTCTGTGTGTGTGTGTGTGTACATTCTTTAATATGCGTATGTTATTTGTATGTATGTTTTCAGGGCAGAACATTTGGTATCAGATAACCAGTTATGGAGCTCTTCACAATATTACATCACAAAACCAACTTGTTGACACCAGCAGGTGCTAATGAATGAACAGGGTTTTGTTCACAGTAATTCCCTTATTGTGTGTGTTTTATAGTCTGCCTCTTTCCCTATTTCAACCACAGAAGCCTGATCCCATAATAGACATATTAAAATTGAAGTAATCACATTTCTCCTTTTGGGGAATCGACAACTTGAATGGCATTATTTATAACTTACTATTAAATTTACTAGAGCTAGGTCATGTGACTTACAAAATTGCAGAGGGTACTAGAAATTCTTTTGTGGGGAAATTGAGTTTAAAAGAGTTTATTTCTTTTCTAAGATGTGATGAATAATGCTCATTTTATTCTACAAGATACCTCAGAAATCCCTGAAACCGATTCAACATGGTTATACTTAAGCAAGAACGAGAAGAGGAGTAAGACAGAGGAATGCATCCTTGGAAGAACTTAAAAAATGTTACCAAGTGACATTGAGTAGCTGAGTGAGAAATATTGTGTTCAGAATATTGCTCTATGATCATTGTAACTATGAAATGTGCAGCTCTGAAAGACACTCATAATTTCTAAGGGTAATCATGGCATTTTTACTTCAGATAGATAATTTTCTGCCACCTGAAAATGTTTCCAGATTGAATGACTATTTCCATTGTACTGAAACCAACTCACAATCAACTACACTGACTCATAGTATATGTGTCCAAACATAAAGAACTGAACCCAGAGCTCCTCATTTCACTAAAGAGACCTTTCCTCAGGAGAATACATCAACTAATACTTGAATAATTTTATTTATAACCCCAAATTCATTCATATAAACATATCAAGTATAAAGTATTACTTTTTTGCAAATATATCATTTTTTCTAAAAATTACATTTATATGAACAAGTACTCCATATTGAAGGAATAAAATAACCATTAAACTTATTCTTCTGAAACTTTAGTAAAACTCATTGAAGGTATTCTATGTGAGCAGAGGAAGGTAAATGACTCAAACATAAATTTTATGTTTGAAAAGAATACTTTCCTTCATTGTCTTTTCTGAATTCTGCATCCTCATTAAATAAGAGAAGAGCTAGCTTCAGAAGTCTATGGGGTTAAAGGTTGCCATGGAAGATTCCATTCAATGCAGCATGGTTCAGAAGGACATTTTACCTCTGGCATGTTCCATGATTTTATCAGCAGGAAAACAATGCTGTTGGGCTCATGGTTGGGCTTCAGTAAATGTTTATTAATTGAAAGAATAGTGACTCAATAAATCAAGAGCACTGTAGAGCCATATCATTTTAGAATGCAAAGAAATATCAGGGATCACTTAGTTCAGACAAGTTGACTTGTTAGTAAGAAAAATGAGACCTGGTGAGCCCAAGTAGAGTGACTGAAGGCACAGGGCTGAGGGAGCATCTAGGAGAATCCAGTGTTCAAACCTCATTCTCTGTTCATTGATTTTTTCATGAGAAAATAAAAAATAGACAAATAACCAAAAAAAATTGCCAAAATTTGTACCACACTATTCAGGTACATACAACCAGAGAAAACCACTGTGTTTTTCTCTTCTTTTCTTCTACTTAATATTTGTAATTGTCCTGTCCAGCAGGACATTAAACGGGGGTCCAGGGAGGTCACCTGAAAGAGAGCGGGGGGAGCAGGCAAAGAAACAAGGAAGTCACGACCTGTCTATAATCTGATCAGATCATAATTTTTACTTTTGGACACACAGGTTATATACACAAAAAGGCAGGATGTGGGGAAGGGGATGATGCAGGAGCGTAGGTGTACAGATCTCTTCCAGAACAGAGTGTCAGCTGGGTGAAGGTTCAGGGGACAAACCACTATGACTCTGCCTATGATTCACTTGTCTTTATCTTAAGTTGGTACTATCCTCCAAGGTTACCTATTTACAAGTTCTTATGAGTACCCAGGCTTGGCAGCCTTCCACCAAAGCTGTCTGTTTACAATAACTCCCAGCTATCTGTTTCAGTGTTTTTCTACACAGACCCAAGACTTGGTGCTAACAGGCATGTATGTCAGGCCTATTGCTGATTTTCGGCCTATGGCTGGTTTTAGGCCTTCAGTGTGTAAGCAGGGCTGCTCCTGACATCTAATGATGTTGCATTTGAACCTTAATTGACTGAAATGTTTCTAAAGTGGTGTGTTGGGTATAGTGATATTCAGGGTGATGAAAGATTTGATTTTAAAAACAATTCAGTGTTTTAAATTGAAGTGATTGCTAGTAAGAATAATCAATAATAGCCACAGTAAGTAATTATCTACAGAAATACCAAGCTTAATATTATGTGTGCCTATGCATAGTCAGTGAAAATCATTTTCAAAGAAATGTTGAGAAATTCTGAAATCAAGAATCCAAGTAAACTCCTTTATAAGTAGAACTTTCCACATGGCCAGCTTTCTACCTCAGCATTTACTGGAAGATAGTAAAACTATTTGAAGCTAGTCTTGATCCATGGCCAATCCCCCACTTCCCACCTAAGCACCAAGGGATGGGTCAGTAGATGGAAAAGAAATATGACATCATAGGTGTGAGATTGTATTCTTCACTGAGACAGCAGTGTTACTCAAAGAATGCTTTCTGTATCTGGCCGGTATCAAGTGGCCAAAATTAATAGGTTTTTGTGTGATTAGAGACAAGAGATAAAGTATATTGACCTGGAAATAGTCACCTAAGCAGTTCCTCAGTACTCAAGGCTTAGTTTAAATGTCTATGTCACTGTCACTCATGGAACTTTTTATGTTAAGTGTCACACGATACTCTTTTCTTGTTTTCCCACTTACTAGTTTGATGACAGTTGATACCCTGGGGTTCTTGTTTGTTGGTGTGTTTCTTGTACCCAGAATATTGCCTCCGACTCTTGGGATCAAGTAGGTGATTATAATATAAACAATGGCAACTAGTTTTCCTACTGTTACTTCAGCACTAGGTGCTTTGCATGTGGTACCTTTGGATGCAATACTCTTTCTCATCTCTTAAAATCAATCATGCCACAAATTTCCACACTCTCTTCTGCTTTCTTAATTAAAAAAAATCTGTGATCCAAGTTCTCTAGCTTATACTGGTTTTACTGTAAGCCACTTTATTATTTGCATTATTATAATAAGTTGATAGCAATAATAAGCAACATAAACCCATCACCTTAGTCAAACCTCCTAAGAAGCAGGGGATGCACATACTGGTGTGGTTGCACAAATAACATCTAGCTATGTCAGCAGAGCAGCTCAGGGCCCTTCTCTAATATGTATCCATTTCTCTCTTCACTTGGATATGGAAGATACCAACAAAACTTCTTTGTCTCTTTTAAGGAATTGCCATTAATTTAAATGTAACAAATGCTGACATGGCAGCACAGGTGTCCTCCATTTAAGTGATACAATGTTGCTAGTTCACTTAAGCACAAGTGGAAATGTGGTATCTATCTGTTTTGACTGAGTGTGGTCACATCTAGAGTATATGATTGATTGATTGTGTGTGTGTGTGTGTGTGTGTGTGTGTGTGTGTGTTTGTGTTTAATTGCTAGACACAGTAGTATATAAATAAAGATATTCTGAGAAAGAACTACATGTTCAACTCCATGAACTTTTAAGTTTGGTCACTTACCACCATAGTTTGCTAGACAGCATCAACAGATATATATACCCTGTAGATTTCTCTAGAAGAGAAGTACTCTGTTTCCAGACCCACTGATAATTCTATTGTAATATTGACTACAGATGAAACACATTGAGAGTAAGAAATCTGATTTAAAGCCTGGACTCTGCAGGGATGCATATTTAAGTAGATACTTGACACATTTCCACACTAATCAGATATAGCCACTGCAGTTTTTCCTAGGATTTTTTGTGATCAAACAATACAAAGTAACTGAACTGAATGTTTCTTCCTTAATAAAAATGTGGTAGGGCCATATGGGGATTTCCTCTTACATTGCAGCACTATAGCAGTGAAATTTCCACAGTTTACATCAGAATCAGTTGGAGGATCCCCTTAGAGTATAGCTTATGTTGACCAGCTACTGTGACACTCTCAGTTTCTCAAAAGCTTCAGAATATAATACTGCACTCTCCAAGTCAC
This sequence comes from Grammomys surdaster, assembly GCF_004785775.1. Classification (NCBI taxonomy): domain Eukaryota; kingdom Metazoa; phylum Chordata; class Mammalia; order Rodentia; family Muridae; genus Grammomys; species Grammomys surdaster. Next base: position 3,635,836 of record NW_021604607.1, on the reverse strand, counting down.
AGGTCTCTAGTGAGAGCTAAGAGGACATTTTGAACACTTTCATTTCAATCAGGGCTGCTCCATACTCATGCTTGTCAAGTTCTCCACTCTGAGTCTACTTTACATGATGCCTTTATTTGTATTTACATTAAAAACAAAATTCTGTCATTTGGAGTGGTCTACTATGTGGCAAAATATATGGATAATTCAGATGATAGAGATTTAGAACTAAAGGCAGTATTGCTTGGTTTCTTGAGAAATGAAGCATATTCATTGGCTATTCTTTGAAACTTGTTTAAATAGTCTAGTCTGTGTTACTCTAAGTAACAATTTGATTTCCTACTTAAAATTATGTCTATATCTCCTTCAAAAATGAGGATTATCCATACCTATAAATCTGACATAAAAATAAATATATTCCCAAAATTTAATTATTTCTTGAGTAATCATTTAATAAAACCCAGATAATTTATAAATTTTTCCTGAGAATCATTTTAAAGTTCATACATATCACACTCTGGTTATTGTTTAACCTTTATTCACCCTGGGTTAAAATGCACTGGAGCGTGGAGGCTGGAGATTCAGCAACTGGGGCCTCCTCACAAACATTGCAGTATTGAATGCTTTGTGAATGGTAGGGTACCTACCCGTTATGCTCCCTGTCTGTCACTGGATTCATGGACCAGCCCTCAGTACAGACAGACATGCAGTAGGCTGGCTTTAGTACATGTTATTGTTTAACCATTCAGTTATGTTCCTAATAGGATTTGAAGGGCATTGTGCCAGAGTTTTGATGCATTTTGTTTTCTCTTTTGGTAAAAATGTGCTCAAGTATAAGCTGCAATAAATGTTTCAGTTATTAATTACAGGTTTGTAATATTGTGACCTAATGAAGAGTCTGAGGCTAGAACCAAGACACCAAGGTTTTTATTCTGGTTCTCTACCAATTAGAGATACTCCTATAATTTTGATGTTTGAATTTTTACCCTGACGAATAAATGAGACCATTGGTATAAATAATATCAGATTCTACTTTAACTTACATATTTTACTACCTCAAGTATGTTTTTAAAGAATTTGCCAGGCAGGAAGATCAATGGAACAGAATTGAAGACCCAGAAATGAACCCACACTCCTATGGTCAATTGATCTTTGACGAAGGAGCTAAAACTGTCCAGTGGAAAAAGGACAGCATTTTCAACAAATGGTGCTGGTTACTGGAGGACAACATGTAGAAGAATGAAAATTGATCCATTCTTATCTCCTTGTACAAAGCTCAAGTCTAAGTGGATAAAGGACCTCCACATAAAACCAGATACACTGAAACTAATAGAAGAGAAGGTGAGGAAGAGCCTCGGATACTTGGGCACAGGGCAAAAGTTCCTGAACAGAACACCAATGGCGTATGCTCTAAGATCAAGAATTGACAAATGGGACTACATAAAATTGCAAAGTTTCTGTAAGGCAAAGGACACTGTCAATAGGACAAAACGACAACCAACAAATTGGGAAAAGATCTTTACCAATCCTTCATCTGATAGAGGGCTAATATCCAATATATACAAAAAGAACTCAAGAAATTAGACTCCAGACAACCAAATAACCCTATTAAAAAATGGGGTATAAAGCTTAACAAAGAATTTTCAACAGAGGAAACTCGAATGGCCGAGAAGCACCTAAAGAAATGTTCAGTATCCTTAGTCATCAGGGAAATGCAAATCAAAACAACCCTGAGATTCCATCTCACACCAGTCAGAATGGCTAAGATTAAAAACTCAGGTGATAGTAGATGCTGGCGAGGGTGTGGAGAAAGAGGAACACTCCTCCATTGTTGGTGGGACTGCAAGATGGTGCAACCACTTTGGAAATCAGTGTGGCGGTTCCTCAGAAAATTGGACATAGCATTACCTGAGGATCCAGCTATAACACTCCTAGACATATACCCAGAAGATGCTCGAACATATAACAAGGACATGTGCTCAACTATGTTCATAGCAGCCTTATTTATAATAGCCAGGAGCTGGAAAGAACCCAGATGTCCTTCAACTGAGGAATGGATTCAAAAAATGTGGTATATTTACACAATGGAGTATTACTCAGCTATTAAAAATAATGAATTCAAGAGTTTCCTATGTAAATGGATGGAACTAGAAATTATCACCCTGAGTGAAGTAAGCCAATCACAAAAGAACACACATGGTATTCACTCACTGATTATTGGATATTAGCCCAGAACCTTGAAATGCCCAAGGTGCAACTCGCAGGCCACATGAAGCTCATAAAGATGGAAGACCAAGTGGGGGTGATTCGGTCCTTCTTAGAAGGAGCAACAAAATACTCAAGGGAGCAAATATGGAGACAAAGTGAGGGACAGAAACTAAAGGAGGGGCCATCTGAAGACCATTCCACCTGGGTATCCATCCTATGTGCAGTCACCAAAAGTAGATGCTGATATGGAAGTCAGGAAGTGCATGCTGATAAGAGTCTGATATGGATGTCTCCTCAGAGGTCTTCAAGAGTTTGACATATTCAGAGGCAGATGCTCACAACTAGCCATTGTTCCCAATGGAGGAGTCAGAGTGAAGGCCATTGGAGCTGAAAGGGTTTGTGGCCCCATGAGGAGAGCAACAATACCAACCAACCACAGCTCCCAGGGTCTAAACCACCAGCCTAGGAGCACTTAGGGGGGGATCCAGGGCTTCAGCTGAATACAAAAGAGTGGAGGGCCCTGCTGGGCATAGGTGGAAGAAGAGATCCTTGACTTCATGAAGGCTGGACGCCCCAGAGGGTGGGAATTTTGAGGGTGGGGAGGTGGGAGTGGGGGGTAGGTAGGGGTTACATCCACAGAGAAGGAGGAGGAGGGGTGAGGGGATAAGGGGTTCCTGGGTGGATGGGGGATGGGATAAGGGGACAACATATGACATGTAAATAAAACATACAATAAAAAAATTTAAAAAAAAAGAAAAAAAATAATTTGCCTTTTCATTTGTATCATTTCATGGAAATTTGCTTGTTTATTTCTTGGTTAATTACTGTAAGGTTTATCTAAGGTAAAATAAAACCTGATTGGATATTTTGTAAAGTATGTCTTATTGCTGTACAATAGTAGAGGCTAGGTTCATGTTCAAGTTATATTTTATATTTATATTTATACATGTTCAATTATATTTAAGAACTATATGGTCTTTTACAATCTTGAATTAAGTCAAATATCTAAGATGAGCTACTCTTTAAATTAATGCTATTTTCTCTTTGATAATAATTTGAACTTCATTTTATAAAGGGTAATAGCAATAAAATGATGTTATTTTCCCTCAGATTATTTAGGAAGTTAAGATTTAATTGGACATGAATTTCAAGAGGCAAAGTTTTCTCAGTTTTGTTTTATTTTATCTTTATTATCTGAGCCAACCATTCTTCTTATTTAATTTAATATAAACTTCAAGTAATTGCCTTCTTTCGGTCAAGGATATATACCTTTTTTTGTGATAGTTTTGTGTATTTGACTTTTGAAGTAGAAAAACAAATGAAGTAGGTCTTTCCCTCACATCTTCACTTATGTATATTTGCTTTTATTACATATTGGGTTAGGTTTCTGATTTGTATTAAATGCAATCTTAGCACCACACGATTAGAATAAAGCTGTACAGATTTACATGAGTCGGGATTACAGTTGAAGAGTAGTATAATCTGGAACACAGAACTGTATGGAGCAGATTCTCGTCAAGGAGCTGGCTTGAGGATTCTCTGTACACGTGTGGGTGGGGGCCCTGCTCTACTCTTTATTCTTAAAATCTTGTACACTTTGCTGAGAGACTTTGGTGAAGTTCAGAGAGCTTGAAAACTGTGTATATATAAGATCAAATTAATGAGATTATGTCTATGCAGGAAATAAGAAAGAATATTGTCTTGAGAAAATTTTATTGAGGACTTATGAAGCCACTAAACCTCTGTCACTCTGACACACTTAAGTCACTGACTCTTCGTACTGAAAGGATCTATGTGCTGAGCCTACTGTCCAGTGCAACATATGGTTTGTCGTTAAGGCCTTTCCAAGTAAGAAACAGTTATCATACTCAGGCCTAATTTTGATGGTATTCCTCAAAAGGATGTGAAGTTGCTTGTATCTCCCAAGTTTTCCTTTAGAGAGTTTAAAACACATTTGAGGATTTAATCTAGAAACATCACTTCTCTAGATAACCAGATATTTCATGAAAGGAGTTCTGAGAACCGGTCTGACTGACCAGAGTCGAAGCATGATGCCATCTAGCTCCTAGGTGGTTATGAAGAGTGCAGTCTCTTAGGGTTGGATTCACGTCCTTAGTTCATTTTCTGTGTCTTTAACAGGAAATTCAGTCTGTTGTCTCAATGTGCTGTGACAAAAAGTCATAAATCCTATTACGATCCCTTATTTGTTTGGATGACTTAGATGAGAACTCAGGTTCATTGCACCAGATTTAACTCTGTCGAAGTCAGACTATCAAGAACATATAGAATTCTGATTCTTCCTCTGAACTTTCTTACAGGAAATTAGAAGACCAAATATTATTTATTTTCATCTAAAATTTTGAAAAAATAAAATAAGATTCAAATTCAATGACACCCTCTTAGGGTTCTTCTTCCAACTTGATAGTAACATGAAGCAAACCAACAAAGTTCCTAAATAAATGCTCCAAGCTTATTATCAGATTTTTAAAAAGAATCCAGACTTCTATATAGAACATGTCTACAATTCATGGTAGTCTATCTCCATTTTGTCATCAATCAGTTAAAGTATTGTTATTTTTATGAAGTCTATGTTCTTTGCTAAACCTTATGTGCTTCCTATAAAGAACAAATTATACTTACGTTTCTTAATATATGCTAAAAAGTATTTTAAATATGACTATCAAAATATTACTATTGCTATTGTTTTAGTTTTATTAATAATTTTACCATTAATATATGCAATATTTTAATTGTATCAGTCTTTTAATGAAGATGCTTTATTTTTTGTTTTCATTTATTTTTATTTATGTGCCTGGTTTTTTTTCTATGTACTGTATATGTGTGTGTAGGTGCCTTCAAATGTGGGAAGAGAATTTTTTAGCCACATAACTATAGCTAAAGGCAGATATGAGCTGGTAGGTGGTGGGAACCAAGCTCAGGTCCTTGAGAAGATCAACAAGTATTTTTAAATGATGAACTATGTAGTTCTAATTCCAAGAAGAAAATATTTGGTTAGCATAATTTAATTATTGCTCGGCGATCCAGATCATTTAAATTTATATTGAAAACTGTACACATACCAAGAACTGCACCATCATAAACACGTAAATAACTAACTGAATTTTTGCCCTCTGAAATTACTATAACAGTACCCTAACTAGGAACAGACTCTCACCGACTATATGTATTAAGAGCAGCTATGACCTTAATTTTTAATAGCACAGAATGCTATTTGTTGTTGCATTAAACTCTTTTATGCGTAGAATTAGATGCCCATTGACCCTCATGTCTGGCTTTTTCTTTATTGTTGACTGTGCTTCACATTATTATTCTTAGATTTATCTATATCATACAGTACATAGATGATCAGCCTGAGGTTCTGACAACTGTCACTGTCTTCAGACACACCAGAAGAGGGCATCAGATCCCATTACAGATGGTTGTGAGCCACTATGTGGTTTCTGGGAATTGAACTCAGGACCTCTGGAAGAGCAGCCAATGCTCTTAACTGCTCAGCATCTCTCCAGCCCCATCCATATTTAGTTTTAATGAAACTATCCATTCATATTATCTATATAAATATCTAAGAAGCTGTCCATTTCCTCTGTTTATTTTCTCTATTGTTTGTCTTTTTAAGATTGATTTGCTAGGAAAAATGTTGAATGCTACGTTGTAATTGTTTGTGATTAAGATGAAATGAAAATATTTTCTTAGATTTTTATTTACTTTCTTACACCTTTGTAGTATTATTGATAAATGGATTGTTATTTTAATTTAGATTAACATTTTATGTAGTTGTATGAAGCTTTTAAACTTTTATATCACAATTTACTCTCTTAAAAATTTTACAGATTTCTCATTCAAATTTTAGCCATAGACCAACTACAATTGATTTGTTTCATTTGTTTGTGTAGATAACTAGATATTCCAGCACTATTAACTAACAGTCCTGTTGTTTCTCTTTACTTGAAATACCTAACTTAATATATAGTATTTCAACATAATTGAAGCTACCTTATATTGCTTATCTTTATTTTCCTTTCTGTCTCAATACATTCTTTTACTTATCATAAATTTCTTATAAATGTGTATCAATGCACAGGAAAGTTCCCTCATCTCATTCTCTGGTATATCTTGGCTTTTGGGATTATTTCTTTTTTTTTGTAGGATTTGTAAAATCAACTTCTTATGTCAATTTAAAAATTCATTGGAAATTTAGTCAAAGTTTTACTGAATTTACAGATTTCCCTAAATTTGTTGAAACAGAGTTTCTCCAGGCTTATATAGAATCCTACAGTCTTTCTAAGATATATAATGATCCTCCCATGAATCATTTTTGTCTTTCAAATTACACAACATAATTTGTTAATATGCCATTGTTATCCTTAGTTGAAGTCTTTGCTATGTTCACATGCTTTTCTTGGTCTCAGTACTAGTGTGAGTTTTAGTGTGGTACTGAACAGAGATGTTGATAATCAGAATCTGTGTCCTGTTTCTGATCTTTATGGGTGTATTTTCCTTTTCAAAAATCAAATGTGCTCTGGGTCATAGAATATTTGCCACATTTATTCTACTGGAGAGGCAATGAGGAAGACATGTGCCGTTTACCAGCATTCCCAGATAGATACCTTGTCTGACTTTGCCTTTTAAATTCACACCAGTTCTGAAGGATCAATATCACTAATCATTTCAAGCACTGAAAGTTTTAAAAGATGTATAGTTTCCTTCAGTGTTACGACAGTTACCAAGTAGTCAAAACAAAATCTAAATGCATATTTTCGTGGTTCCCAGTTTTGAAACAGTTGTCCAATTCCAGTCTTTTGAGACTCAGGTGGATCAACTCTGGATATCCTCACACATGAATGATTCTTCATACATCACTAAAAACCAATTCTGGATCCAACTCCTGCGAGACGCTCATTTGCCTTTAGATGTGTAAAATAAGGCAACTTTATATCATGAATTAGGTTATCTTTCCTGTGATTCTCCCTTAGAATTTGGTTTCTTTTTCATGAATCTTCACTAATCATTTACCAGTAGTCACTGAGGATTCTGATGGGGCTAGTGGCACGATCTACCAACATGTAGCCGCTGCTCCTCAGGCTTTAAAGAGCTAAACTCTTGAACTGACCTTTGATTCTATGTCTTAAATAAACTAGCAAACGACAGTGGCCATTGCCTTGGTAGGCTTTGTAGCACATTCCTCTAATCCTAGTGCTCAGGAGGCTGAGGCAGGAGGATTGTTACCTGGAGGTTAGCCTGATCTTCTTATTAACTGTCTCAAACAAAATAGAACAGAAAGCAAAAATCTCTTACCAGAGGAAGAATAAAGCTCACTCTGATTCTTGAATATTCCAGTGTGCTAATAGAAATGGTATGTTGTTGATAGAAAACCAGATTTTTGTTGCTTTGTTTTTGGCTAGCACTTGCAGTTCTCTTCATGGTTTGTCACAAGCTGATTGCTAATCATAATCCTCTTTTGTTGAGGTGGTGGTTTTGGATTTTTGTTTCTTTAGAACTTTTGTTGTTTTTTTGTTTACATGCATTTTGGTTCATTCCCTTCATTTCCTGGGCAGTCATGGGGACATTTGACTTACGTCTTTCTTTGCTTACCTTACTGTACGGGTGGGAGAAGGCTGCTCTTTCAAATGGCCATATTTCTGTTTGATCTGTCTGGCATGTGGTGGGATCCACACTGAAACTTCTAATTATACGAAAGACTGAGCCCCGTAGAGAATGTTGAGACTTCATTTGCATCCTGCTTCTATGATGTCGTTCTGGAACTTTTGACTGGTCTCATAGGAGCCAGCCCTACCATCTGCTTAGTCAGAGCAGGGAATGAATTAACCATCCAGCTAACTTTGTCAGACTTGTGTCTAATTCCTCCCTCCACGTGGGAGGGAATGTATACACACTCTGTAGGAGATCAGTTTGCTTCCAGATCAAATTCCTTCTTTTGTCCTTCTTTTCCATGTTACTAAAAAAATCTTTATGTGATGAAAATACTTGGATCTTCATTGAGAAATACATTTGAATATAAATATGCCCCCAAAACTAATTCCTCAGTTGGTTAGTGCAAATGTTGCAAACATTGGAATCGGACCTATCCAATATGCATTTATGGTACCTAATTCATGCCCTGAAGACAACACAGAGCTAGCTTGTCTGATCAGAGCTGTTCCAGTGCTACTTGAAAACTGACTTTTCCAGAATGTCACTTTTAGCTAATGTAGTTGATGCCCCACTTCCTGAAGTTGTTTGTTTAAAGTACACTGCCACCTTGACCCACCTGAGTGCCTGACAGGGCTTTTGTCCTGAATATATGTAAAGCAAAGTTCATTAGTTGTTGTATTTGTTAAGGTCTACTGTCTTGAGTAGTATGCCTGCAGACTTATGCATGTATCTATCTGTTTTCTTCTAGGAAAAGAAGAATATATTGCCACATTCAAGGGATCTGAATACTTCTGCTACGACTTGTCTCAAAACCCCATTCAAAGCAGCAGCGATGAAATAACTCTGTCCTTTAAAACTCTTCAGAGGAATGGACTGATGCTTCACACAGGGAAATCAGCTGATTATGTCAATCTTGCCTTGAAAAATGGAGCTGTTTCTCTGGTCATTAATTTGGGATCAGGGGCCTTTGAAGCACTAGTGGAGCCCGTGAATGGAAAGTTTAATGATAATGCCTGGCATGATGTGAAAGTCACCAGGAATCTGCGTCAGGTAACAACGCAGTGGATAAGACAGTAACTGCCTTTGTTTCTTGCTACAGCTGTGCCTGTGGTACCTCCAGCTGTCTGTGTGGTACTTGAAAACACCCACATGATATAGGGCTCCACAGACTAGCTTTTCCTTCTGAGATGAATCTTCCTGCCATACTTGAGCAGGGGCATATCTAGAAAGTTCTGGGGACCCAAAGGCTATTTTAATACAGTGACAAATGATTATTTTCCAGAGGGCTGTAAGGACATCCCTGCGACCTGCCCTTCCTGTGATGTGTATGATTTTGGTTTTTTGTTTATTTGATTTAAAATTATAGATTTCATAGTGATCATTTGGAAGCATGCACATTGGGGTCATTAAATCACACTTCCTTTTTAGTAGTTAAAAAAAATTTTTTATTTTGTCACTTGGGATTGTATCAATCCCTATTCCCTCTTTTCCCAACCCCAAAATGGGAACATAAAATGTCCCTAAGGGAAAAATATTAATACTGTACATAACCTATATTCTGAAGTTTTTGTTTATGAAGATATTTTTGATTTAGCATAGATACTATAACTTAAACTAGAAATGATATGAACAGTCACTTCATCCTCTAGATGCCCACTTCTATGGGAACATATGTATAGAATATATTTGAATTCTTATATGTATATATTTAAATTCTTATATATGAGAGAATTCCTGTTCTTTACTGAATCAATGAGTCTACATATACTGTATGTTTTAATAAGACATATTACAGTATATGCTGAAAGCTGATTAGTTTGTTCTCATATTTTCATTATTATGAGTTTTAATTATATGACATTTTATATAATAATGTATTATTTTATTAAGTGTTGACAGTGACTAATCTTTGATGGTAAATGCTAATCTAAAACTAATATCCTTAATGTATTTGTTGTTTCTCTGAACAGTTGCAGAATTGACCGATTGACTCTGGTTTCCCTTTACTAAAATGGCCCTCTCTTTCTGAGCTGTTAACTAATCCTTTCTTTCCTGCTTCTGAGAGGCTTCAGCTATCTAAACTAGAGAAGCAAAAAGGAGCTTAGCCTTGGAGATTTAGTCTCATTCTTTCCTTCCTGCTTCTGAGAGGCTTCAACTATCTGAGCTAGACAAGAAAAAGTTGCTTAGGCGGGGAGGTTTAGCTACATTTAGGCAGACAAGTGAAACTGAACTATTCTAAGAGTTTCCACGGCCCAGATGCCCATGGGCATGGAAGGAGGCACATGCTTCCCATTGTGTCGAGAGGGGGCTGCCACAGTCAGTGTAGTTATAGACCACGGGTTTCCTGTAGGTCTGTCTCTTTGGATTTCTGTTTTCTTTTTTTTTTTTTCTCTCATATACTCACCAAGAGACTGGAGGCTCACTTGAGACTATCACAGAAGGAAGGGTGGGTCTTGAGGAGCCCACTTTCTAGATTTGCCTTTGCTCAGGTTATAAAGCAAGTTGAGAATTTGTAGCTCCAAGAGAACAGAAGTTTGTGCAGCCAGGGTGCATGTGCGGCAGGCGAGATTACAAAAAAGTCCATTCTACTCATTGCGTGTGTCAGGATCTCTGCTCTGTTTCATTGCAGTATACTGTGACCCTAAAGTCCATCAATATGACCGAAGGAAGTTTTGGAATTGAGGAGGAGTCCTTGTATGCTGTAAAATTGAGTAGTAGGGCAAAGCCAACTGATTCCTACTAATTTGCTGGGACTGGGAGTGGGTGTGGAGGGGGCTATGATGGGCCTAGGGTGAAAATGGCCAGCTGATAGGCTTCAGGCCTTCGAATGAATCCTTTGCAGATGTTTACAATGGCTCTCAGTGGTCCTCAGGAAGACTACGGGAACAGGGCCATCTGTCTGTTTCTGTCTAGTGGCAAGAGATGAACAAGGGCAGGAAAAGACTATCTCCTCTGTTGGAGGCCTATTTGTTAGTCTGCTTTTTCTTGTAAAATTTTTTTGCCCTTTTTCTATGTTACTAACATGCTTAATAACTAACATGTCATTCATGGAATGTTTCATTCTACTAACCGTTACCTGAATCAAAAAATGTACTAACATGGTAGAGACCATCATATTTTTTAAGTAACGATCGATCGTTATTCTGTTCACAGTTTTTAATTTCCTTTCTCCCCCCTTCTCCACAAAGCACTCAGGCATTGGACACGCTATGGTAAACAAACTACATTGTTCGGTAGATATCATTCTAATTGTTTCTTATTTTGGGTTTGCCGTGTGTTTTCTTTCTTTCTTTTAACTGTAGACATCATTAACAAAAGAGGAACTGCGGTTGGTACTCTTCTGCTTACCTTGACCTCCTTCTTTTCATCTGTTGTTGACTTTCTTATTTTTTACCTGTTCCTGTCAACCTCTGTTTTCAAACTCACGTGTAGGGGCATCGTTAACGTTTCGAACGTTTTTTTGCATCCAGCTGTGGTTAACACGAGATAAGAAAATGGTGGCTGGCCCGAGTGACCGCAGGCTCAGCCAGTCTCTAACCATTCATGATGCATGGCATGGAAACTTGGTTTGGGAATGTTGGAGATGCCACACCCACTCATCTTTACGTCATCACTAAGCAGTTATCTTTCTCCTTTGGTTCTCCCGGTCTTCTTTTCTTTCCTTTTTGAACGTTCTGTACCTCCTGCATGCGCATCGGAGTGCTGCTTCACTGATTGTTTTGCGCCTCGTCTTCCCTCAGCATGCTTCAGGCACTTGCATGCTCAGTAGTTGCTGCTCAATAGTGCAGTGATGTTGCTGGAAATAGCTTGCGCCTTTTTTGTTAACAAGGTGCACGTTGTGACTAGTGAATAACAGACGACTAAACTTTACTAATATGTACACCAGCAAAACTAACCTAGGAGGCATTTTACTAACACCATTTTTGTGTCTGCTAAATAACTTTTGAGTTGCAGCAGGGATGATGCTGACACTAGTTCAATGATCAGTTAACTCTCTAACTAGATTAGAATCTCTCAGGGCTAGCTGAATAGAATCCAAGAATAAACTTCAAACAGACATGAAAATGGGTTCCACCACAGGTCTAAAACTGAAAACCAAACAAACATAAAAAAAACAAAAAGAAAAACAAAAAGTAAAATAAAACAAAACACAAAACAGGCATACCCCAGGATTACAGCATGTAGGTCTGAGTATAGCGTGTCCTTTCCCTGTGCTTTGTTATCTAGGTGACAATATCAGTGGATGGGATTCTTACCACAACGGGCTACACGCAAGAAGATTACACCATGCTGGGGTCTGATGACTTTTTCTATGTTGGAGGCAGCCCCAGCACAGCCGACCTTCCAGGGTCACCAGTCAGTAACAACTTTATGGGCTGTCTCAAAGAGGTAAATATCAATGTCATGGAACTCTTCTTAACTCATGAGCTCATCTTTGCAGATCTGGACTGAGAGCTCGTTTACTGAAGATCTGATGTTCCCAGAATGAATGACACAACCTTCAGTTCAGCCTTGTGGCGGTTATGCAGAGTCGGGTGGTTAAGGGCAGCTCAGACGTCTGACGAGTAAGGCTCAGCTTCTCACAGTGGCCATTTTCCTGGATAGCTTTGTATCAGCTGTAAGAGGACATCAAACAAAATGAGATTTGGGTCTAATGTTGCACTAAGGGATAATTGCTTATTTTGAGGTAACTGGGATGTTTTGTGTACTGTAGTGACTTGTTTGGGAGATAAGAAAAAGAAAGAAAACAATGAGGCTACAAGAGGAAAGGACATGACATACATTAACAAAGCTAAAACAGAAAACAAAACCAAAACTGCATAATGAACCAATTATGCTGCCATATTTTAATTGTGTCTTGAAGGTGGGAGACCTGTGTCCTTTTTGATCTTGTAAGTTGACATGATATTTACCTGAGGAAAACGAGAGCTTAAGAGAGCAATTTCATCCCTGTCATTAACTGTCAGTGTCTGCTGTAAATTTTTATAATATTTCAATTTGTGGAGAAAGACCAGAAGGGCCTTGAATTTCAACTTTATATTCCATAAGAGTTAGCTTTTTTTTTTTAAATCTATTCAGTCACCATAATTTTTTTTTCTGACTAAGGAGCCTGAAGTCCTCCTCTTGTTGCATGGTGGATTAATTATCAACTTATTAGTTTTTTAGGCACAACAGTTGTTACTGGTAAGCATTGCTATAGTTTGTTTTGTTCTAAAGAAAATATAAGTCTATAAACTTGGCTGAGTTATTTTTTATATTTATTTTTCACCCAACAGTGAAAAAGTCACTGTAGAGTGCTGTCATCATTACTTCTCTTCCATGTATTGTAGCAGTTTTCATGTGTGTGTGTGTGTGTGTGTGTGTGTGTGTGTGTGAGAGAGAGAGAGAGAGAGAGAGAGAGAGAGAGAGAGAGAGAGAGGAAGACATCCTTGAGGAAGATTCAGAGCTGTTATAGTATAACAAACGCAGGAAGTTTTCCAAGGGCAGAAGGATTCATATGTTGGGATGAGGGGGATTTTCCCTCAGAGAGTGAATATTCCTCTCTGAAAATATAGATTATGCCTTAGGGTCTACATTAAGCTCCATAGGCAATAACAAACTAATAGAATAAAATATTATTATCATGATAAAAGCAGTATTAAAAATTTCAAAGTCCTTTGAGTTTAGAACCATCTTAAAGCTGTCCAATGGCTCTCACAATATAGGTGGTGATTTTATTGTCTTTATGTTTTTCAAACAAAGAAATTAAAGTTCAGAATATGTAAGTCACTTATGACAAGACTAACAACACATAAGCATTAAAACCCAATGCTTAATTTCCTGGTCCTCTTTGCTTCATGATTACCATAATTCACCATGTCCGAAAAGTAGTATTGGTTAGGCTACTGATATTAAAGATTGTACATATAAGCTCTCTCTTTCAATAAATGGAGAAGTGCTTTTTAGAAATAGATAATAGAGTGCTAGAATGTATGACCATTGCTCTTGTTTGGGTTGAAAAGAGGCTGAGCAGAGTGTATAAGTTCTAGTGGCCAAGGCCAACATACAGAGCCCAGGCTCACTAAGATGTGGAGAGGCAGGAGAGAGATAGAATAGAATAGATTGGGAAGAGACAGGGTCATTGCATACTTTGATTTCACAAGTAGATTGTTAAAAAAAAAAACACTTTCTGGACATTCCTAAGTACTCTCACCAATGTGTGGTGTTCATCTCTATTGTGCAACCAGTTATAGGCCATGTTTTATCTATAAAGAGTGAAACCTGTGTTACACGGGAAAAAGGTCCAGAATCCAAGGATTTTTAGCAGGAATGTAAATGTAGTTAGAGAGCATCTTTGGGCATCCTATGAAAAGTGAGGATGTCTGAGATACTGGGTTTCTTTGAGACATAGGGCATTCAGCCCGTTCTCCAACGAGCAAGCACATTTTTCTGTGAAGCTGCAGAGTCTTAATCTGATATCATGGTTTCAAAATAAGCCATGCATCAGACCAACATTTCCACTGTTTAAATGCTCATACATTGATATATCTCAGCATTCGCCTCTTTGTATTAACAGTCTAATCACAAATAGGATGACAAAAGAAAAAAGTAAAAAATAAAGCCATATAGTCTTTCAAGTGTCCTTTAGCTAGAAGCTTGTGAGTACTTAAAAGCAGGTTCATCCTGTCTTCCTTTACTATAGATCTTACAGTCTTTCCTCCTTGTTGAATGGGAATGCTCCATCTTGCTGCTTCCCATGCTGTGAGGAATTTGACCAGAGCAAGTGCTGTGAGGTTTTCCAGACCTGTGTTGTGTTTCAGTTTGCTTCCTCCCAGAACGCTGGTGGTTGGCAAGTTATAGACATAGTCAGTTTATAAATTAAAAAAAATATTTCATTTGAGGGCTTTTTGATAGTTCATAGCTTCCACCTACATCTGAATCATCTTTTATAATCACATGCTTTTCCTATTTCAGAAAGGAAATAGTGAAAAGAGCACCATGGGTTTTGAGCTAAACCATCTTTCTTTAGGAAGGTCAGCTTTGTAGAGTTCCTGAATAGAGAGTAATATGCCAATGTTCATTCTCTTGTTTGTTTTCCTAAGCCCTGGCTTAGACTTCCTAGCCTATAGCATATTACATTCTAATGCCTTAATTACATCTTCAATTATTCGCTCATTATATTTTTATTTTCAATCCAGTACATAATACCCCTTACGATAGTCACTTCTGCAGGAGAGTCTAAGGGCACCTAGTCTGAAGCTACATAGGACATTTTGAAGAACAAATAATTCTGACAATCATTCTCTAAGTCTGATTGTTTTGAAACTAGAGAAGCAGATAGGAGATGGTTCTGTGGAACAAGGAATGGATGACACAAGATCAGCACCCAGCATAAGACAGATAACATATCTGATTGGAGGATGATCGCCTTGTTCTGATCTGTGGTACTTAACCATAAAATTAGAGATGGCCTACCATATTTGCTAATTTATATCTTCATTCTATTAAAATTAAAGTAGTAAAAGAAAATTCTTCAACATGTTGAAGCAAACTATTCTTTAGTTTTCTTTAGTGATATCTTAATTCCTCTGTGACATTTATAACAGTAAATGAGAGCTGAGGGCACTTTCAGCCAGTGGGACACAATAAGAAAGTTAAATTTGATAGATTGATCATCGAATTTCAAAATAAAATAATGATGTGTAAGACATTAATTTGTTTAAAATGAAAAGAAAACATGAACAGGCTGCAGAGAAAATAATTTGGTGTCATATTTAAATTTAGTCACAAACAATTCAAAAAGTCTTTGGAGAAAAACTACCACAGACATAGGTTTTAGGAAAGGCAAAGGGAAATTGTAAACAATGAGATAGCATTTTACACTGCTTATTCCTGTAAAAGCAGACCCAGGCCTTGGGAAAGACACTTCAAAGTCTTCCTGCAGCAGAACCTTCACAGACTCTCCTTTGGCAGGAATGCTTGTTTATATTCTTCAAATTTTTGGAAGCGTCGCTTAAAGCTGAAATATAATTCCTAAGGATGTTTGATAATTTTAAACTTAGTTTTTCTACTGAAGTGTGTTTGAGTAACTGTTACAAATAGAGAAAGTTTGAGAACCACAAAAAAGAATTATCTTGGCATCTGTTTGGGGTCCATTTGAAGAGGACTTGAAGTGAATTTTCTTGAACACGAGTTCTGTACTTTACTCTTAGCCTGCTCATTAGAGGCAGCTTTCAATCACCAGAGACAGGTGAAAATCTCACCAATTCATGTTTTACTCAAATATTTTGACCAAGAGGACCCATCAGAGCCAGTGACCGAGGTGCTCTTTCTGTCAATCCTATCTACACTTAACTCAGACTGCATTTTGCATTTCTTAATGTCTTTTGTGTCCACAAAACACTCTGCAACATCTGTTCCCCTCCTGCTGAGTAGACATTATTTAGCATGGTTAGGAAATGAAGCTAAAGAAAGGGAAAGAATTGTGAGTGTGAATAAACCACCATAGAAAGCTTTATCTGAAGTGTGTTTTCAGACATGTGTGCCTGCTGGAGGTTTTCTAATCAGTGGCTGCAGTGCAGACTGTGCCTGTGTGAGGTAATTTAAAATGCTGCCTCAAAGAATGGCTTGGAATGAGCCTGAGGAAAGATTCTTGAGAGAAAAGAAATGAGTGAAATGCTAGAGGGAATTAAATCCCTACTGAAAATTTCATCAACCTAATTAGGTCAGTTCTGCCTGTAATTACACATGGAGACCTTTATTGCTAGAAATCCATAAGAGGCTCTAAGGTGGGCGAGGCTCAGGAAGTATCCTGTTTTATAAAAGAACTTTCCTTCACATTGAAAAAAAAAAAAGTCTATTCCTGAATGAAGGTTGGAGTGGGTTGTTGGTTGTGTGTGTGTGTGTGTGTGGGTCCCTTCTGAGTAATACAAAGGCCACCCTCTGGCTTTTACACTGTGGAGGGAAGTGCTTCCTTTATACAGAGACACCTCAGTCTTTTGGACCATGGAAGATGTCCTAAAATTGTATGGCTTATTTCTGTCCTTGGCCAGCCCAGCTGCTGTAATTCCCTTCCAGAATTCTGTGTAATTCTGCACAGAGATGACTACCACTACCTGTAAGAACAAAACTCCACCAGAGATCTTACATTTTAGGTTATTTTTCCTATTCTGAAGTAACGTTCTTTTTCTGACATGTTGGAGAAGTGGCAGTGGCAGGAATCTGCAGAAGATGCTCAGTGATGTCTGTCAACCACAGTACTCGTCTTACATTCCTCTCGAGTTCTGTGCTTGTCGTCTGCAGGCTACCTGGGAATATTTTACAGTTCATTCATACTACCTCTCACATGCTTTTCATTGATTCTGCAGGGAAGGGGTGTTCTTTGCATCTCTACCTCTCCTAGGAGTTTCTCATACATATCACATATTGCCATATGAGTGTTTTAATATTCTGCTAATTTGGGTAATATGTGTTAAATGAGCTATTTTAAGATGTATTGTTAATACAGGCATGATTAATTACTTATAGGACAATATAGAGGAAGTGTAAGGGACACTTATGCTTGATCTGCCTGCTACACTGATTGCCATCATAGCTACAGATTCCTTTCCACAGTAAGAACTTCCATGTTAGATCAGATGTTCGTTGGATGTCATTTTGGTGGTTCAACTAGAACAAGTGAAGTCATGGATCAGGTACCTTCTTACAATAACTGTACTATATATTCAGGTTAAATTCCCTCTATGCTCATCTTTCTGAGAATAAACGATGACTCTCTAGTGACTTTGGGCTGCTTTCCAAGAAACAAGTCTCTGTTTACTGCTTCAGAGAGTCTGTTTTAGCTCAGATGGTAGCTAAATTGGTATATTTACAGTTCTAAAGTCAAGTTTTCTCCATGTAATTTTAAGCACAGAATATAGCAGTATCCTTTGTTTATTTATTTACTTTAGTATTGAATTCAAGCAAATGTTTGTGGGAATATAAAAGAATATAAAAGAATTTTTACAAAGTATTCTATACTATCTGATTTCCCTCAGTTACAAATGAGGATGAAGGGAGGCAGCAGGTTCCAGAGCAAAGACAGGCAGGTATCAGTTGCTGACATGTTGCTTTCCTACAGTGACTATAGTACCTCTTGAATTTCCTACCAGTTATGTTTCTGAAGACACAAGAGACGCTAAAACTAGAATTTACATTTAAAATAAGGTAATGAAATTGAGTGTAATCATTCATTAGTCCCTATACAGCAGCAAGTTATGAGGGAAGAAAGTAAGTTTCTGATATTTTTCTTTAGTATTGACATTATCAAATGAAATCAAACAGAAGTATATACTCATTTTTTGATACTTGTATCCAATTATAACATTCAGAGTATGACAGTAGTTAAACACTAATAGTGTCTCTATCAGACTAAGAAAGATATGGTGATTTTATATGATAGATAACTGACCTAACAGAATCCAGTCACTAACTAGCTAATGTTAAAACCTGACAAACTCAACCACAGGACCCTTGTCCTTAGTTTCAATTATGTATTCTGCCCATAATACAGTGCTCTCTCATGTATTTTCTTCCAGTTGCAGGGTTTTAATAAACTTGATATTAGATGAAATAGCAGCCAAAGAATCTTTATAGAGAAAAAGGCAAAGGGCAGCCTAGATTTGCAGGAGTTTAGAGAAGGAAGACTTAAGGTTGAGCAGCACCTTTCCTACTTTGGTCATCATATGCCTTTCTCATCTAAAGATTCACATAGCTAAAATGTTTGTCATACTTCTCTGTATTATGTAGCCACATATACTAAGAGGAATTCACAGGAAACATTTGGATGTGTTTTCTAGACTTCCATGAAGCATTGTGCTGGAATGTTGCTTAAGAGTGAGCTAACTTCTGTAAATTTCCCTTGGGGACCAGGGAAAGAACAATTGGGGCAGAAACCAGACATCCTGCCATAGACCCTCCTCTTTCAGATTGGGCTCAGGGAGTCCCATCTGCTCAGGTCCCCAAGGAACTCGAACTCAATCCTTTAGTCCACAAAGCATCTGGTGAGTTCTTGCCTGGAATTCAGCTTTTGTAGCAAAGCAACTCCCTTTCAGGGAATGACAGATTTTTTATTTCCCATCATTTTCAGCAGATGCCCCATAGCCTGGAACTTTATCAGCAGTTGGCATAATGAATTGTAGTGCTTTCAAATACCAAGCTAGCATAACATGGTCTGGTAGGCGGCTCAATGACATTTTAATTATAAGGACTTGATACATTTTATAGAATATGACATTTTTAGCCCAGCAGAAAGCAGTAATGAACAGTGGATAAGACTGAACATTGGCTCTTGATTTCAGCTCCCACTGAACAGTGTGTCCAGTTTAAATTGGCCCTTTTACTAAAACCGTTATTCAAATATGTGGATACAATTACTCATTTTTAAAATTTGCATTCAGACACTTAATGTGTATATGGCATGGCATTTATAGTGGTCAGAGGAGAATTTACAGGGGTCAGTTCTCTTCTTCCATTTTGTGAGATTGTGAGATTGTGAGATTGAACTCAGCTCTTTAGCAATGACAGCAAACACCTTTACCTGCTGAGCCATCTTGCTGAAACCAGTTTAGTTTTAATCAATATCTACCATGTCCTAGGCTCTGTGTTCCCAGCCAACACAAAAGGAAGACTATTCACCTGGGAATCTATGTGGAGAATCAACAGAAAAAAATTACAAAACAAGCCTCATAAATGAGCTGAGGCAAGTCACCCTGGAAACAGCAGAAGCTGTGATTAATAGTGTCCAAGGAAACTTGTGCTTATTTGAAAGACAAGGTGATGAAGTAATTTGTCTTATTCTTTTTGTGCATCTGGATGATAGGGGTGGTATTATATGAAATGTAACTATAAAAGTGGTGATGGGGATAATGCTGGTGGTGGTGACAGTGCTGATAAATTAGTTCTACCACCAGAATTTGAACCTAATTGGAAGTTTACAATAACACCAGTGACTATGTAGCATGATGCAAGCAATGACAAAATCTGTACAGAAATGCAAATTTATAACTTTATCAAGGCTGAGCCATATTAAAGGAAAAATCTGAAATTCATCTAAAACTAAATGAGTTTTTTACATATCTCCTTTTCATTATTAGATGATATATCCTTTCCTTTGTTTCACTGGATCAAAGTGTTTATAACTAGGAGAAAATTATTTCTGTGTAGTATAATTGGTGTCCCCACCCCCAGGCAAATGATCATTATTAAAACACTCTTAAATTAATTACTTTAAAAATGGAGATAATTTTCTTATTCAGAAGCATATGGTTTTGAATTATAGGAAAATGATATCCTCATTTTTTTGAGTAAGTAAGTATTCCCTACACAGAGAAATTGTGGCTCTAATACTTCTACACTATTGTTTTTTGTTTTGTTTTAAGGTTTAGAGGCTCAGCATTACTAGAGGTATGGGTGATTAGGGGTATTTAGGTGTAATTATGTGTTTCAGGGGACTATGGAGTTACTAGGGGTATATGGTGATTAGGAGTATGCCGTGGTTAGGGGTCAGGTGTAGTGAGAACCTAGGAACTCTTAAGTTGACACACAAATATGATCCAGGTAATAAAGACTAAATTATCCTTTAAGTATATTCATGTTTCCTGGACCTTAGGTTCTGATTTTGAAGTAAATTTTAAACTAAAATGAACTAATTTTGAACAAAATTAGCCTATTGTCAAAAACTAATTGGATTAAGTTAGTTACGGAGGAAAGTTTTAGAATGAGACTGAGATGAGTTCAAAATTAGTCTCCCAAGATTGGGTCACAAATTTGATCCTATACAATATATATAAAGTTTCTGAACATGTATAATAGTGAAATATTATGAACTAATATTGATGTCAAAATATCAGGTGCAGTTATGTTTGAAGCATGAAAAGTAGCTTCTGGCATCCTGCAGCATTGCAGTACTGTTAGCTGCAATAATATTTTCACAATATAGTTGCTAACATTGGTTAGAGTTGACATGTAGACATGGTCTATTCACATAAGTACAGATAGTCAAACAAGACCCAGTCACAACGAATGACCCATTTATTATCTACCTTCTTGTTTGTACCATCTTAAGATTCTTAGTAGCTTATTTTTGGTGCTGGGAATATATTTCTAAGAGCATTACAGTTCTTACTAGTGTTTAAGACTTGAATTTATGCTTTCATTTTTACCTGATCATGACAAATATCAAGGTTTTCCCCACTACCAATCAATTTCTGAGGTTTTGTTCCATCATCTAGGTTAATACTTTTCCCATCTAACTGTCCTGATTGACGAGAATTTGGACTGAGTGGGAAGTCACACCTTATTTTTAACATTATGAAGGCTATTTACCATATGTGTTTCTTTACTTTGTATACATTGTGGTCTCATTTGTTAAAACAGCTATCTTCTTGCTTATCAGGAATTAGGAAAGATAAATAGGAAACCTAAAATATTCTGAAAATATGAACATTTGTCAAGAAACTGAATTGGTTTTGTCCCCTGCCCCGATTTTTAAAAGTAAGTCTTTTAAATTTTGAAGAAGCTGTCATCAAATTTCAATTAACATGACTTCAGAAGTAAATGTTTTGTTTTTCTGTATTCACCATTTAAAAGGCCAAGTTTTGGAATCTTTAAGCGTTTGTTCAAAGGCTTATCTAGTGTATCCTCTTCTTCATGGTCTTCAAACTAAACCATCTGGGTAGTTTGTGATCAATGAAACCATACAATCAATATCACCTTGACTTACTGTTTAATAGTTACTTGGTTTAGCACTTATATATAATATATTAGCAATTTCTGATCCAAGACATGCAACTAAAGGCAGTGATGTACTGTCACTCATTAGAAATGAAATACATTAGAAATGAATAACTTTGTGCCCTGGAATATTGCTTGGCATTGTAAACTATAGTGCCCATGATTGCCATAGCAGCATCTCCTTGGCTTCTTGAAGACTCCAAGGTCATATTCTTCTCTCAGGTCCTGTGAGCCACAGTCTGTATGTTAATAAGATTCTAGGTGATTTCAAGTACATTAGAATATTTGAGAATCACTGGGTAACATTGACATCCTTAGTTATTTGGTATACCACTCAGTGCACCATTGAAGCATGCTCAGAACTGTCCTTACCCTAGATGGGGTGGACCTCAATTGCAAGCTGGATTTTAGAGAAGTTCAAATGTACAACTTAGCCACTCAGGGGTGACTCTGAAGATGTCACAGATATTCTCAGTTCCATGCAAGCCTCTGCAAGGGCTTCCTTTGGAACCAAACTGTCTTACACAGTTGAATTGAAGGCAAGTTAGCCATGAAAAGAAGCATTGGGAATGTTCCCCAACAATCCACTCTAGGGGTAGCTGCTGCTTGAGGATAAAAAGGATTTATTGCCAAGGTTATAAGCTTTTGAATCTTAGTACTTAGAAATAAGCTCACTACAATTAAAATAGAATGCCCATGTGTTCTAATCAACTTTAAAACAAGGCTCATGCTCCTTTGTTTGATTCTTAGAGTAGGGCTCTCCCAGCAGAATTCTTTTCCTAAGCAAATGTGGCAAACAACCATGTAGGTTCTCTGGGGTTAAATCTCACTTGTGCATGCTAATATTCTAATTCTGAATCCCAATACACTGTCTTGTTTTGTAGGTCATTGTTTATATAGGATTATTTTACTTTACACAATTTGCTAACTTAAGCAGATTTATACGCATTTCTTTCCATCTTAATTATTTCTTGGTATAATGCATTATGCCCTGAAGGAAGTAAACTCTCCCTTCACTATAAATTAGACCGTGGGAGATTTGAGCCATTAAAGAACCATTTAGGGAAAAGCTGCTTCTTCTGCAGTGAGAATTTTTTACAAAGTGCCCCCTAGTGACACTTCTTGAAACAACACTTACCTGTTTTTAATGACAAAAATATATAAAAGACATCTTTAGCTAACAGAAAAATCGATACTGTTATTTACAGGGAAAGGGTGAGTACAGTATTCGTGTTCATACAAAATCAACAATAGGAAAGTAACAACCAAACTAGAAAAATAAAGTATTGCACATGTTCCAAAAGCAAAATGAGTGGTGTATTAATGCTGCGTGTAAAGTATAAAGTAAAAATCAAGGTCACCTTCCAGTAATATAGAACCTAAGACCCCGAGGCTTCAGGGACAGCCCAGCACTGACTGCTGTTGTGGAGACCTGGATGTGGTTCTCAGCTTTGCATAACAACTCACAATGTGGAGACCTGGATGTGGTTCTCAGCTTTGCATAGCAGCTCACAATGTGGAGACCTGGATGTGGTTCTCAGCTTTGCATAGCAGCTCACAATCGTCTGTAGGATTAGGTCCAGGGCATTCACATCCTTTTCTGGCCTTCTTGGGAACTAATAATACATGTGTTATACATACAAACTTTCAGACTTTCAGTAAACAGTAATATACATAAATAAAAATAAATTTAAAAATCCAAGGAAATTCTTCGGATATTCTCAAGAACAAATAATTTTTAGATGCAAGTACATTTAGAACTATAATGTAAGCAATAGGAAAGAATTTTACATGCTCATTTTCCATTAAGCTGTACTTAGGGTCTTTGATTTAAAAAAAAATCTCTCTCTCTCTCTCTCTCTCTCTCTCTCTCTCTCTCTCTCTCTCTCCCTCTCTCCCCCACCCCTCGTTAAATCTTCTTTTTCTATTTTTCTAAGCCTTACAGAAGTATTACAAATTCTTAGGAAGAATTTGCTAGGAAACAGAGACAGTTTAGGAAACAATAAAATGTCATCCAGCCAGATAATCTAATGCAGAAAAAGAGATTTTTTTTCCTTTTCGTCACTTTTCATTTTATTGTTCTAGAAGGATTAGCAAGAGGCCTACTGCCTTAGAAAATATGTTTTGTCTAAAACAGGATTATTTGTTACCATGGTGGTATAGAGTAGATCTCTAGGAATTATCCATTTTTTATAATCTAGATTTATAGCTGTTGCATAAGCAAAGTTTCTCCCTGTTCCCACAGTCTAGTAAACACTGTTCTGTTTCTGTTTGTTTATTTCTATGAGGCACCGTATTCTATACACCTCACGTAAGTGAAATCATACACTGTCTTCCTGTGAAGGGCCTATTTCATTGAGCATAGCAAAATACTTGCCACATAATGCAAAATATACCAAGTACGAGATGAACTGCACACTGTTGTTTATATACCACTCTCTTGTGGTATATCTTGGAGATTAAGGGTTCCCTACAACAGCTTGTACACTGAAGGCTTGCACTCTAGGTTCTGATACTAATGGGAGGTGATAAGAACACCTTCATTTGTGGGCTTGCTTGGAGAAGTGAATCTTTGAGTATGTGTCTTTGGTTGGTGTATTTCATTTCTGGACCCTACTCCTGTACCTTATTCTTTCTTTGCCCTGAGGTAAGCAGCCGTTCTCCAGTGTTTTACCTTGTCCTATAACTGACAAGGCCTTAGATACAGTTCAGTCAACTCACTGTAGACTGAATTCCCTTAATTTGGCAGCCAGTCTGCTTGTTCAGGTATTCTGTCATAGAGATGAAAGGCTGGAACAAGATAAGATCAGTAATTCTCAAAACACTTGATTGGGTATTTCTGAGGCTAACTGGTAAACTTCTGAACATACAAAATCCCTATTCCACTCTTACTTAATTTACCTATAACTCCTGTCTTAGGGGAAGATTTCTAAGGGATTCCATATTATTTCCTAAATATTAATACTAAAACGTTAATATTGAACAACAGCACAGAGTGTTTCATCAGAAATTTATGAAATTAATGCTCTAGATTTCCATGCAAAGAAAGAAAGTTTCAGTATTATTTTTTGGTGATGCCTCTCACCTCTCAGATTTCCTTGATACATTCAGGAGGATTCTTTTTTTCACCAGAAAAGGGCATCAGATCCCATTACAGATAGTTGTGAGTCACCATGTGGTTTCTGGGAATTGAACTCTGGAACTCTGGAAGTGTTAAGTGCAGAGCCATTTTTAGAGCATGTCCCCCAGTAGGATCTTTAACAAAAAGGTACCCACCTTGATAGAGGAATCAAAAACACCTCCAAGATTTCTACATCAAGATTTTCATACACAGATAAACTCAGAGTGTGAAAAGACATTTCCTTTCTTTTGCCAGGTGGCTAAATGTCAGAATCCTTTATGTCAGTTTCTCTTTCCTTATTCTTGTGAGAATGTTAATGATTACCAGACTGAACAAAAGTCGCTCATGTAAGCTCGACCTCCCTGTCTGTCATCATCTAACAAACATATGTCATATGGTCTTGGAAGAAGGTCTTGCATTAGCTCTTTGTTTAGAAATATTTTTTCCAAGTTCTCATTTCCTTTTTCAGGATGCACACCACTGGATTGTCTCACCTTAATACTAATTATGGATGCACATACACACACACACACACACGCACACGCACACGCACACAGGCACATGTACATGTGCACATATCCATACACACATGCACATGCACACACATACACAGACACACACACACACACAAAGTATATGTGGCCATTTAGTTAGAATTTTTCCTTTAAGTGTCTTTTTAACTATGATTAAACTCTGTCAGATATA
Source organism: Grammomys surdaster (assembly GCF_004785775.1). Lineage (NCBI taxonomy): Eukaryota > Metazoa > Chordata > Mammalia > Rodentia > Muridae > Grammomys > Grammomys surdaster. Next base: position 3,610,398 of record NW_021604607.1, on the reverse strand, counting down.
TCATATCTTTCAGTGAGAGAACATAGCTGTAATAAAGTGGAACTCTGAGCAGTCATATTCTGTGTAACCTAATCAATACAGAAAAATCCTCCTCACTTTTAGATGTTTTATCTTAAATAATGTACTTTATTTGAACAGTTAGTCTTACTTTTAGAGGTAGTACTATCACTTCTAAAATATATTTTGTACATGATTTTCTCCCAAAGTTTGGCCTAGGTAATTAATGATATTAATTCCTCATATAACCTATGTATCTGATTTCTTCTATTCGGTTTTTTTATCTATCAATTTCTAGTGGGCATTCTACTTCCTTCAATTAGTATATATTATATATATAGAGATGACTGAAGTCCACCCCTCTGAGTAAGAAAACAATTATTCACCTTCTACAGGCTGTTTATAATACATTAATTTTTATCCACACCTGCAATTATAATTCATTTTCTAACTCTTCTACAGCACATCCAAACATTTCTCATTATTTCCTTTTCATCAATTGCAACCACTTCAACCTCAATTAATATTACAAGCTTCTCCCTATGTATTTTCTTTTCCAATAAAGAAATTATTACTTGGTTCTGAGTTGTTGACTCAGAGTTTTCAGTGAAGCATGCTTTCATTGAATTACTTGTATTACTTGTATTGCTCATGTTTCCTTATCTGAAAATTCTCCTTTCATGCCATGCTTTTCATGTTTGTGTGTGTGTGTGTGTGTGTGTGTGTGTGTGTGTGTGTGTGTGTTTGATACAGGGTTTTTCTCTGTAGCCTTGATTGTCCTGGAACTCACTCTGTAAACCAGGATGGCCTCAAACTCAGAAATCTGCCTGCCTCTGCCTCCCACATGCTGGGATTAAAGGCGTGCACCACCACTACCCAGCTGCTTTTCATGCTTTTGAAAACATATTTCTGAGCAGGTTTTCCTTATTACATCCTAATTTTCAAGTCAGCAGATATTTGTTAAGGGTCAGGGATTGTAGTTCAGTGGGAGGGAGCTCACCTATAACACAAGGGGGATCTGCATCACAAATACTATTATTCCACCATTAAAAATAAATACATAAGAATATATATTAAGTTCAGTCCCCTTGTCATTGATGCAGATAGACATTTTCTTCTGAAATAGCTTGGCAAGGGGAGAGGAGGGCAGACTTGGACAGGCAAACACACTTGTCTATTGTTTCAGCAACAGCACCTACCATAGGTCACAGAGCCCTGTGGCTTAACATGTTATATAATATATGGACCTAAAAATGATCTTCTCCTGAAGATTGCTGCGAAAGAGCATGGATGGTTTATTGTATGGGCTCTAGCCCAATACCATGTAGAATTTGTTTTTGGAGATAAAAGTCACTTGTGTTTCTTGACTTCTTTACCTGTAAAGTAGAGGTGTAAAATTGCCCACCTCCTGACATTTCAGCAAGGGTTAAATAATGTTAACAGCATATATTTAGATAAAGTAGAAGAGATAAAATTAAAGGGAGTGAATATATGGATGAATGGAGTTGGGGCATTTTATAACACTTTGCAATACTTACAATTAATATTCAGTAAAACATTTCTGTATTTTTTCTTTTAATGTATATATTTTAACTTTTATCATTAAAAAAGGCTCAAAGAAACTAAGGAGTCCACTCCAAGCCTATATTCACTTCAGTGGCTGAATAAAGATTCACACACATGTGATTTTGACATTTCTTTTCCTTCTCTGTTGTGTGATAATATTGCATTGATAAGGTATTGCTTGTGGATGCTTAGAAATGAGGATGAGTTTTGTTTCACATTCATGTTCTTAAACCAGAACTTCCTGCACAGAATGTATCAAAGCTTGCAGCAGTCATGTTCTTGGGAAGACAATGAGAAACCAGTGAAGACTCATTCATTTCATTAAATATGTTCTTGTATAGTTCAGCATCAAATGGAATTGTAGGTGTCCTCTAACTGCTGAGGCTGAACAAAAGGTAGCATATTTGGCAGTGCTTGAAACAAGATGGTCTTCCAAACTACTAGGCAATAGAGAACAGGGTCTTGAGGGAGAGATTCGGAGTCACCCATTATGAAATGCTTAATAAGGAACTTGAAAGGAGAGAAGTGGAAGGAGAACAGAACTACTGAATACTCAGACACTGTTACCTTTAGGACCAAGAACAGACAAAAAGACCTGGAAGAGAAGAGAGCAGGGGTAGGCCTTTAGCTCAAAGCAGGGTAATAACAAACACATAAGTGACTTGGTTTTCTTGGCTATACATTCGTCACTCAAAGGCTTACAGCAAGAGGGTCTATCTCATTGAGGTAGTCAGATCATAACCCAAGATCAAACCTAGGGCAAATAAAGATCTTTCCTTATTATCAGTCTCTCCATGTCACACTGAAAGCTGCCAAAACAAATGGGCAGATGGGGCTCTTTTCCTAGAGAAACTGGCAGAGTTCACCATCTGCTCTGCTAGATAACAAAGCTTTATATTTGGAGTTCTGACTTGGCTGAGCCCTTTCTTCTGTGATTGTCAGGGAATTATGGTGATCTCGGCAGCAGCACTATCAAGGCACAATGGAATCGTGGCATGCTAGAGATCTGCAATTAGATAAACACCCATTCTAGCCCTAAATGCATCAGTCTGGTAAATCTCACACTCTTTTTGAATGTGAACTTTCTGTGATGGAGATAGTCAAACAAAAGGGGAATTTTATAATGACCCAGAACAACATGGAAATATAGGTGATGCTTAAAAAAAAAGTAGCAACACATTATAAACAACACCAAGTGTTGTTGGAAAAGACGAGAGCTATGTGAGAAAGAGAATGGAACTGAAGAAGGGAGTAGAGGTGCTTCTGAAAATGTACCTTTGAGGATGCAGATCATAAGAGATTAGAGAAAGACTACACAAGAGTGGGAATGAGCCAACACACTTAATTTGTTAAAAAGAAAAAAAAATCCAGTAATGAGCAAAGGCTAGAAAGGGATATTGTTGGAAGAAGCTTGGATGATGAGATGTTTCCATCTCCCAATCTGTTATGGGAAAATAAATGCAAAAGCACTAATCTAAGGCAGCTAGAAGAAAAAAAAATACTTGGAAAGGTTAATTTTCATACAAGGAATTGCTAAAAAATTTTAAAGAATCATGAAGAGAAAAAGTTAGGAATAATAAAAGTTAAGATTGTTTACAGGTTAAATTGCTTAAAGGACTTATTTCTGTGTTGTTTGTCATTGTCTTGGCATTTTGAGTCTCACTTCTTGCCACAATGATTGGTGGAATCATAGCAATAGAAATTAGCAACATGCTTGATGGTATACCCTCACTCTAAAGCCTCTGGAATAGTTAGCTAGTCATGGCTCCTTCTCAATGGCAGAATTCAGTGTGGTGTCCATTCTGAGGCTATCTATCCAGTCTTTTTGGGAGTTGTTATATGAGATTTTTTCCATTCATCCTACGTGTGTGTGGCCAGTTAGCACTAGTTACTTCTGACTCTAGTTCTGGGTCTGTTGGCCCCACCTCATTACTAACATTCTTACAGTTCTTATCTGTGATCCAGTGATCACCTAACTTGGAGCAGGGGTGGAAGAGAGAAACTGAGCTGAGGTGAAATGACTTAGGGTAGGCATCTATCTCACAATTGGCTATATCCCATCATAGAATTGGGGAATTTTAACATACTTCATGGCCAGAACCAAAAGTAATGGCTCAGGGAGCAAATAAATAATCATTAATAATATTAATATTTTTTTGAAAAAATCTTTTCCACTAAAGCTGAAATGCATATTTGTTAAATCTAGTAGCAGCCTAAGAAAGAATTCTTTTCTCTTACTCAAACATATTTTGCTAAATACAGAATTTGAACCATAATTTCCATTATTCTCTTTATTATTTTATTTCAACAAATGCAAAATCTCCACACACTGAATTTCTAATCCTGACCTACAGATTTACATGAAGGAAGATTTATTTATTTATTTTTTTTGGAGTCTTTATAGTAGAAGTGGTCTGTCAACTCATTATAGAATTCTTCTCCATGCTAAAATTTTTTTTGGGCATAGATACAAAACAGATGAATAAATGATTGAATAAATTGAGCCTAAAGAATGACAGAAATGTTTTCCCCAATGGCAGAGAAATCTCCCTGTCTTTAGAGACTGGGTGTAAGGAAAGAAGGGGAAGAGGGAGCTGTGGGAAAAGGTGGGGAGAAAATAGATGAGAAGAGCACCAGGGTTATCTCTTTTCAGAATTTACAAATATCCTAGATGGAACCAAGGACAGACCTGTAACCATAGTAATGTTTGCAATGACTAATAGCACCCTCCATAGTCTTGGTACCCTTATAAGTCTTAGAGAGAGGCGTTATTCAGCCATTCCATCCAGTTTATTCCTTCACTAAAGTGCTTTGTTTTCTGGTGTATTTGGTTTCTCTGAGGATATATCCTAACACCTTTAGCAAAGTCACCAGGAGCTTTTACATTGTTTACAGTGTTCAATGGTTAGAAATGTGGTACCCTACATTCTTAACCTCTAAGGTGGCCAAACAGTTCTGATATGTGCTTTCTTTTCAGGGCACATAAACTTCATAGACACATGAATGGGGTTTCAGTTTACATAGATAAGATCATATGCCCAGCCTGCCTTTATATCAAATACAAAGCACAAAACTAAAGAAGTATAAACATGCATCTATCTACCTATCTATCTATCTATCTATCTATCTATCTATCTATCTATCTATCTACCTATCTATCATCTATTTCTCATATACAAACACACACACATAACCTACTTTATCAGTTTGGGATATCTTTAGCTGTGATGTAACAACTAGGTTCTGTTATTACTTGTATAAAAGATTTTGAAAAAAATTCATCATGGTAGTTTCCTTCCAGTGTTAATGAATCAGCCAGTAACATGTTTACTATAGAATAGACAGATTGGATATAATAACAACCATGGGGCTAGTGAGATATCTCAGTTGTTAAGATTAAGTGCTGCTCTTACAGAGAACCTGGACTCAGTTTCTGGCACCAATATGTATGCTCAAAAACATGTGTGATTCTAGGTCCTCTAGGTCCAGGGATTTTATCCCCTCTTCTGGATTCCGAGGTCACCAGGTAAGCATGCAGTCCATGAGTATACATACATAAAAATACCAATATGCATAAAATAAAAATAAAAACAAAGAATACTAATCATGTTCCATTTATAATACTTTAATTTTTTAATCATGGTGAAGATATATTGATGTTATTAAACAGATTGAGAAAATATTTTAACTATTTCCTTTGAAATAAACAAATCATTATGAAGTCAAAATGTACAATCTAAGGTGCTAGAACCAGTAACACACAGAGTAGATATTTGGTCAGAATATTATTCCATTTGAGTATCTTATTTATCAAATTTCATTTGAAATCTGATAAAAATCAGCAGCAGCAGGGTGAAAGTTGAATGACACTGCATTACTGCACTGCACATAGCCAATTGTTTTAAAGACAGAGCACATGAGAGACATGTGCACATATGTAAGTTCAGTGAGCTTTATGTGTAGTGTAGTAATTACTCTCAGGAACCAGGTGACATAGGCTTCCAGGTTCATTTCTATGACAATCCTCAGGGTAAAATGAATTGACTCTCAACACACACACACACACACACACACACACACATCATTTATTCATTTATCATCTATACAGACACACACATACACACTTTATCAGAAATATATATATATAGTCCTCACATAAAGGCATCATCTTAGCTATATCACTATATCCATCATTTATGTAATTATCCCAGGGTTCATACATTTTCCAACAAACAATACAAAATTTAAAAAATAAATGACTTTATTCAGACAAAGTGCACAGACAATCTGATGTAGAGAACTTCATGTTGGAATGATTGAACGGGAGGCATGACAGTGAAGAGGGAGAAAAGAGGACTTATTTGGTCCCTGCCAGGGGGCTTTCCAGGACTAGTCATTATCGATCCCTACATTAATTTTGATCCATTTGGCTAGAATGCCTTCCTAAGTAAACTGCCCCAGGAAACTGTCCTGCCTTCCTCCCTTCTCTTTCATGAGAGGCTTCCTGCTGCTAGTGTTGTAATGACAGTTTGTTCTCTGTGTTCAGGGGAAAATATCTGTCTCTCAGTGTTTTTCTCCAAACTCCTTTCTCACCGTGCCCTGAAGTCACATGTGGAGGTGCTGACTCTCTGCACCTTTCTTTCTACTAGGTCTCCATCCACTTTTTTTAAGTCAAGCTCTCTACAATTAATCATAATACTCAAAAATTGCTATCTTGGCCTATAGACCTATAGACTTCAGACTATTGCCTACACACTATTGCCCTAGCTAAGGAGAGAACCTGAAGTTGCTGGTTTTCTTGGCCTTTGCTCCTCACTTTGAGATGAGAGAAGTCTCTGCTCTACAATGCATCTCCATTGCTTCTCCCGCCCAGCGCAAGGCAGGGAAGCCTTCCTGCCCTGTCCTTTAACTATTTCTATTTCTCCTTGCAGTTTAGACTGTGTGCTCGCCTGTTTGTGTGTAGGAAAATATCTTTGACCTCTCACTTTCTTCTGGTGTGAGAACAAGTGTGTATTTATGGGTCTCTGTTCCTCCTTTTTGCCCTTTATCATTTGCCTTTGTCCTTGCCAAAGGTAGAGTTTGCTGTCATGCTTTCAAACCTGGCTTTCTTATGGTTGAAGAATTTGAACACTTTTCTTATTTGTTTAAGCTATCATGTCTTTATCTGTTAACTAAGATTAATAAGGGTGACTCTAGTGTCTTACCCAGAGTGCTAATGAAGATGATGAAATGGGCTGCTTCAGGGGAGTTTGCACTGTGAGTGGCCTGGACCCATGGATCACCAAGCTGGTGAGGATATTCTTATCTTTCCCTTTCATTGTGTGCCCTTGGAGCTTTATTGCTAGAGGCAGGGTTAGAAGGATTTGAAGCTTGTTTAACCAAGGTCAGAATTTGGATCCTGCACAATAACTGTTTGAAATCTACACAAAGGATTTTAAAAACCTCAGACATGTAGTAATTCTGTGGGAATGGAGCTTAATAGCCAAGGGAAGGAAGCCAAGCCTAAATCTCTACGGAAGAGCTTCTGACTTGTGTTCAGCATACACCCTGGGGTGTGTTTGCCTGCTGGGCTCTGGCAGCATTTACTGAAGGGTGAGAAAAATGTTTTCCTAAACAGAGGAACTCCTTCTCCCCTAATGGCCTAGTCTCCTCATAGTCCTCAGACACTGTAAGGAGAGTCAGTGAGTAAAAGAGAGTCACAAGAGCAGGGGAGAAAAATGGACAAAGAGTTTATGAAAATTTAAGAAGGAGGTAATTATTTGTGTGATGGAAATTAAAAGGTAAACACAGATAGGGCTGGGGAGATGGCTCAGCTGATAACATACTTGACATGTATTCATGGAGTCCTTAATGTCCTTCTCATTCACATGGAGACTAGGTGTGATGCCCCACACTGGTGACTGCAGTATGTGTAAGGGAGGTATGGAAGAAAAGAGATGTGCAAGTTCCTGGAGTGCCTGGATATCCATTTTAGTAGAATCATGAAACTCAAGATCTCATTGAGAGACTGCCACACACAACAAATGATGCCTATGTTGACTTTTGGCTTACACACACATACATACATGTGTGTGCAATCCTACACACTCATGTGCACTGCCTATTATGTACGTCCACACAAAAAAATATCAAAATAAATGACCCAAGATCTCCTTGGATTAACATTTTATATGTATCTTCCATTGTTTTGTGTCCTTTATTCTATAAATCTATTCTCCTTTAAAGGAATGCCTCCAGGGTGTGTAATTGTTTGTACACACACACACACACACACCCATATATCACATGTATACTTATAGTGGTACTTATGGAGATAGAATTCTGTAATTGTCTCATTTGTGAGAAAGATATTGTTTCAAACTCTATTGGAATAGCCCCCTTCACCTTATATAAAATATCTGCTACCGCCTTAATTAACTTACCAACTATTTATTATATGCTTAGTATACAGGAGAAATGAAGCACCATGGTATGGATTAGATACTGAACAAGCTTTAGACTGTGACATGAGTGGTCTGGCTAAACTCTGTTTCTTCTCTCTAGTAGTTTCCTATATGATCTGCTGGAGCACAGTAAATGCTTTGGGCCTCACTGACACATTGGTCAACCTATTATTTTAATTAATTTGATGTGAGTGTATGTATACACACTTGTGTAAGTGGCCCATGAAGGTCTGAACAGAGTATAAGATACCTTGGAGCTGGATTTCCAAGTTTTTGTGAGACACCTGGTTTATGTCTTGGGAACTGCATGCTGGGATCTGAATTTTGGTCCTCAAGATAGAGCAACATATGCTCTTAAACAGTGACTCATCTCTCTACCCTCTGATCACTATTTTGTCAGCAATTTCAACAGAACTTCACCAAACAGCAGGCCCTTCAGGGAAAGAAATCATGCCTCTGGAGGATTTTCTCAACTAAGGAGAAAGAGAGAATTTAATGTTCTAAGAATCTTCATTATTTAGGATTCTACACCCAAACATCATAGACTGAGTACCTTAAATAGAAATATAGTCTATAGGCTAGAAAATTCCAGTTAAAAACTGGGCAGACTTGCTGAAGGCCCACTTCCTAGTAGATGGTGATATTTCAAAGTGGTTTGTATGGCGGAAGTTGTGAAAAAATGTTCTGCTTGTTTGTTTGCTTGGTTTTGTATTTATAAGGGTATTAGTTCTACTCACACTGACTCTTCTAGACCTGACTATTTTTCAAAGACTTCATACAGTAGAGGTTAGGATCTAAGCAAAACAGTTTGAGGGAGGCTATGGTCCACACACACATTCAGCTAAAACAGAATGAATTTAATGCTAATTGTCTATGATAATAACTTAAAACCTTCCATGTCTTCATTGAATAGAAATGAAAGAGTTCAACTTGTGAGAAATCTATGTGTACAATAACATTATGTGGGCCATTTTATAGGTAAAATATCAATAAAGAAAATGATACATAAGTAATACTATAAACAAAGCCTATGTAAAGCACCTACATAAACAGTTTTAAAAGCACGACAACATAAACATTGAATAAGAAATGATTCCCCTTGTCCCCAAGGCAACATCTTTCATGGCAGAGATCCCATGGTGTCTGGAGTTTGAGGCAGCTGCTCACATGGCATCCACAGATAGGGAGACAAGACACAGAGAGCCACAAACATGAATGCTCAAGTCATGAATAGTGCCACCACCTTGATATAAATCATGAAATTCCTACCTCATATAACTCCATTTGGATAATCCCTCATATTCTTGCTCAGTGGTTTTGTTGCCATGGTGGTTCTAAATCCTATCCAATTATCAATCAAGATTAACCATCAAAGACACTTTTGCTACTTTCAGGAAAGTTTTACTTAATTTCTAGTTAATCTGAAAAGATTCTGAGAAGCTAGAAAATAAAGTCAACCTGGAAGGTCAGCAAAGACTACAAAGGAAATGCTGCTTCTCTTACAGTGGCACATCTTTATAATTACACAGTTTTAAGCCAAAAAGTGAGCATTTAGGGTTGCTATAAATTTTCTGAAATGTTATATTTTATACTCACTGTATATGCATGCAAATTTAGTAAGGTACTGTTGGCTGAGTTCTGCCAAAAATCAAAATTACCCTTATTGAACTTAACAATTCTACTTTTATTATTTGAGCTTGATATGAGCCTAATTCTCCTTTTTACTGTGTTGCCGTAGTGAATTATGAGAAACATGTAAAAGGATAGCATCTCCACATGCAGAATTTGTTTTTACTTTTAAAAATATGCTAACTAAAGTCATGATACTATTTCTGATTTCACCTCTCCCAGAGGATTTTTCTAGGATCAGCAGTGCTGATTCATAGTCTAGGCATGTGTTGTGGGAGTTCTCTCTATCAACCTTTGTTTTCAGTCAGGTTGGTGATCGACACTGTGGACAAATCTAGCTTCTGCCAGGTAGAGTGGCTTAAGCCCAGACCATAGGAGGCAGAAACAGAAAGATGAAGAACTACAGTCTAGTCTGCATAACACTATGCAAGGGAGGGGAGAGGGGAGTCATATGCTAAGTGAGAGACAGACAGACAGACAGACAGACAGACAGACAGACAGACAGACAGAGAGACAGAGAGACAGAGAGACAGAGACAGACAGAGACAGAGACAAAGATAGATTATGATTGTGTATGCATTCTTGGTATGGTGATTCAATACTCACAATCCTAGCACTCTGGAGGGTGAGGCAGGAAGATCATTAAGAGTTCAAGGCCAGCCTCACCTACATAGTGTATTCTAGGCCAGCTTACATTATATTAGTATTTTCTATCTCAGAATAAACCAATCTGCAAAGAATCCCCAAATCCGTATGCCTCTTTGTACTTCTAAATCTTGAGTTGATTTAAGGATGGCTGGACATTAGCTTTTATGTCTTAGAACACTTTCTAATTAAAGGAAACGAAAAAAACACAGATAAATGATACAGACTTCTACTTTCACTGAAGGCAAAAATCACTTCACTTGAATGTGAAATGATTTTATAAATGTGAATTTGTAAGGAAGCTAACAACTTTGCTTATGTATTTTCTTTGTATGAAGAATAGTTAGATCCTCTTGATATTTTTATATTTAATAAAGATTAAATTAATTAATTTAATTTTTTTCATACCAAAAGGAATTAATGTGTACATTCTGTTATGAACTCTACCCTAGGTTGAAGGGAATTGTGAAAATAGGAAGGAATATTTTACCTTTACTTAATAACTTATACTATATTGGATGAAAGCAGACATTGGGCAATTAAAAACATTTAGTTTATCTTTGTTCATCACATATCATGAACACATGGCTTATTGAAGTTTATCTCATATGAGAGTAGAGTGTAAGTAAAACTGAGGTTATGAGAGTGTTGGCTGTAGATATACTTAGGAAGAACATCCTGTGTCAAGAGAACAGCAGGCACAAACACATTGAGATAAAATGAATCAGGTGCTTCACTCAAAGCAAAGATGTCTCATACACATAGAGAACAGAGTGAGAAGAATCTATTAAATGGGTAAGGAAGATGGGGAGTCTCAAAGGGACTCAGCTCTTATTGCCAGGCCGTTATTCATAGCAGTGTCTGATCCTGCTGCAAGTATGTAGTCAGAACTTGTCATCTATAAAGATGCCTATATAGGTGCTACCAAGCATAACTCTATAGGCGTTAGGTGGTACTTCCCCAGCTTATCATCTACTATTTCACTAAATGATCAGGTCATTCCTTCATCACACTGAATGAGCCACCTGAATCAACACAATGCTTCTCTTCACTTGGCTAATCCTGACAATCCGCTAGGACCATGCATGATAGAACGGATCGCTGCTTGCAGCATTAGTAGAAGGCTTTATGAGCTTGCTCATTTGGTAGTTTTCATTATCTCATTTGCAGTAGCCCTAATTTGAGTAAAGTGATATACAAATTAATGCACTGTATATTCATTTTTCCAAATTTAGAACTGGGAAATACAGCATATTGGTACAGTGCTTGCTAGCATGCTCAAATACACAAATCTCCTAACTGTATTGGTACAGTTTATTTTTAATTGTACAACAGTTCCAAGCCACATATTCTATGGTGGTAACTATTTTAGCTGTGTAGTTCAGTAGTATGAAGTTCTTTGGCTTTATCTTACAAGCCTGAAGCATATACTCATTGAACAGAAATGCCACTTTGCGTCCTTTCAACCACACAGGACAACTACCATTCTCTTCTCTTACTTTTTACTTGATTGTTTTATATCTTATATAATTAGACTTGTGTAACTCTGTCACTGTCGATCTGGCTTATTTCACCCAGGGACAGCTGTTTATTATCTTTAGTTTCACACTTAAACAAAATGAGGTTTGTAGGTGTCAGTTAACTTACCCAAAGCTACTCAGTGTTAGAGTACTTGCATCCACATTGTTTGTTAAATCAGGATGTTCAGAATCACTCAGAATAGTGCATGCATAAAAGATTTACAGAGAAAATCTCTGTCTTTCTTTTTAGTTAGTTTGAGAAATGAGGGACCAAACTACAGGGGCGGTATCTGTTGTTGTCAGACACAAAAACACCCAGACTTATGACTTATTCAATTTTCTTGTGATATATTGATCTAATTATTTTCACATGGGACTGAAATGCAGACTATATTCTATTTGTGTCATTTAAACCAGCGCACTGAACGGTAGTGACAATATCAACACTACTTATATACGTTTCATGCTCAGATAGCCACTCATTTTAGTGTGCCATCCTTAGGCTACAGAGAGCCAGAGCCGTTCTACTTGTTAAACAGAGAGACTTTGTTTAACAAGAGGGAGGTTTTCTTAATTTAATTTATTTTTTACTTATTCACTTTACATCCCACTCACTGCCTCCCTCTGTGTCACCCCTTCCCACATTCTTCTCCCATTCCCTCTCCCCTTCTCCTCTGTGTGGGAGGGGGCTATCCTGGGTATACCCCCACTCTGGCACTTCAAGTCTCTGTCAGGCGAGGCTCTTCCTCTCTCACTGAGTCCAGACAAGGCAGCCCAGCTAGTTGAACATATCCCACATACAGACAACAGCTTTTGAGATGGCCTCCATTCCAATTGTTTGAGACTCACATGGAGACCAAGCTGCACATCTGCTGCATATGAGTGGGGAGGCCTAGGTGCAGCCTGTGTATGTTCTTTGGTTGGTGATTCAGACTCTGAGAGCCCCAAGGGTCCAAGTTAGTTGATTTCGTTGATCATTTTGTGAAGTTCCTATCCCCTTCAGGGCCCACAGTCATAAAAGGAATGTCTTTAATACCTGTTTTGTCACCTGAACACTTCTAATATCAAAAGTCATTTGATACTCAGAATAGAAATAGCTTATCATATTGATACACTCTACTAATGGTTATCAGTTTGTTTGTTTGTATATTTATTTATTTGTTATGAAAGGGAGCTAAGTTAGTTTAAAATGTCTCCAACCCAAAGTTAAGTTTTATGTAATCAGTGGAGAACAAAGAGAATAGTGACCATATTTTCTACACAACTGAACTGAGGCCAGGCATGCTGAGCACCACAAACTTGTGGGATGCAGAGAAGACCTGCTTCCACAAGACGGTTCTAAACATTGAGTAATATGTGATCAGCCAGGGAAGATGGCTTTTTTATCTTTGCATATTGAGTTCAGAGGATACCATTGGCTTACCTTGAAAAATTTAGAAGAGTTTTCAGAGCACTAAGATTTTGAAATCATTTTCTTTGTTACATGTGAGGAAATGATGTGTGTGCTAACTGACTCTCAGGCCTTCTTACTGTCTTTTGAAAATGCACTGGACAGCCTGTGAAATCAGAATTTTTCAGGGACATATTAGGGAGTAGAATGAATATTGATTTCCATTGTCTTACCACAGGAAAAGGAGCATTAAACTGTTGTTGATTCTATGGATTTTATTTGACATTTACCGGGCTCTAAGCCATCATTTATCACTTGGAGCTCTGGTGAGGAAGGATTCAAAATACAGAATTCAGCAAGAGAGATATTAATGGTTTGTCATATGTTTGGAGTAACACTATCTCATTTTTTTCCAGGTACCAGGAGTTCAACTCAGTAAGTCGTAATGGCTTGAGTATGAGGAAGGCTTGGGTGTATTTTTCAGGCTTTAAAGAGCATCAATATCAATTACATTGGAGAGACATATATGTTAGTTTCCATGTCCTTTGGTCCTGATATCCTGAGTAAAAGGCTAGAGGTAGAAGATGCTCAGTAAATCTTGGCTCATTACTCAGTCTTCACACATTTGGCAAGTGTTTCTGTTGTCACATGTTTGCTATTAGACAGTGCAACAGAAGACTTAATGTGACCTACTTCATAACCATAGCAAGCATATGCTCATTATGGAAATTCTCATAGAAAAGGCATTGCAATTCTCTCAAAAGAGGAAAAGACCTTGGATTTATGGGACCCAAAAGTGTCATGTTCGAGAATTATCTTTATTTTTATCTCTGGGAACTCTGGGAAATGAGTAGGTCAATTAGGTCAACAAGTGTATGGAAGAAATGACATCATTGGAAGTCATGAGTAAATGGTAGACTCACAGAGAAACGGGAGAAAAATTAGGAGAAAGCTGGTATAATACAAAGACATGCATTCTTCAGAAAAAAAAGGAAAACATTCAGCGAATAGACGAGATGACAGTGCTTTGAAAGTTAGTAAGTGGATGTAGTTGGTAAGGTAAATGGACTCAATACAACGGACTTTGGGTGGTTAAGTGGACAATTTAGACTAATAGAGTTCAAGTTGAAAAAACGGGAGTTGGTGATGTTTATCAGGATATACTAACATAAGTATTTTAGAATTATACACTAACTCAGCCATATGAGGTATCTTGATTTCTTTTTATTTCTTCTGAAAGATATGAAAATATGGTTGGTAAAGAATATATACAGGTCTTTAGATGGTTCACTTGCTCTCAGTGCTTTCTTGTCTCTCAGTGTTTGATCCTTTTTGTTACATTTTAAATTGTATTTTATTTTTTTTCTCTGTTGCTTCCTTTGTTTTCTCTTTTCTTTTCTTTTTTTTAATAAGGACAACATTTAATTGGGGCTGGCTTGCAGGTTCAGAGATTCAGTCCATTATCATCAAGGCAGGAACATGGCAACATCCAGGCAGGCATGGTGCAGGAGGAGCTGAGAGTTCTACATCTTCATCTGAAGGCTTCTAGCAGAATACTGGCTTCTAGGCAGCTAGGATGAGGGTCTTATGGCCCACACCCACAGTGAAATGCCTATTCTAACAGGGCTCCACCTTCTAGTAGTGCCACTCCCTGGGACAAGCATATACAAACCATCACAGTCTACTCTCTGGCCCCTGATATTCTTGTCCAAACATATGAGTCTGTGGGAGCCATACCTAAACATAGCATAATAAAAATATATTTAATCCAACTTCTAAAGTCCCCATATTTGATAGCAGTCTCAACAATGTTAAACGTCCAAGGTTTAAAGTCTCTTCTGAGATTCACACAATCACTTAACTGTAATTCCCAAAGCAAGACAGTAAATCAGCTGGGCAAACTGTAGACTCTGCATCTCCATGTCTGATGTCAAAGATGTCTGCAGATCTCCAACTCCTTTTCCATCTTTGTTAACTGTAATAAACTTCTTCCTCTTTGACTGCTTCCACCACATATTAGCAACTTTTCTTAGCAGATAGCCCATATTTTCTTGTATTAAAAAGCTACTTTTAGGGTCATAATTTTGTTAGACATGTATAAAAGCAATATTTAAAACCAAGTATTTACTCTATCTGGAAGAAATCTTTAACCTGATTAACAACAGCAAAATATTTATAATGCTTAGTCAAAGTTTCCAAGACATTATCAATTCTTTTAAGGATAAGTGGTTTGTGTGGGATTAAAAAAAAAGCTCATAAATTTTCTGTTTTCATTAGAAAAGCTGTAACTCCTCTTAACAAAGTGTTCTAGAGTGAATCTCACTGTTTTACTTAAGACAGCATTCCCATCTACAGGTCCTAAAAAATTGAATGCTGCTGGATAATTCAGTTACTATAACCGTGTGAGTAAATAGAACTCAGCTTAGCTGTAATATCCTGGCTTAACTGCAGCTACCCATCTGTCCATGATATTCCTAGCAATCGCCAGATTCATGCTGTTCATTTTTTTCTAATAATCATGACATTTTCTTTTTAAATATTTGTGGATAATAAATAGCAATTTCAAACTATTTCTCTTGGTCTACAGATGTCAGTCAGTTGATAGATTGCTTAAACATCAATTAAGAGTATCAGCATCTCATACACTGGGCGTAGAGGTGCCCATCTGTAATTTGAGTACCTTAAGGTAGAGTTAAAAAAATTAGAAATTCACGATCATCCTTGCTTAAATAGTGAGTTTGTAGCCAACCTAGGTTACATGAGACAGTATCTTTACTAGAAAACACAATTGCAATCAAGCTATCCCTCCTTAAGAGTTCTCTTTTCAAGTTAAGTAAAAATAAAAAAATCTCAGAAAGCCCCTCCTCAAGAACATGATACAGTTGACAAGAGAAATTCCACCTTAGTTTTCCCTCCAAGGACTATGCATTTATCCTTTGTATTTCTCTCTCTCTCTCTCTCTCTCTCTCTCTCTCTCTCTCTCTCTCTCTCTCTCTCTCTCTCTCTCTCTGTTTGATGGGAAAAATGTTAATGTAATTTATTTACATTTTTGAGGTAGCAATAGCAATACAAGCATTGTTATTTGGACCAGACCTTATTAGTCTTTGTCATGCATACATGAAATGGAAAATGTAATAGTAAATGAAAAATGTAATGTTTTAAAGTCAAAATAATGAAAGAAATGAGAGAAGGAGAATAGTGTAGGGAAAGAACCTCCACATTTGTGAATCAATCAATCCCATGGTGATGGGCACTCACAAAATGGACCAAACTGCTCCTGAGAGATCTAATATAGTCATAATTTTGTATATTTCTACTTCGTAGGTTTCAGATATACACAAGTCTAAAAACCTAATATATAAAATCCATGAATCTATTCATTTTACATA
Organism: Grammomys surdaster; assembly: GCF_004785775.1. Lineage (NCBI taxonomy): Eukaryota > Metazoa > Chordata > Mammalia > Rodentia > Muridae > Grammomys > Grammomys surdaster. The sequence goes on along the minus strand of NW_021604607.1, from coordinate 3,593,819 downwards.
CCACATATTTTCCCCCTGCACTATTTTTAAATTAAGGGACTGTTCTATTTTCAGGTTATGTAACCATCAGTTAATATAATTTAGTCAGTTATTTGGCCATATTCTGAGACTTCTGTTGGAATTCTCTCAAGTTTCATCATAATCCTTTTAATTTTGTTTTCATGAATTCAAACTTGGACAGAGTAGTGCTCTAGATGGTGTTAGAATGGGAATTCAGACTGAACACAAACTGTCATGCAGAGACAGTCCATAGAGGAGTCAAACCATGGAAAGAAAACAGTCCCTCCTTGACCCTGCACCTCAGATTGGAAGGGAGCTTGTCTCTGGAGGGTGTGTCAGGTGGGGCTTTTTGCACAATATGTGATCCTCCAATCCTTCAGCCTTCCTTCAGTTGTCATATTTTTTCTGGGTATTTAACAATTTGCTTCTGTGGAAATTGTTAACTCAGCAGTCCCTGTCAGTGTATATCCAAGAAAAAATAAAACTGTGTAGTTTCTTATACCAGTAAAATAACAACAAAACCTAAATATTCATATTTCCTATTTCCAAACTGCATTTAATTAGTTGACATGAGCGTATTGAATTAACCTATGGAATTTTATTTCTTATTCATTCATTTATTTATTTGGGGGATTTTTTTGTCTCACTAAGTAATCCTGTCTGGCCTACTTTTCACTATGTGATGCAGACCAGCTTTTCCAATGTCTCTGCTGCCTCTGACACCCTGATGCTGTGATTGGAGGCATTTGCCATCCTGCTTTATGGCCATTTTAAATGCTCATTTCTTAAACATTAAAATAAAAATTGCCATGAAAATCTATGAATATTTGATGAAATAAAGGGCTTTTAACAGAAAGAATGAAGAATGCTCATACACAGAGGAAATACATTTATACTAAATAAAAATTAGATCTAATATTTGAATAGCTTTATTTCTGAATTTATAATTTTGAGATATGGTTTACTTTCAAAATCACATCATTTATATTTTTATAGATATGATGATTAGATGTAATGCAATGTTATAAAGTATTTAAGGGTAATTACATACCATGAAGTTTTTTAATACTTCAAGGAACATAAAGGAGAATAAGACATATTCTCAAATTTTATAGGAAAAGCGATATAGGAAGAGAAATGAAACAAATATCCTTTAGCAGAAGACATCTGTGCTGAGACATTTGTCTGGAAAACCCACTGCCATAAAACATAATCTTTCCCTGGTAGCTGTAGCCAAACTGCCATCTCCCCTGTGAAACTCTTAGACTATTGTTTGTCGTGTTTGCCTTGATTTTATGGGAATGAAGTGATGAGGTGTTTTGTTTGTTTTGTTTTCTGCTAACTCAATGATGTATTGCTAGTTCCCCATTTGTGTTACATTCACACGTTTTAGAGATGACTGGTGATAGTAGAGGCTGTGAATGCGGCTGGCTGGATTCATTACATTAAACTGTGCTCTGTGCTCATACTCCCACACATTCCAAATTGGGTCAGGACCTTTGGAAGAACAGTCAGTGCTCTTAACCATTGAGCCATCTCTCTAGCCCTAGTCTATTTTTGATTTATTATAATACAAAATAAAACTGTAGAGAATTAAAAGAACATTATAATCAACTATAAATAAACAAATGAATTCAAAAGTAGGAAAATCTAAAAAAGAGAGAAACAATTACATTATTGCCAATAGAATGTAATGCAATTTTGGAAGATGTTTCTATCTAGAGAATCAGTAGACATTATTTCATACAGATGCATGGAAATCTACAAATATTCAAACGAATCTTTAAGAGAATAGGATTGCTGTGCAAAGACAACTTCAAAACTAGCTTCCAAGCACATTCTATTATAATGCATATATCCCTAAATCTTTCATGTGTAGCTGATTACTGGCTTTGCCCTAAGTTTTGGATGCCACTTTCTTGCTAGTAAACAGATTATAAAACACTGGCTTCAGATAAATAAAAATCTGAATTGTTTTGCTCAAGAATTCTAGGATTCAAAAGATTAAGAAGAACCAGAGTACTTGGTTGAACATTGGAAGTGGACATGTGTTGAGCAGTATTTGTTCACACTGTGTTCCCAGTTCCCAGTTCACATGTCATAGGTTAGGCTGAAATGAACTTTCAAATTAATGGTTTTATAAAATTGGGAAAACAATTCCATTTCACTTCATTTAGTTGTCAACATTCCTGGCTTCTAACAGACATTCAAATATTATTTTAAAAAATATGATCAAATTTCAGACATGTGTGTGTATGCATGTGTACCTGTGTGCATGCTTCTCTCTCTCTCTCTCTCTCTCTCTCTCTTTCTCTTTTTCTCTCTCTGTGTGTGTGTATGTGTGTGTGTATAGTAAGGTAATCAATCATACTGCTATGGTATATAGATAGCTTTTTAAAACATGTTTTAAAATTGTCTTCCCTCTCCCCATGTTTCTTCTATTGCATTGTACTGTTTACACACACACATACACACACACACACACACACACTCACACACTCAGAGACAGAGAGACAGAGAGACAGAGACAAAGACAGAGACAGAATGGCAGAGAAAAATAAATAAATAAACATACATAAGTATTATGTACCTGATGATCCGTGCCATTGAATATATGTCAGTCCAATATTCTGTCCATGGGTATACATGCCATGCTTATAAAAACAGAATTTTGTAAATTTAGATTTCAAGTCATGAAATAAAAATAACAGACACAGAATCTTATATATTCTTTATTGATATTTTTATATAATATCAATCTTGGTCACATGTTGCAAAATACTGATCAATAATATTCTTCAATAAAATATTTAGTTAAAAATCATTTAGTGAAATTATCTCTTCTGTCTGGCTGTAAAACTGAAATACAGAGGGTGGTAGCAGAGCAAATCTCAAAGATTTCTTTAGAAGCGTTCATATTTAGGAATCATCTGTTAAGCAAGTCTTTAGCTAGTCTATTTGTGTCTCACAGTTGTCTGTTAGATGGGACTAATTCTACCTTTACCGTTGTTTGTCTTTACATGCAATTCTTCTACCCATGCTAGCATACAGAGATGAGTAAACACATCCATTACTTCCAGACACCCTGAGTAACTATATCCCTTATTTTTGTACACTCTTTCAGAATTGTCCATCATCTGACATGACTCACTGGTTTCTGTAGATAAACCATCTCTCACTGAAAAAAAAAAAAGAATTCAGAGGTTATGATAGGTAACAATAGTTCAAAATATCCACAAGCAATATCCAGGAAAGTGCAGTGGCTACCTTGCACTTGCTGTAGTGGAGAAACAGAAATGTCTGGAGTGACAGAGCTGCTATTACTACCATTCAGGGAAGATCTGTGGCAGTGTGATGAGTTTCTTTGTAGATATCCAATGCCTTCAACCTGCAGTTCCCTTAAATGGCTCTTTTACCATGGACAAGAGGTACAAAGAGGAAAGAAGGAAGCTAGAAGGAGAAGATTGAAAGCACAGATCGGGAAAGGAGTCTTGGAAGAATAAATCATTGTTTACTTCATGCCCTGACTGTGATGGATCCAAATGAACCCACTGTTTTTCAATGGAAATTTTGTATCTGTTTTACATAAAATCCATAAAACACATGTGAAGGCATTTTAGCAAGTGGTATGTGTGTTTCTGTCTGTGTTGTGTGGATGTTTGCAAGGATGCGTACATGAGTTTGCCTCTCTGATGATGACTGGAAATGAGGCTTTTGAATTTATAAGTGAAATTTGTTTACTTTTCTTTGGGTAGCTTAAAATTAAAGCTAAATATCGACTTACATGGTATAGTATAATGACATTGGACAAGAAGAATTTTAAGCACTATTGACAAGAGAATAGAAAAATCGAATGACAAGTAGAAACCTAAACATTAACTCTACCTAGGTATAATTTACTGTTTTTCAAACTATGAATAACAGAATCTATACTGCCAAAGGTAGCTAACAAGGTCTATGATTGAAAGAGGAGTTGACCCAATTTTGCTTTCCATTGTTTTAGCTACCTGTGGTCAACTAGGGTCAAAAAATGCTATATATGATATTAAAGAAATAAATGGTTCAAAAGATCAAAATTATATGCAGCTCTGAGTGTCATATTACAATGTGCCCTTCTGTATAACTCAGCAGTAGATAATCAATCCCTTGTTTGTTAGAGATGGTCCATGCACTCTGTACAACCTAGCAGGTCAGTTGTTGCTGTGTTATAATGATTATCTTCAGGAAAATTTCATTGTATTTGATGATGGCCCTAAGATCTCACAACATCATTGGAAAATGATGGATTAGTAAAATGTATTTCAAAATAGAATATATTCATATAACTTTTATTATTGCAAGCAGATATGATTTAAGCTTCATACGCGTACACACATATGAGAACAACAGAGTATGTATAAGGGTTGGTATTCTTAAAGCATCTTTATGAGTCTGAATACCTGTCTTCCATGGATAAGGGGAGAAGAATAAATTTATGATATACAGTATATCTATGTGGGAGTGTATTTCTTTAGAAAATAAAAGAAACCTGAAATGTTGCATGTGAAAAATAATACACTTTTCAGTTAATATGATTGTGTTTAAACACTATCAATATTCCTATGATCAGTAATAATCAAATAATTTTCTGTATCTTCAGATTGTCACTTCTTATTAGTACTAGATGCAAGTATTTTCTATGATAATGCATAGTCACAATTAAAGATGTGCATGCTTCTTAAAAATATATCCTGATGAAATGAATCTACTCTAAATGGATAGCATGTTAGTGCATTGAACAAATATTTGCTGAACACATTTCATGTGTCAAGAACAGTGAACTGTGGAAAGATGGTAGCCAAATTAAATGTGGGCTCTGCTCTCATGGTAGGTTCATCTATGAACATAATTTTAGCAAACCAGATATAACATGATGACAATACAAAAGTTGAATATCTATGTCTAGAACTTTTGCATTGCTATTTTTCTAAAAGTTATTTTATACTTTGATCCAAAATTTGGGACAAGGAAAGAGGTATGGACTTCTCTGGTACATATTACTACAGCTATCCAATCCCATCATTAAGGAATATGCATCATCAGAAAAGGAAACTAAGTACAAGCACAATGCCTTTTGCCTCTGGGATGTTTCTCCACCTGGTTAGTGTGATCTGGTTCAAGGCCCATTTCTAGACCATATGTTACCCCCATGGAAAAGATACTACAAAACTGTGAAGTCTCTTGCTGAGGTCTTGATTTCAGCACTGATGCTAGCTATTAAATACACAGAATTCTTCATTCAGTCTATATCATCTATAGAGAAAGATCAAGTTCTGAGCATTCCTTTTTTAAAGATGTGCTCTACTATCAGAATGCCTTGAACATGGGAAAATAATTGACTTTCAAACATAATATAAAGCAATACCAACATATATCTCCCAGACCACCAAAAAGGTGATATAGACGTCATTTACAACAAATCATTAGAAATTAAGTCTTTAAAGAGAGCCTCAGGCAAGCATTTCTATCTCACAAAGCACTGTACTGTATAAGCTTAAGCATTCTGGTGATGTATTGCTCTAATACATTCAAGCAAGTGCACACTGAGAAGATATTAGTGCAGTGCATCATTGTGGAGGGCAGCTGTGTGGTGTGCACTGCAGTCTATGGCTCAAATGGCTCATCACTTCAGCTCTCTAGTCAAAGTGTATGGATCCCCTGATTCAAATGGCTGCCTAGCTGTTAAGACAAGGTTCTCACAACTTATAGGGTGAGCAGGAAGATTGGAATTTTATTTCCTGTCATCAAATGTTAAGTGTAAGTTTAGAGACCAGTATTATCATCTATGGACATGCTGGCAGTATGAGGGGATAATTCAATATGTTATATTCCGTTTTGTAATCCATACTTCTCTTCAGATTTATCAAAGTGATCTTTGGTGAAGCTAATATTTGGATTCCTCTCCAGGATAGAAATTAGGAGAGCTTAGAGAGCCAAAGTGAGATGTTACAGTTTGGTGCTTCTGTTATGCGTCTATCTAACCTTTTCAGTTCGCAGTTAATTTTATTTTGCCAGCATAGAAAAGGAACCTTGGGAGACAAGTTTTATAAGAGATATGCTGAACTGTTCAGTTTCTAAACTTGCAAATGGGAGAAAATTGAAAAGCCTTGAAGACTAAAGCTTTTGGTGCATATCCAAATTTCTCCTCACATCATTTATTTTGACAAAAACCAATATCTCAAGTAGTTTGAGGGACATCTTCTTAACAATATTGTGCACATTTACATGAATGTGAGATGCCTACCAGTTTGGGGTTTTTTTTGGTCACATAACACAAGGACAGACTCTATTTGCTGTTATTTTTATGTACGCAGGGTTTTAATATCATATTTTTTTTATTTATCTTTATGTGAGGAAGGATGTGAAGATGAATTGTTATTTGTGGTTAGCAGAAATCTTCTATTATAGATTAATTAAGACCTTAAACCCAATGTTGTATTGTAGTAGAAAAATTTTGGAGTTATCACATTTGTAGCAACATAAATGAGAAATGACTCCAACAAGGCAGATAGATAGATAGATAGATAGATAGATAGATAGATAGATAGATAGATAGATAGATATAGATAGTTTGTGATTGAGTATGAATGTAGAAGCATCAGTGTGTGTATATATCTATGACTTTGTGTGTGTCTGTAGGATTATGTGTATTTATGTATCAGTTTGGATGTTTAGATGTGAGTGTAGAATGTTTGTGTGTGTGTGTGCAATGCACTTGAGTGCGCATTTGCATAAGAGATCCCTAGAGCTCAAGTTGCTCCTCTGAGAAGGGGGAGGTCCCTGCCTGGTTACCAGCCCGCCCTGACACTTTAAGTCACTGCAGGACTAGCCACATCTTCTCCCACTGAAGCTAGAAAAGGCAGCCCAGTTAAGGGAACAGGATCTACAGGAGGACACCAGAGTCAGAGATTGCCCTGGTCCAGTTGTTGGGGGATCTGCATGAAAACCAAGCTGTGTATCTGCTACATTTTGTACTGGGCTGTATAGGTTTAGCAGGTGAATGCTCTTTGGTTGGTGGCTCAGTCTCTGGGTGCCCCCAAGGGTTCAGCTGAGTTAACTCAGTTGGTCTTCTTGTGGTGTCCCTATATTCTCCATTTCCCTCACTCCTTCCCCTAACTCGTCCACAGCTTTGGGACTCTGCATCTGTTTTGGTGAGCTGCTGAGTGGAGCCTCTAAGAGAACAGTTATGCTAGACTGTTTGTTGATATGAGTCCATTCAATAGTGCAATTCTCAAGCCATCAGATTTACAGTGGCATATCCTGCCATTAAATTCCTAAAGACGCTTTCCTTGAAGATACAGTGCCATGAATATGATCTTTCTTATTTGTCTTTTTATACTGTACCCTGGCTAAGTCACTGAAACTCGTGTGGAAGGCACTATAATGGTGAATGCCATCTTCCTTCTTGAAGAAATGTTGGAAGAGGTTTTTATTTGGGGGGGGGCGGTAATGTTTGTCCTAATGAAAACCTATCTTTGACATGTGTCACTAAATTGTAGTACAATTTAAAATGCACTTTTAATTTCAAAGTATGGAAATGAGTACTGCCTTCGTTACTCTTTGTAGTTCATAAGTGTTTATTCCTCACAATGATGAGATATTCATAGTCCAATCTGTGCCTGATGGCATGGCTCCTTAAGAGTTTAAGTGTTTGTCAGCCATGTCATGTTCATAAGACAACATTCTACAGCATTTGCCCCTTCTCTGTTGCTTCCAACCTTTCCAATCGTCCCCCACCTTTCCTGAGTCTTGGAGAGAGCTAGTTCTATCACACTTTAATCTTCTACTGCCAGTGAGAAGCCACTTCATTCTTGTCAGTATTAAGATGGAGATAGAAATACTTACAGCTTTTAGATGGACATAAATCAATTGCTGTCTTGAATAGAGAAGACAAAGAAGAGCTATTTAGATAAATCAGCACACTGAGAAGTCAGAGATATTTATAAGAAAATAAAATTTGCACTTCTCTAAGCTTCCCTCTAGTGTCCTATAAGATGTGTCTACTGAAAATATTAATAATCCTTAGGATAAAAAATTAACTTCTCCCCCTCCCCCCATAGATGTATCAGTGTGTCAGTTCATCAGGACTATTCATTTGTTAGGAATGATTTGCCATGATTTAATGTAATAAAATGGAATGCTTTATTTTTATTAGCCATGTGACTTTGAAGAAATTAGTTAAACTTCCTTAGGTTTTGAACTATGCCTGAAAATGGAGAGACAGAACTTTCATTGGAGAATGGTTATATTTAATTGGTGATAATGGCTAAAATGCTTACTGCTGCTGGACTAATAAGTGATGGATATTACTGTGATCAATTTGGAGATTAGTGACATTGTTCGCAAAAGACATGACCTAAACAAGTCTATATTAATGAATAAATACAATAAGAAGTATGTTTGCTAAGCTAGAAAGAGACAGACAAGACATGATAGATTCTTGCTTTCGAAAATAAACGAGCCTCTCACAAACGTTGTACTGAGAAGAGTCATGTTAGTATAGATTGCACCTAAGTACCGTATTCTGATGTTGGCTCATGGTTTAAGCATCAGAAAATGGCTTGGATGGTGGCTATGGACATCCACTTTTTAGAAGCTGAGTCTCTGAGGTTATATTAATGCTCAGACTTCTACATGGCTCTCTCAGACCTTCAGATCTCTGTCTCCCAGTGGATCCACATACAGATCCCTCAGATATCTCTTACAACAATCTGGAATCTGAAAGTTTCTTAGGAATAACCCTTGTGCAGTTAACACCTTTACAATCTCCAACTGATTGATGGCACAGAACCAGCATTTCTTATTCTCCACTCATTCTGGCTTGTCTCTTATCCAGGATCGGCCACAGTGGCAGTTGGGGGGACTCCAGCTTTTCCCCTTGTGTTCTTGTCCTTTTAAGTTCCTCTTCCAAGTATCTGGCTGCTTTCCCCTGCTAATGACAGGAGCCACCTGGAGTTTCCTAAGCTGTTTTCTCCTCTGTAATATGCTGTGTGTTTATGGGCTTCCCAACTTACTTTGAAATTTGAACATACATTAGTCCTTTTAAATATTTATCTGTTTGCAATGATTGTGACTTTTACAAACAATATCAAAAAGGTATTTTTCAATGCTTGAAATCATACTCGACTTTAAAAATATTTCAGTCTTAAAAGAGCATGATTGTTTGTTTCTCATGTGTGTTTACCCTGGAAGAAGGAAAGAAATATACTAGATGAAAATCCACTGAAAAAAATTATAACTTGAGACCATGAAGGATGTGAGCTGTGTTCTCTTTATGTAAGGTTGAGGAGCCACTTTTTTTTCTCTACAGGATTCACCAAGCTCAATTTAACTCTTCAGATTCTTTGTATGCTGATTGTGCTGTCTAGTGATGGCATCTCCATTGTCAGTGGATTGTATAGTGACAACACAGCATCTCCTCTAGAGATGTCTTATTGTTATCTTGATTCTTTAAGACATATATTCTGGAAATCTACTGGCAACATTCCTCTGAAAAACATTATTCACACCCTATCCCCAGTGTAGACATCCTGGTTTGAGCTTTAAAACTAGACCTGATTATCAAAGAGTCTATGACATGTGCTTCCTAATAATTGCATAAAAATATTATAATTCATGACTGTCTAATACAGAATTTCCAAGAGAAGTTTTATTTCTAGGTAGCATACTTTAGATCTTCAGGCACAGGGCTCTTCTGGATCCAAGGGGATCAGGCCACAGAGACTGCCTGTTTATGGTTCCTAGCAGCAATCTGAGTCTTTGTTTAATATGATTCAGGATACTCTGAACACTGCCAAGGGTTCCAGCTTGCAAGTTTGTCTTAAAATAGATATGCAGTAATAGTTATATGTAAGAAGAATAGTGCTGCGTGTTACAACTGCTTTGATTGCTTTGCCCCAGTTTGGAGGACTCAAAACTGTAGTGAAGTAATTAAAATGTTTGGTAGGACATGTGAGTGCATTTGCAAATCTCAGAGCTTCTTTCTGTAGCTGAACCACCCAGTGAAGCAGAGATTTACATGGTGAGCTAAGTTATAGAATCTTACATAAGTCATCAGAACTTCTGAAAATCTTCTAAGACATTTTAAAAACATTTTCAAATACATAAAACAATATGCTAAAATGGGAAGTGAAGACTGGTTTGGTAAATGGATTATATTTGTAACCCACTTTCCTAAATAACATGATCACTCTCAGTTAACCTAATGTCATTAACAATGTCAAGCTTGATACAAGTGCTTTGGAAACACCCTCCATTTTACAGGGACTCAAACCATTGTATATTTTATGTTACCTGGATATTTTGACCTTGTGCTTTTCTATTCAATATTCTGCTTCCAAACCACATTCTACACCTTTGTTTTGTCTGCCAAAAGTGTTCCTAAGAAGCAAAGTTGTTTTTACTTGTTTAAAAGATTTATTTTCTTTTTAGTTGCATGCTGACATGCACATGAGTGTTAGTATGTGTGTGCATCTTGGTGTAAGTTACTTCAGAGGCCAGAGAATGTCACTGGAACTGGAATTATGGATCAATGTAAGCCATCCAACATGAATATTGAGAATGGAACCCAGGCCCTCTGGATGGCAAGAAAAGTGACTGAGTTCCCTATTTAGGTCCATTATCTCTTTCATAATACTAGCTAATTACAGGTCCAAATATAAGCACTATAGATATTCTACAGTAGATGTATTGGAAATTTTTTGTTCAGTTTTATGGTCCCCCGGACCTACTTAGTGAAGTAATCAGAAATGTGTGTGTGTAAGTGAGCATCATGATGTGGGAACATCAGATGCTTGAGAAGACTGATTTATTAGACAGGATCTCAAGGCTTTGTTTTGAGTCACCTGTACTTTTATTTATAATCCATCAGGATGCTCTAGTTTAAACATTTAATTATAGTGCTTTTTAGCATGAAGAGCCAAAGGTTATATTTTGAGTAATATTTCACAGTGGCTGATTGTTGCCCAAAAATTCTATCAACACATTTATAGAAGGTATTCCATCGGCAGTGGACTAAAGGGCTGATTTTATTAGCCTCCCCAAGACTAGAAGCTGTTAACTTAATTGACCCCTTAAATTTTGAAGGAAAGTAAACTCTAATTGTTGAAGTTTGCATTTCACATGTCCTGAACCAGAGATTTACTACTGTTCAGCAGTTGGTGTGATTACTGTTCTGATTCGGTAGGAAAGTAAGTAGTAAGTCACTAGGTACAATCTCTCAAACGTTCACCCCCCTGGAGTTCTGACTAGTTCCTATGAGAGTCAATGTCACTGCCTATTCTTAGAGTCACTATTATGGAGAATTAAGAGTTGTGAGGTTGGGAGACTGAAGTCAGAATATAGATAGCTTACTTGATATTTGAGGGGCTTTGTTTGCTTCAATGATATGGTTTTTAAAAGTCTATATATCAACACTTATGAAATTTAAAATTTTATTCTCCTATTCTTACTTTGGTCAATTTTCTCATCTATTAAATGAGGAACTCAGTTTTGTCACAGTGTCTGTGTTGCACAGTTTCACAGACAGGCACTATATACTAAGACCATGATAACTGGCTCAGTTGGTAAAAGGCTCGTATTGCAAGCACAAAGATTTGAGTTTCATCCTAATATCCTCATGCTTGTAATTCCAGAGTTGGGAAAAAGACTTTCACAGCTCACAAAATGAGCCAGAACAGTCTATTTGATGAATCCCAGGCCAGTGAGAGACTCTGTCTCAAAAAAAATAGCCAATAGGAACCTGATGTAACTGTCTCCTGAAAGGCTCTGCCAGAACCTGACAAATACAGAGGCAGATGCTCGAAGCCAATCATTGGACTGAGCACAGGGTCCCCAATCGAGGAGTTAGAGAAAGGACTGAAGGAACTGAAGGGGTTTGCAACCCCATAGGAAGAACAACCAGACCTACCAGACACTCCAGACCTCCCAGGGACTAAACAACCAACCAGAGTATATATGGAAGGACCCATGGCTCCAGTTACTGATATAGCAGAGGATGGCCTTGTCGAGCATCAACGGGAGGAGAGGCCCTTGGCCCTCTGATGGCTCAGTGCCCCAATGTAGGGGAATGCCAGGCTGTGGAGGTGGGAGTGGGTAGGTGGGTGGGAGAACACATTCTTAGAAGCAGGGGAAGGGGGGTGGGATAGGAAGTTTTCTGGGGGAAACCTGGAAAGGGGATAACATTTGAAATGTAAATAAAGCAAATATCCAATAAAAATTATGTATAAAAATTGGTCAATGAAATATAGATAGGACCTGTGGTATGCATGATATCGAGATTGACTTCTGCTCTCTCTATATGAGTGTTTATATAATTGAACAAATTTACATGTGCACCCAAACCACCAACATCACACCACACACAGATATGTGCACAGACAAACAAAATGTGCTTTTCAGAAAGAGAAGTTTGTCATAGAATCTCATCAGGCTTCATGAGGAATAAATAAATCAAAATGCACAGAACCATGTCTGACTGAACACTGTTTGCCATAATTATCCATTCTATAAAAGTGATTTTCTTAGTAACTATTATACTTTAAAAACTAATAGTGTGTTATGGTTCTAAATTTAATGACATTTACTAATGCACCATAAAACTTCAGTTACCGGCACTTGTTTTAACCACCATATCAGATTGGATTCATGATTCATAGAAAAATATATTGTGGTTCTGTGTCATGACATTGCAAGCCAACAAAAACAGAAAGAATCAATAATTCTAAATCTGTTTTTATATAGTTTTAATATTTTGATATTCATAGAACATTGATTATTCAATTTTTAAATATTGCGTTTAAATACTATCTGGTATGATTTCTGAATTTTCAGTATGCTAGAAAATTTTTCACGCAAGTACTTCTCTCTTGACCCTTTTCAACCTTGTCCTGAATTTGCTTTGTCATCTACTACCTCTGTAATTTGTATTAAGATATTTAATTTTACCAAATAAGTCTTCTGAGAGATACAGACAAATTTATATAATAACTCAACAAGCCTAGAACTCATAAGAGGTGCATGATGTTTGGATATTTGGCTGTATTGACTCACACTAATATTATGTCAGGCAAAATACCAGCTAAAGTTTATATTTCACATTCCATTTTCACAATTTTTGCTTAATGTAATAGATGCAGTGAGGGGCAAAGCAAACATAGATGGCCAACTCCAACAGATTGTCGTCTGACAATGTATTCAGCACAGAGCCAGCACAGATTGACAAGTGTAGGGTTGGAGTAGAGAACTCCGATCCACTTAGCCATGTAAGCAGTGACCAGGATAGCCCTCGATATGTGTTTCTGAACTGATAATCATAGCCTTGATATTTCTGAATAAATACAGAAGTTAAATGATCCCAAACAGACAGTACTGCCATGGCTAGCCTGCTCACTGTCTATCCATGAAAACAGAAGCTGAAAATGAGCCAAGGTTCATTTTGATCTAGAGAAAGTTACAGTTGTCCTGGTAAGGAAACAACCCTTAGAGAGAGGAGGGAGGGCTGGTTGAGGGCAACATACTGAAGGGAAGAACTATGGTAGTTACTCTGGGAAAAGAGAACCCCAAGACTTCTTCCATGTAAGAATGAACATAGTGTCCATAGGAAAGAAGAATAGGATGCTGTTATACTGTTAAAATCAATAATATTTTCTCAAGTTTAATCAAACTAATATTTAATTAAAATATTTAATTCCTCCTAATTCTAGAGTATCAGTGAGTGAAACGATTATCTTCTAATTGACTTAAATTTTTTCAGAGCTCAGATAACATGTCACAGAGTATCACTCTCCAGACATATAGTAAATGGAATGGACCTTTAGTAACTACAGTTTGTGGAAAATAACATTGAAGTATCTGGCCAAAGTACTGCAGACAATATATATATACTGCAGACAATATATATACATACATATACATATACATATACATATACATATACATATACATATACATATATATATATATTCTCCAGTCTAAGCTGCTCAGTAATGTCTATATGGCCATCTCACACTATCTCATGACTGCTTCTCTTATTACAAATTTAAAAATTAAATCTTTTAGTGACTTATAAACATGTCTCTAAAATAAAGGACTTGGGGAGCTACATGAGACACTGATTTTTTATTTTTCTTGGCAGCTAGCACTTACATTTTATACACAACCAGAAAACAGCCATCTTTCTCTCAAGAATGAGGCTTCCAAACCTGCTGCTCTATCAAACTTACAGAGCCTTTCCTCCTTTGTCATTTTTGGTCTATAATAAATATCTGAAATATCTATTTATTTAATACTGACACCAAACTCGGTGTTCCCTGGATTGTGCACACATTTGATACTGGTAGTTTTTAGTTTAGTGAATTTTCCTTGGCAAAAGCTCTGCTCCTGCTTGGGAATGGATTGCGCTTCCGCAGAGCCAATATGTTTCTCAGTTCTCCAATTTAAGTGCTGCCAAGGATTTTCTAACGTGTGCCATGAGAAATCCAGCTGCACACAAAACCCAATTTATTAAATAAACAGTAAACTAAGCAACCTCTAGCAAAAGGAACACCCTGTCTAACCTCTCAAGCACTGGGGACCTTCCAAAGGAAGTAATTAAAGATTGCACTAAAACGAAATGCCCTAGCACTTAACAGTCATAATTGAAAAATAAATTTCCAGCCCGGGGTTTCCATACTTTTTAGGGATTTTGGAATGAAAAAAACGAACAATTGTATGTATTCTAGTTTTCAATAAACCTAAAAGGGTCATATAATTCATTGTAGCACAAGCTCAATACAACACACATCTCTGTCAGGCTTAGGCCTACCAACTAACTGAATGGGATTTTAGAGACTGCCTATTTTGACTTTTAACTGCTTTGATAATTTTAAAATGACCAATGTAAATATTTCTTAAATTTTTAGCTTAGCTGATGGAATCTTACAAAATGCATCCTTCATAGAAAACAAGGTAAAAAAAATAAAGGTAAATAAAGGAATGAAGTTTGGGGAAGATTCATATACACACTCACATCTGAACATTGTTAATTACTTACCAGAGACATACTTTTGTTTAATAAAAGTAGTCACTTATTTATGTAAATAAAGAAAATACTTCTCCTAGACATTTAATATCTTAGCACTTAGGACATGGCACACTCCTTTTTTTTTTTTAACACTTATTCACTGTGTGTGGGTCTTTTGCCTGCATGTATGTCTTTTCACCATGTATGTGCCTGATGAGGCTAGAAGAGGAGTCACAACCTCTGGGTCTAGAATTGCTTATGTTTATAAGACATCTTGTAGGTGCTGACACTCAAAAACTGGGTACTTCCAAAGAGTAGCCAATACCCCAATGCTCAGAAGCACTTCTGTTGTTCTCGGACTTTGGTCTTTTTAGACTAGAACGTTGACAAACATGACAACACTTTGCTTAGTACCCAGTGTCAAGCACTAGTTCTGCATATCTGTATATGCTTTATTAACACTGTGAACCAAGATTTAAAACTCATCCTTGAGAAGGAAGAAAACTGGAGTGGAATTGGTTAAGCAAAAATGACTGCATTCACACACACACACACACACACACACAATCTAAAAAATGTGCATCTTGTATTGCATTTATCAGATGATATTAAGTCATAGATTTATATAGCCCCACGCTCCACTAGGAGCAAGTCTCATTTGTAGTATATTTCATCCCAGGTGCTACAAACAGCAGTGCTGGCTGCCTTAAATGTCAGCTTCTCTTGTATGCTCTGTGGTTCTCAGGTGGAGGTTTGAATGAGCAATACAAGCAGAATGTTTGGAAAGAAATGGTTAGGCCAAGAGTTTAGATAATCTATCAATTTAGATGACCTGATTCCATGTTTTCAGGAAGTTTAATAGAGTTTACCATATTTTAATTATGATAAATACCATGAAAGGAAAAACGAGACAGAATAGCCCATAGCTTGGACACTCATAAATAAGAGGCTGTACCAGGTCCTCAATGGGAATACATACACCATAGTTTGTTCACAACTTTTTGACTGTCAAATGAATTAGCTTTGTTGCCTGGGCAAGCAATCTTCCCTTCTGATGCGATACCATTCAAAGGAAATAAGAACTTCACCCCATCTGCAAACATCTCTGATGCACAGACACTAATTTCTGAGATTTTACTGAAGAAAGCTTCCGGGGACCCATGATTGCTAGCATAGAATGAACATGATTATAGCTGCATTTGCTGTTTGTCTGTGTTTCTCACTTGTTTTCTTCTCTAGTTGTGTATTCTGGCCTCCAACTCCTAAAATGTTTTTCCAGGATGAGGTCAGATGCCCTAATACATTAAAATACAAAACATACTTTTTACGAATTATAATTTTTCCAATAAATATACTAGTAGGAATGTAATTCTAAGCAAGATATGATTTCCTTGTGTTATTCAGAAATCCCCTTAAAGTCTGATGTAGTGTTCCAAGTCTTTAATACCAGTATTCAGGAAACAGATGCACAGGATTTTGAGTTCAAGACCAAGTGAGAGTATAAAGTGAGACTCTGTCTCAAATAAATAAAAAAATAAGTAAAAATCAGAATCAGAAATTTCTTTAAGAGAAGGGAGAAATAGTATAATTATATAGTATAATTATAATCTTAAAAAGAAAGAAAAGCCCCTTAAATAAATTTTAATGTATAATTTGCTATATGTAGGTTGTAAAGATCAAAGATACTTGAATAGTTACAAATATTCATGTTGCAAATAGCATTGCAGACATGTCCATAGAGAAAACATAAACGTCTATATGCTGTCATGAGTCTACATTGTAGAACAGCTTATGTTATAAAAGGCTTAGCAGATATAGCAGAATATATTACAAATCTATAATAAATAAATGACATAGACCTGAGCCAAGAAGAAATAGCTCAGTGAGAAATAGCTCAAAATAGAACATATAGTCATAGAATCTTTTGTATGAAAGTATCCTATGTGGTGATCCTTAAAAACTAATGGCAAAAAGAGATATTAAAAAAAGTATGTGCATTCTAGTAAGTAACCATGAGTAGGAGAAATAAATTTGGATTTTTCACCTTAAGCAGATGTTATATAACACAAGTATTTAGGACAAATGACCAGAATCTGGCAGCCCTAACGGGCTAGGTTTCACCATCCTTTCTGATAACATATTGTAAGAGACTGATGATTGCCAGATAACAGATAGAGTACCACAGCTTTACCAAGGGTCCTAGAGATCTCCAAGCCTGTCTCCCAGGATTCCGACATGTGCTTTAAGATCAAATAGAGAATAAAATGGCATAAAGGGCAAGGGTCTCAAAGCAATTATTGCTTAGTTTTGGATTTGTTGATCATTTTATTACTTCTGTGAGTGCTCAGGAATCTGTTCACTGTCATTGTTTTGAAGTATCAATCTGTCAGGAGAAAATTTCTTTTGCTCTGGGGTACAGCGTCAGCATCCTAGATAACTGCTCTCATCTGAAAAAGCCAGGACTTGTGCTCAGTTACTGTCTTTGGAGATTCTGCTGTTCCTAGAACACAGAATGACTGCTATTTAATACAGTGTGTTCTCTGTACCTTAAGCCCTGAAGGAAAATGTGGCAGGTTAGACCAACACTCTGAGTGACAATTATGCCCATGGGCAGAGGCAAGTAGATGACCCAGCAAGGATGCCAAGGGAAGGCACAGATGCCAAGCTTTTACCTTATCTTTGGTTACCTTGCTAGATCAGGAGTCAGTTATTTTAAGCAAAGCCAGATTCTAAGTGCTTGCTTCAAAGAGATCAAATCTATTTCAAATAAGGATTTATGCACAAACACAGATTTGTGTACTTATAATCAAGGAATATATTTTACACCAAAATACTATGCTTATCAAATATTCCTGGGAAAAAGTTTATAAGAATAGGATGTTAAAATGATGCACACACTGAGAAAATGGTACATTCAAACGTCAGAAGCATGGTATTTCACAAGGAACACCCACCGTATCATCGCACCAGGGAAAGAAAGACTGTATAGTCAATGGTAATTTATTTTATAGTATATATTTATATGTATACATATTGGATGCATATATGACTAGTTAATACATAAACAGAAACTAAATTATATATTTTGTATTTCTACTTATGGTCATTTCATTGAAAAATATAAAATTGTATAGTAGATGAAATTTCATTGGACTCTTGGGGATAAGAATGCTAAACTAATTTTTATTAGTTAATCCAGACAAGACATTCATTCTTGCTCTTTTCAGCTCAAAGAAATTATACTCGTTTCTAGGAAGATGAGTTTCCTTACCATGACAGTAATGATTATTGTTATCGTTCCCTCATTGAGACTGACAGATTAATCATTTTTTGAATAAAATCACCAGACCTTTACTTTTTGAGCAGCAGTTACTTGTTTGGAGTAGAAATTTTAAAACCTAATTTATGGTGTGTTATTTCTGTAGATTAATGAGAAATTAATGCTAAACATACCTTCATCTGCTACTTGTAAAATAGCAGCAAACATTACATTCTGTTGTTTCTTGATAAATCCTTCACTGTCTAACTAAATGGCATCGCTGGGGAACTACTTTGCAGCTCCATGTCAATCATGACCAAACTGAAGTTTGAGAGCAATTTTCTGAAATTCATGTCCTAAAGTCATAGTGAAGTCATTGCTGTGAGAAAAACAGGCATCACAGTTTATTAGTCCTGAGTCTTCGGCTGCTCACAGAGGATAGCACTGAGCAATGCAGTATAGGGAATTATTACTCTGTGTCAGGACAGTCTGATTTCTAGGTTGTCTGTATCAGCTTGCATCTAGAGCTGTGCACATGGCTTTATTTATTGTATGTAGGAAGAGCAAAGCACTGAGGATTTTATTTCATTTTTATAAATAGGACACATTAGGTTGTCCAACTGAATCTGAGACAAAATGTTTCTCTACATTGCACAAAGTACTATGAATCTTTTCCCATCCAGACTCTAACAAACTTTGGGTATCAGCCACAACGTCATGAGCTCTTGTTGATAAATGTTACTAAAGTCTGTTTTTATTTTTTCTAACCAGCTTTGTTATTTTTGTTTGGAGAAAGTGACATATTTAGCTAAAGAATTTGTCTGCAGTCTTCTTATGAATAAGATTAAATTAGTGGTAAAAACAACAAATTCTTCTCCAGGAAAAATCCCAATCATGCTCCCTTAAAATAAACTCTCCCATCTGTGAAATTCCCTGTGCTCCCCTCCCTGATAATCAGGTGCCTTGGTGTTGTGTGGTTTTCTTAACATCCTATTGGGTTAGTTTGTGAGGGAGTGGTGTGCATCTGCCTCTTCTTTCTTAGTCACCTCCACAGCACACAACTGCATGCATGGGTGGTATAGCCATAGGTAGTACAGTTTACTAATAACAAGGGCTTTGTCTCACAGTTTCATTGGCCCCGTGGCCTACATTCTGGTTGTGTTTCAGACACATTCACTGTTATGCCAAGAGAAGTCATGGAGTGATCCCAGATAGGAGAAAATTTAAAGGAAACACCTTCTTGTATAACCATTCTCAAGTTTGGGAAGAAAATCCAGAATGGTTTAAAAGGAGCCACTTGTGTCCTCTGGGTGGGTTCTATCCAGTGCAATGCCTAGACCTCTGCAAAGCTCCTCCTTTCAGAGAGCTTTTACCACCCTCCATACTGTCAGAGTTTATTCTTGAAAGACGTCATTAGTACATGTTAATTAATTCAAGAACCTTATTGAAGTCTCCTAACTGATGCATATGCTTATTTGTAAAAGTCCTCATGTGAGTAGTAGATGTTTCCTTACTAATTTTCCATACCCTGACTCTCTCAGAAGAGCTGTATCTATCAGTTGCCTCTGTAGAAGCCTTTAGCATAATGCTCAAGATACTTCTGTATACTTTAAGATGGTCTAAACTTTCTCTTTTATAATAGATAGTGTTCAAATTTGCCTCAAAATAGGAGACAATATCCTAGCATTGCAAACCACAACTGAACAATATCATAAGGACAGATGAAACATGTGTCTTTCACTTCTGGATCTAATCATAAACACTAAGAGGAGAACCGTCCAAGAGTTCACATATGCAATGCTCTTCCTTTTGACCTGTTCTCTTTAGAACTTTGGAACATAAGATACACAGAAGCAACAAAGCAAAAATAATAGTATGCAAATTAAAATAAGGTTTTATATATATGGACAATCAGTTATACATTCTGTAACCATAATCACTTCCTCTTCACTGTGGAAGATAAGGTATTGATAGCCAGTATTATCTACCTCAAATGCAAGTCTATACTTGCAAATTATTTTGTATTCTTGTATACTAAGCTTGAAGAGACATTTTAAAGTCCTTACCATATAAAGGAAAAGAGAAAATGTAATAATAATGCATTAAATTACATGGCAGATTAAATACAAAATAAAAGAATCTAAACAGGCAAAGTGCAAAGTCTAAAAGCTATATCTTATCTATTTCCTTTTGATAACTAGGTAGTAGACAATGGAGCAGGGAGATGAAATTCAACATTTTGAAATCATTTAAAAAATATATCTGTAGCCCTTTAAGCTTTTAGATTCAAAGATTAGATCTAACTGAATATTCACTAGTATTAGCAATGATTAGATTCGATATATATAAAGTGTCCATATATGTTTATGTATGTATTGGTTCAAAAGTGGAATTCTACTTTTTAAATAAGGCACAATCCCATGAGCAATCATAAAGTAATCCTATGATTAAGCACCATATTCTTTTAGAAAAGCAAAAAGAGCTCACACATGAATTCTAAGAAGGCTTAGAACACTTAAAGCCACTTGTTAGAATAATTTAACTGGAGTTGGGTCATTATAAGAGTAAGTTTAAGGCTGGAAAATAGGATAACTATGGAATGTAGGTCAGATAAAAGCATTGTGGTAACCTGACGACAGTGAGACGTTTTCCATCTCAGATTGCTTTTCTGTTTTTCAGGGAGCGCAAAATGGGGAGGAAAAACAAACAACATGGGTCTGCTCAGAAAATAAATGTTCATGTCTCTAGGTTTCATGTGGGCGTTATTCACTATAGAAGTAATTCATACCCTACAAAATGAACTTGAACATGAGTTCTTCCTGTGTGTAGGCCAACTTGTTAACAAACAGGGCATCCACAAATAGTTAAACATTTCCCTAGAAAAATACATTTGTGGTACTTTGGTTTTGAGGTTGGTCTACAACTTCACATTTTTGTATATTCTACTTGCATTAATAAACTATGATTATAATACTTAAATAAAGCCTATGAGAACTTGGTCTGACAAAGTGAAAAAGGAATTTGATTTAGTTCTTTGTAAACATGTAATGATTACATATGCTGGACACTGAATTAGTACTATGCAAGAGTGAACAAGGTTCCTACTTACACAAAGATGTAGATCAAGGTGGGAATTAATTTTATCTCAGCGAGGGGTAGTTTGTATGACTAACTCTGAATAATATGTCCCAGGGAAAATTTCCTGCTTTTTCTCAGTATCTTCCAAAATTCCCTCACTGTTAAAATCCACAAAACTATAAGATTGCAACTAAAATCATTGCTAACAGTTTCATTAATCTCACACCCTCCAATTCTCTTCTATTCATGATGTCCTATTCATGAGATAAGACAACTATCCATAGCCAAACTCGATGTCAGAAACAGCCACTTCTCTGAAAGCAGCTTGAGTTTACAGCTAACAAGTTCCTATTGATGAATGGTGGCATCTGTGTCTTGCAGATAGAAAATGTTCAGTCCTAATGAATGCCCAAATTATCTCCAAATACTAAGATATAATCCCCAAGGAATGATGGAAACTAACAGGCTGAGTAACACAAAAGTCATAATGAGAGCTTTGAAAATAACCCATAAAGAATATTTTCTCCACTGCTAAAGATCTCCAAAGAAGGATGCCCCTAAATCAACTTCCCTGAGGCATAATAGTGCTTCCTCCTTTCAAGACAGTATTCTTAAGAATTAGTGTAATTCCTCTTTGTGATTGCTTTAATTCATTTTCTCTTCTTTTGTTGTCAGTAGATGCTTATTAAGCCATTGAACATATTTATTCAAAGAATAAAGGATATCCTGTGCTTTATAGTAATCCGCTCTTAAGATAAAAGAAAACTGAAGCCACAGGCTCAGCATTGAAAAGATGTCACTTATTTATTTGATGAAAATCAAATATAAAAACCAATTATGTGTATGGATTTCATTTTCTATTTTTTTCTAACACACACAAAACAGTAGAAGTAATTTCAGATATGATAAAGAGATAGCTATCTATTCTCATGTAGGCTGATCTAATAACTCTTATCTAAGACTTATAATGCAGTTGACATTGCCTTGTCTTGATAGAGACTTTTCTCTCTTACATGCATTTTCTTATTTAATCATTACCCATATACTATGATATGTTACCTCTTTGAAGTGAGAAAAAATGAAACTTATAAATATCATACTTTGTGTAATGATCATATCTGAATTTCAACTCTAGAAGCTGATTCTAGAGCTTGAAGTCTTATTCATTGACAAGGACAGCTAGTCACTGACTGATCACATCAAAAAGTTCACTAATTTTCTTGGGTCAACTTTGAAATAAATACCTATTGTGTTGGTTTGGTTCATATTATTATTTGTGAAAAAAATGAATTTAGAACCTGGCAATACTGGTTTCTATGAAATTTTCAGCCTCTTAGATGGATTTATACTCATCTTTATATAAATAACTAATTCACTCTCATGTTAGTACAAGCCATATGTGTAGAAATGTATTAACTAGCATATGTATTTTGTAAAGAAAAGGTATGATTCTTATCTTTATATCAAAGTACATACAAGTTTTGCTAATTTAATGTAATAACAGATGCATGATACTAAGAACGTGCCAATCAATTTTTCCTGTGTGTTATCTCAAGTCCAAAAAGGCTTATGAATAACCCCAGGCAACAAGAATCACCTTGTCCCTTTAGATGAAGTGCCTTGGAAGACAAGAATACAGGATTTTTACCTGATATTTGCATAAATTAAAAATAAAGTACCAGGACCACAAATTGAATAGACTATGAAGACTGTTGCATATGTTGTAGTTCTATGTCTCCTAAGAGAACTCAGCTATTAACACAGCCCAGTGCAAGACAGAATCTGTTTTAGTCGGGATTGTAGGAAATTTCAGAACATTGACTTCTCATAATTATTTCACAAGGTAAAGATAGATAATGAATGTATCTATATCAGTTTCTGGATTTATATATCTTTCCATTTTTGATAAACAATCAGAATGGTTGTTATTCAGTGAGTTGATAGCTGAAATTTATGTTTGAAAAATACAATAAAATTAATTAATATTTTATAGTTTTTCATGATTACTTGAAAATTCCATGAGCTGCAGACAAGTTACACATATTCAAATATAAAGTCTAGATTCTCACTGCTATTCTCTTCCCACAGGTTGTATATAAAAATAATGATGTAAGACTGGAGTTATCACGACTTGCCAAGCAAGGAGATCCTAAGATGAAGATTCATGGTGTGGTGGCTTTTAAGTGCGAAAATGTGGCAACTTTAGACCCAATAACTTTTGAGACCCCAGAATCTTTCATTTCTTTGCCTAAATGGAATGCAAAGAAAACAGGCTCAATATCATTTGATTTCCGTACAACAGAGCCAAATGGCCTCATATTGTTTAGCCATGGCAAGCCAAGACATCAGAAGGATGCCAAGCACCCACAGATGATTAAGGTTGACTTTTTTGCTATTGAAATGCTGGACGGCCACTTGTACCTCCTCTTAGACATGGGATCAGGTACAATAAAAATCAAAGCCCTGCAGAAGAAAGTCAATGATGGAGAATGGTATCATGTGGATTTCCAGCGGGATGGACGGTCAGGTAATTTAACATTTTACTGTGTTGTTAGAACCTCCAAAATACAAATGATAAAATGGCTGTGTCTTAAGCAAACACTTTGTAGGTATCAAGGCAAGGAATACCACGTCTTGCAAGAAATTTTATCCTGAATTGGCAGATAACAGATTTTAGAGTTCTTATAAACTCAGCTAGGTTTTTATGTCTTTGGATATTTGAAGGTACCTGAACATTTAATTACAAAATGTAAAATAAAAATAAAAATAAAAATAGAATAATCAATCCATGAAAATGTATCAGGGTTGTGTGTAAAACACTTCAGTCCCTGTGGTAGGATTTAAATCTACCTCTTGATCAACTTTTCTTTGAGAAGTTTGAAATTCCAACAGTAGGCATTACCCATTTGTTTCATTTTCCAGCTTTGTTCCCTTAAGAGGGAAGTTTTCTAAACTTCATTGCACTTTAAAAGTTGTGTAAAGAATTGGACTTTGCTTAGTATGAACTTCAAAGAAAGAAAAAAATCAACCAGAAAGGTATGTTTTTATGCAATAAAATAAAGAGCTGGAAAGTCAGAAAATCGAGGAAGGACTGGTTTACTGGTTCTTAATAAGTGGAAACTCAGAACCCATGCTTTAACCTCAACTTGTCTCAGAAAATTTATTTTTAATTTTCTCCATTGGAGAAAATTTGTTTCCTTGGGAATTAGTGTCATCTCTGTTTTTCTGGTATAAACTAAGAAATTTTTGCTGAATGAATTGGAGAAAACCATAATAAACTCCCTGCCCTGCCTCAAACTCTCTGGAAGACATAGTATTTAATTTATCTTTAGAAACTTTCAAATAAAAGAATTAAAGCAAACGTGGGAACATGGTATGATCTATTATTTGAAATATTCGGTTGTAGATGGTATCAGGATGGTACATATACCTAGAATACAATTTTAAAAATGACTTTGAAAAAGAGAGAAATTTGACTCATATTTTATAGCATAAGTTTATTTATATTTTAAAACGGCATAAAACAAATCAGATTATCTTGTCATATTTGGGGGTTCAGAAAACTAAAACTAAAACAAAACAAAACAAAAAACTTCAGGTCAGTGATACTTTTTCTAGAAATGAGATACTGCAAATATGAAAATAATATATGATGAATACCAAGTTATTAGTAAATGTCAAGGAACATGCAAGACCAAACCAATCTAGTACTCATTTGATGACAGACTTATGTTTTAAATACCTACTTTCACAATTGTATGCAAATTATGTATTTATGTATATATACATATGCATTAATATATGTATGTATGTCACAGTATACATAGTAACATGTACCTAAAGGAAAAAACTGGTGAACGTTTTAATGGAGTCCATTATGACCATGCTAGTTATTAAATAATTCCTATAATTCTTATAGCATAGGACATCTAATATCATGTGCCTGATGTCTTTCTTTCATCATCATTTCTGTACATTTATTATCTGCTGTATGTAAACCTTCACTGGAGAATACCAAAGACAGATAGCATCTACTCTTACTTAGAAAGCTCAGTTTTGTACTGAGTGAATAAAACATTTTAAGTTTTATTTGCAAACCAGAAGAGGAATTAAAGCATGAGACGTTTGTCAGAATACACTGTAAAAAAATGGACATCCCTGAGTTTGTTGGTATTTTGATTGCAAATTACTTTTCTGTGATTAAAATATCAAATAAGAAAATTGGAACAAACACTGTGAAAAGTAAAACCAAATTCTGCCCTTCAACAAGTTGAAGAAGGTAGCTCACATTATGTGAGCCTCGCACAGGGGACCATAATGTCATTTTAATGGCTGCAGATGTTAATATTTTATATATAGTATTTTAATTAAGTTCTATATTTGGACACTGAATTGATCTGGCATAGATCTGTCTTTTAAAATTTGAATGAATACATTTGCAGTTTTGTTTTACCCAAAGCGTATTCTGAATGTTGCTGTTGCAATGCAAATGTTTGTATCTGAGATCAAACTATTAGACATAGAATCTCAGCTAAATTTATCCATTTTTACATCAATTAAATTCAAAGGTTCTAGGAAAATGGTTTTCCATATCACAAAGAGAAATAGGATGGCTATTTCAACAAGATAGTTTGGGCTGCCTTCTGAAGTGACAAAGGGTTGAATTCCTTGGGCACTCCCTAGATAAATTCCCATTTAGAAGGCCATAGTATTTTGGTTGTAGGGACTGGAGCCTCTAAGTTACTCTTTCAGCAACTGATTTTATTGACTTAGATACTAGATAATTAAAGCAATCATAGCTATTTGATGTCAGTATAACTACTAATTTTCTTAATCTGTGGTAAAATTGAAGTCATAATAATGAATGAACATAAATTTATATTTAAATTTTTTCAGTATTCACATTTCCTAATTTATTGGGCATAATAGCTATAATGTCCGTCTGTCTGTCTGTCTGTCTGTCTGTTTTTTCCATCTTTCTATTTCTGTCTCTCAGTCTGTCTCCTCACCACACACACAATAAAACAGAGTAGCCTATTGTCAATACACTCTTAAGAAGATATATTTTTTTTACATTTGAAGAATGTAGCAATTTTCTTTGTGAATGCAACTTCTTTAACTTTATAATTTCATTTAATTGCTTTCTTGAAAGCCATTTATACAATAGAGAATAACAGGTACTACCCTTTTAGGAAGACAGTGAGAACTTCCAAACTCAGACATTTGAAATAATTCAAACAGAAAGGTCAATCATTGTTAGATAGCTTTGCAAGCCTGGTACAGGAATAACAAGCTTTGATGAGGACAAGATGCAAGTTCTGCTTGTTCACAAGACCTGTATTGCTAAACAAACATGTAGATAGGAGAAAATTAGCCAAGTAGGAAGATATCCTCTCCTCAAGTATTGAGTATTGGATCAGGCAGCTGTCAGTGACAAGAAAGATAATCACCAGGTCACCAGTCTTCCTGGTTGTCCATCTTTGGGTCCTCTGTTCACCAAAAGGGGTATATGAGCTCTTAGAGTATGAAAAATACTGCCTTCCTTTGCATGCTTAAATTTCATTATGAGTAGTGGGTTATGAACACAACTATGAGATATGAGATAATATAACTTACAAAAAGTTATCACAATATGTGCAACAAGCTAGTAGGCAGAGATACAGCAGGAACATTTACAGCTAGAAGGTTAAGTTCGTCTCATGATCAAAACAGAGAACTCATGTAATGGTTGCTAAAGCAGAACCATCTAAGTGTGGCAAACTCTGCTGGTTAAGAGGAAACCTTCATTCTGAGTTTTTACCAACCTATGAAGTACATTTCATTTCTAAATGTAGGGAAGAACCACACACTTTAATTGCCCCATTTTAATATAAGTTGGCCACAGCAGTTTCTAAAGAAAATGCAGCTTCCTTTGGTTGCCTATGGGGTTTATAATCACCGAAATAGGAGCTAAAGTCACTGAGTTATCTGCAGATGACTATATAAACCCTGCAATTAGCTGACAAAGGACAAGCCATGCAAACTGCAGGCATGATCTAATGCCTCTGAGTGAACAATTTATGTCTTAGAAAAGCAGCTATTCTATGTGCATGTCTTAGCTGCTAGGATAAAAGTCCTTCGTTCTTGAGTTAATAAGTATACTACGAAAGTTCATATCCTTTTCAACTTTGCAGGACATCATTCAAATATATCTTTCCCACCCCTCTTCCCTTTCTAAACATCCCTGTTATATCTCTGCTGGTACCAACTGTGACAACAAGCAGCTGTCCAGGTGTTTAGCTGAAGTATGAACTGTCCTATAATTAGGATAAGGTTAATGACTATTTTCTTAAGGCAAGAATATCGTTTAAATTCAGTTAAACCTGTGGCTCAGTGAAGGATACCCTCTCAAAAAATTTTATAGTGAATTTCCAGTCGTTTTTTCTTCTCTTCTTGCAAACTATCATTACACATTGAAATAAAGAGGAAACTCATTATTCTTGTCAAGTTCTGCTTGTGTACAGCAGGGCAGAGCAGACGGTATCAGCGGTTATTCATGGGCAAGCCTACATTTAACAGCTAAGAAACCACTGAGATTTGAATTGAAGTCATAGAGTTCTAGTTAAGAACTAGAAATTATAGTGGGAAAGGCAGTCTCTCTCCAGAGCACATAATTAGGGGTTTGTAGTAATCACAATTCAATGTGAACAGTGCTTGCTAGCTGTCTATTACCCGCACTGATTTATGTGTATATCACTCATAAATTGCCACTCTTACACAGTCCCACTTGATCAGCCATTAGCCTGTGTAGGTGTGAGGTGAACTTGCACTCCCAACTGTAAAGGTTTTCCATAGCTCTGCTCACTACCTTGTTGCGGACATTGGGATAATTTTTAGTAAATTATACTAATGTCTTATATCTTATAGTTGTGTTTAAAAACAAATACCCATCAGCAGGAAGACTGAAATACCTATCAATAATTTACCAATTATTTAGTCAAATAGAATCAATTTGCCACAGAGTTTCTATACCAACTATTTTTTAATTTATTTTTTATATTTACTTACTACAGTAAGATTTAAAGATACAAATTCATTTACATTTTCTCTACATTTGTAGCACTTTTGTTTTGGAAATCTTTTGATCATTGTAAATGTGTACCTAAGTATATACTTGCTGATGCACTATAAGCAGAATATTCAGCCTACTTGTTTAATTTGATTTTTATAAGGTCTTTTTTATTCAAAAATGTCTGAGCGATGGTGTTTATTTTCTGGGGGGCATATGGTCTGTATTTAGAAAAGAGAGCTCACAGCACAGTTGCCTAGAACCCAGGCCCTTAGGACTTCATTTATATTCACATGTACAAACACAGGACCAAACATCTGCAGTAGCAGGCTGACTGCTGCTTTAAGCACTTAAGTGTGTCTTCTCACTGTGAAGATGGAACATGCACATTTTAGTTGAGATGAAGATGTTATGCCACCCTAGGCCACTATAACTAGACATTTCCTTATCTAATAAACTTTCCTTGCTTGGCTCACTGCAGGACACTGTTGAGATGGAATGTGTTGGTGAGAAGACTGAGTGACAACTCATGATTGACATTCAGTTGTATAGCTTGACCGTTTTTACCATCACGTGGAGACATACAATGAAACATGCTGTGTATTATGAATATGCTAGTTGGCAAATAAAAAGACATTTTTGCCAACCTCATTCAACTATGGGTTAACTTAAAATGAGCATGTGCAGTCAGAAAACTGTCAGCAGCAGTCGAGTAACGTCACAGGTGCTGAAATGTTGCTTCATAGCCATTGTTCAGTTTTTCAGTCAGCATCCACAGTGAGAGCTACTGAGGCTTGCCATGAACAGCCTCTCTTGTAAGCTGAGAGCTGACATGGCTACTTGATTTGATTTTCAATAGTAATTTAAAACAGGTTCTGTTAGCCAGTATCTCAATTGCTGTTCTTCTGCTCTGGACAGGTAGAGCACCTTCTCTTACTCTCTGCAGTGTGATGCATTAGGCTTTCAAACTTTTGTTCTGAAGTTTTTACATAACTCTCCTATTCCTTAAGTTCCTGAACTCACAGATAAATTTTAAAAGAAAATTAACATGGCATTTTTGTATTTTCTAACATTGTTTTTCATTTCTTTATTTAAGTCCTATATGTGACATTAAAAAAGAAAACACTAAAAGCTACAGAAAATCACAACCACACAGCTGCCCTCACCAGCCTCAATCTTCCTAACCCCAAAGAACTGTGGGTAATATTTTAGGGTTTTGTTACCTATTTGTTCTTACAGTTTTAGAAGAGTTATGCATTTTGGTGTTTTGCATCATGCTGTAATATTAATGCATTCTGCTTGTCTGATTTTATTGTACACTTTCATTGAGTTTGAATTTATTACTAGAGTAGAAATTTGGCAAATTTATAAGTTTCTGGAATCCAAGCCTTTTGTGAGCTGAATTACAGAAAGATAAGATTGTCATTTAACTTATATTGTGTGATGCAATCATTCCACTAATTATTCAAAATGGATCTTCAGTGGTCATCTTGTCCATCCCCTGAGTTTGCATAAATCTTACAGGGAGGCCCATAAATCAAACTATTTGGCTAAAATTGCCATCTAAGGAGCTGGACCTTAAATATGTTTCCTCCCACCAGACAAAAGCATTTTCTATCACAGTATGTTACTTACTAAACCTTCTTTCTAGCAATTTATACATTCATAGTAATTTAAAACTTGAGACCACATTAGCTTATTTAAAATCACATCTTCCCTCCTTGTTTCTATTCACCATAAAAGCTAATTAAGGAACTACAATAGCCAAGGAAAAAAATATAAATGGGATAAAAAGCCAGTAGAACATTATGAACACCATACCAAATTACAAAGTTGATTTCAACTTTTATAACAAGGAGATGCTTTCTGCAGATTTCTTTCATTTATATACAAGTTATATAAAAATTGAATTTTCCCTTAAGCTTTGGAATATTCTCATACAAATATCACTGTATTTACTAGTTGGTTTTTAGACTCCTTTTTTATGCTGTTAAAACATCAAGTTTAAAAGCTAATGTTATGAATATAGTTTCCACATTAAAATCACATAATACACACATGTCTCAGTATTGTGCTACAGTCATATTCCTTTAAGAGCTAAGTACTTTGGATTCTTGTGTACTGAGTCATGAAGCACTTGTCGAAATAAATTCTTACACATGGTTAGCTTCCACAAATTGTAATTACTGAAATATAATAATATTTCTGTAAAGTATTAATTTATTGTACTAGAAACTTCAAGTGCAATTATTGCAAAGAGGTATTGTGGAATGCATACTATGCCGGAATCGTTATATTTAAATTCCCTTATGCTCATATATACCTGCTGAAATGGCTTGAACTAATTCAATTCTGTGGTGACTCTGCTGCTTAACTCAATCTCTTGAGTAATATCCGTAGTAAAGTCATTAAGGAACTTTACAGCTGAAATCACATATATGTCTAGACAGGGACCATAGCACAGGTGTAAGTTGAAAGGCTAACATCTATTTGAGCTTTGCCACAGCCACAGAATGTCTTTTTAAGTTACAATTTTAACTCTTAATTCAAAAAAATTCAAAATATACAAATCATTCTTTTCAGCTCAGCATCTATGCTTTCTCTTTTCCTTACCATGTATTCAGAGATACTCCTACGATAGAAGGCCAGATAGATTGACCACGCATAGAAAAGACTGATTTTTACTTTGGTCTTACTTCATTTGGAATATTCAGCGAATAATTAGTACATATATTTGTTTGCCATCTCTTTTTAGCTTTGAGCTTCATCAAATCAACATTCTAAGTCTGTTGGATTATGTTTGAATAGAGATAGAATTGTTTTCCTTTTACTTTTTGTCTTATATTTTATTGCTCATCCCCTGGGAACACAAAAATTAAAACTCAAAGGAAAACAAGAAATGTAAGGAACCGTAATTGAGGATCATCTGACCGCCAATGTTTTCTGAGCTGTTTCCAACTTGGTAGCTCTAAAACACATTTGATAAAATAGAATTTGCTTTAACAAATGAATATAGCACATAAAACACCAGGGTATCTAGAGGAAATAAAATTCAGTATTTTAGGCGTTTTCTTTTTTTAATGTGTATGTGTGTACATGTGTGTGTGTGTGTCTGCACCTACACATGAATGCACCCATGCATATATGCACCCACTGATTTACATGAAAACTGTGATTTTTACCTATGAATTGCTATCAGCTAAAACCTACTTTATGGAGATGGGGATTTGAGGTCCAGCCTTTGTAGAGGAATTGTTGATGGCTATGGAAGGAGGAAGAGTGGTGTGGTCACTGGTAGGTTGGTTATCCATATCCCTGTGGATGTCCCTACACCTGCGTGAGTATGGCAACACTTCCTTAACTCTGGACATTATAAATGTGAGAATAAAACGGGGACAACAGAGATGGAGTAGGAGGCATTAGGGAAGTGAGGGGGGTGGACATCATCAAAATGCATTATATAACTTATGATACTTTCTAAAACTTAAATAAAATATTATTTTTGAAAACTACTGTAATGAAAGAGTAGTTGTGAGAATTTGTGAGGAACATCTTCCACTAGATATGTCAACAAACACCTCCAAGAACATAACTGAATGTAATACTTTGTTCAAAGCAGGCAATCAAAGCAGTAAAGAACAACTGAAAGATTTAGTTTCTTCCTTTTCACTGTTAAGTCAGGCGAACATAACTGAATGTAATACTTTGTTCAAAGCAGGCAATCAAACCAGTAAAGAACAACTGAAAGATTTAGTTTCTTCCTTTTCATTGTTAAGTCAGGCATCTGTGATTGTATGAAACACTTAGCACACGCTTTGTCTTTCAGAGTATAGACATGGAAGGTGAGAGAGGGGGCAGGGGAGAGGGAGAGGGAGAGGAGGAAGGAGATGGGGAGATGTAGAGGGGAAGAAGGAAGGGGAGAGTGGGAGGGAGGGGGGAAAGGGAGAGGGAGTGAGAGGGGGAAAGGGAGAGGAAGAGCATTCTGTGATGATAACTGTGGCTCTCTCTCTCTCTCTCTCTCTCTCTCTCTCTCTCTCTCTCTCTCTCACACACACACACACACACACACCCCACACTCCAGACCTAGTGAGTATTCTAGATATAATATAGGGGCAATAGAGAGAGTATCACACTGAAATTCTTGTGTTTACGGAATGTCTGAGAATTTCCCTTATTTGTGGACTGTAACAGTCTGATTAAAGCATTTAGTCTTGCCAGTTGCTTTATAATCTCCCTGAGCTGAATTAAGCTTGTTCTATAAATAAAATAGGAATTCGGGCAAAAGCTATTTAAAGAAAATTATCCCCATAGTGTTGCAATGTTGGTTTTTTAGGTTGTATTTGTCAGATAGGTTCCTCTCTGTTACATGTATATATTTTTATGAAATTCTGTTTCCAGGAAGACTTTTTGAATTTGTCCTTCATCTAGCCCATTGCTTTCTATGTCTGCCTTTCTGCCTTGTTCTCAAGATATTCTTTCTTCAGCTTATAACTCACTTGAACTGGTACAGAGGATAGGGCCCATCTGTGCACTTGCTCCTTAGTATTTTGTACAATACTGGTTACACAACAATTCTTTTTTTTTTTTTTTTAATGAATGTAGTGATCATTCTGTTAGGTATGAGTCCACTCACCTCAATATTAGGCTTCTCATTTTCTAAAATTTCTTTTATTATATTAAAAAAACTATAGTTCTGATGTGCTTCTAAATGAGAGTTTTCTTCCAAACATTGCCACAAACGAAAAGAATATAAATGAGTACTTTGTCTTTTTCTCTTTTTAAACAGCCTCCATCGAAAAATCCCTACCAGACACCTCTCCTGGCAAGACCAACATGGCAATGCCTATGTTTCTCCCCTGGGAGCTTTTCCACTACTCTCTGTGAAAGTCTAGAGAGACAAAAGTCCCCATAATGACTTGGACACCTGGGAAGTTTCTTTCAGAGGCTCCCATGCCCTTCTCCCTCAGAAAGACAATCCCTTTATGAAGCTCAGCTCGAGATGGTCCCTGCTGCCAGGATTTAGACATAGAAATGGGACAATCAGCCTCCTATTCTTAGTTAGGTGTATGTTTTCACTTGGGAAAAGCCCTGGGCTTTGGGTTTCTTTAGAAACAAATGTACTATACGTTTGTTATTGCATTCCCTCCCTGAGCCTTGAGGGCTCCACAGAAGTGCATTGGTATCAGCTATTTTCTTACCCTCCTGTCTTTGTCCCTGTCTCTGTCTCTCTGTCTCTGTCTCTCTCTCTCTCTCTGTCTCTCTGTCTCTCTCTGTCTCTCTGTCTCTGTCTCTGTCTCTGTCTCTGTCTCTGTCTCTGTCTCTCTCTCTCTCTCACTCTCTCTCTCTCTCACCTCTCATTATAATTTAAACACAAACTACAAATGTAGGAGCAATGGATCCTTCTTTTGGTGTTTTGTGAATACAATTTGCATCATAGAGATAAAAATCCTTTCTGGTGATAAATTACTGGTAGGAAATTTTATGGTCTGACAGTACATGTTTAACTTTTTGTCAGACATGTGCTTTTAGTCATTTGTAATGATTCCACATTTTCCTATAATTTTCAAATATTTCCATATGAATGAATAACTGCTCATTTAATACTTGAGCCTTGGAATCATATATTATATCAATAGGTAAATTAATAGATCAATTAATCAATTAAATCAATAGAAAATTTTCAGCTTGAAGTGTGGGAAAGGAAATTATTGATTTTGATAAGTGATTTGGTTTAAAAAGAGGCAAGTGATTTTTTTTTCTTGAATCTTTCACCAAGAGTGATGGTGAACATTCCTGTGATGTTTGTTATACTCCAGACTCTGGTGTGTTTTCTTAAACACACAGGGCAGACTTCTATTATATGTACATATCTATAAGGAAGCCCAAAGCATAGAAATGAATCTGTACATTTACGCACCATAAAAAGTTTCATCTGGACTTTGGAAATCTTTCAAACTATTATAACCAAGCAGAAGATAAGAATGAATGATCTTTTCTTGGCTTAAAAATTCATATATATACGTGTGTGTGTGTGTGTGTATGTATATATGTATATATGTATATATGTATACTTGTGCATATGTGTATATGTGTATATGTGTATATGTATATATGTATACATATGTATCTATTACTAGTGCTTGCTTTTACATATACTGAATAGTAACTCTAAAAGCAAGGACTTGGGCAAATAGAGTATTACTTCTTTCTAGAAAATGTCCACTTCTTTATTATACGATTTAGTTAAATTTGAGTTGTTTAAAGTTGACAACACTATTAGTTGTATATATACTTTGGTTTTATGGAATCAAATAGGACCACATTAATTGTAATTTGTTTATTTCTAAAGTTATATAATCCCATAGATGACTTCACTTTAATTGGAGGTATCAAATATTGAAATAAAAAAGAATAAGAAATGACTATACATATCTGTACATAACAACAATTTTTTTTAAAGCCATGATTTTGAAACAGGGCAAGGAGAATTATATGGTTGGGTGTTAAGGGAGGAAAGAGAATGGAGAAATGATGAAATTATATTTTAATTTAAAATAATAAAAGGAAGTATAAAAATAGAAATGTCTGGCCTTAAGACACTCTGCTGAAGAGAGGAAAAAGGAGATAACTAGATCATATTGTGTGCATAAACAATTTCGTATTTTCTTGTCTTTGTAACAGGCACCATTTCTGTCAACACACTGCGCACTCCCTACACAGCTCCTGGAGAGAGTGAGATCCTGGACCTAGATGATGACTTGTATCTGGGTGGCTTGCCAGAAAATAAGGCTGGCCTGGTCTTCCCCACCGAGGTGTGGACTGCTCTGCTCAACTATGGCTACGTGGGCTGCATCCGGGATCTATTCATTGATGGCCAGAGCAAAGACATCCGGCAGATGGCGGAAATTCAGAGCACTGCTGGAGTGAAGCCATCCTGCTCAAGGGAGACAGCAAAACCCTGTCTTAGCAATCCTTGCAAAAACAAT
The DNA here is from genome assembly GCF_004785775.1 of Grammomys surdaster. Lineage (NCBI taxonomy): Eukaryota > Metazoa > Chordata > Mammalia > Rodentia > Muridae > Grammomys > Grammomys surdaster. The sequence goes on along the minus strand of NW_021604607.1, from coordinate 3,558,408 downwards.
GGCATGTGCAGGGATGGCTGGAACAGATACGTCTGTGATTGCTCTGGAACAGGCTATCTCGGCAGGTCCTGTGAGAGAGGTAGGCATTCCAAGTTTTAGCAACTAGTCCCCTGCAAGAAACTTTTATTAAATTTCTATGTCAAGCCTGAATTGAAACTTCTAGTGACGTAACCCGTAGTCCGAATCCCAAGATCGTGCACAAGTGATTGAAGTACCTTTAATAGTTTTCAAAGGGCTTGGTTAAGTGTATCCACAGCTCTGCAAGTGTGCTTCAGATGTCTAACTCACAAACGATGCCTCTTTTGTCCAGTTTTTAACTGATCATGGTCGTACATACATGTCTAATTTTGTTTCTCTGCAGTCTCTGTATAGGCAACCTCCTTAGAAAAAGATAGATGTACCTGTTTTTCTCACCCTCTCCCTTTGTAAGAGGAGGAATGAGTGTTGGAAACAGAATGAGGATGGTGTCAACAGCGTCTATAAGGACCCGGATCATAGAAGAACAGATTCTAGCAAACATGTCCTTCCATCGACCCATGACTTTAGATAAATGGTTTAGTCACTATGCTCATTGTCACTTATTTTCTACAATGAATCTAAAAATCAATATGAAAAAATTTCGATGAGTTGATCCATCATCCTCTCATGGTACAAATAGCATCCCTCTGTGAGGTACTCAACCTAACCAGTACCATGTACATGAAGCCATGCACATTCATTTGCTTTCCTTCAATCTTAAAATAGCTCTAATTTGGCCTAAAAGTTTAAAAGGAAAAGGTAGGCATTTATAAAGTGATTTTTTTTAAATCTTAAATACATTGGCTTGTCAGCATGACTGTCAACACTAATAAATATTAACAAAGTAATGTAATTATACATTAATCTGTGTACCAAAATGCCATCAGTATTCTGTCAGAAGTAAAATCAGACAGGACAATAGATTGCAACACATCATGTAAGCATAGTCATTCCCCTTATGAGACTACTGCAATTCCTGTGAATTGACATTAGAGCCTAGCTAGTCCTGCCTCCTTTAGCTTGTTATGAGAATACTCTTTATATATTCCTCTTTCCCTTCTCCTTCTTAATTAGTTTGTTTATTTTGGTTTGGAAAACTGCCAAGAGAGAGGAACAAACGGCATAGCTCACAAAGTAAAATAGAGTTAGGTACAATATGAGATTACTAGACATGTATGAATTAAAATTTGGTTTCAATTTTAATCACTCAAAAGGATGCCGGTTATCCTGATGTCTCTTGGTTAAGTGCAGCTAGAGAAAGTGTGTAACTCTACTGCCAAATGAATTATAAAAGCCTCCAGTTAAATATGCATGGTGTACCACCCTGTGGCAGTATTCTGCTACTACATATGGCAAAATGAAAATAGAAATGCTAGAGCTTTTTGAGTCGGAAGGGGAGAAAGGGAATATTTATATACTGCTGTACTTAGAGGTAGAGACGGAAAGCATATACAGATCTCAAATAAAAATATAATAGCAAACATAATCACTAGGATTTAACATACATTTTAAATTTATGGTTAGCTGGGAATTTCTGCAGATCTCTGTCTCTCGTCGTTTCTTAGAATAAAATAATGGTATCGTGTTATTTTTGTTTTGGACTACAACAGCACATTGCAGGAAGATTTTCTCTTCTGCATTGATGCTTTACCCACATGACTGTGCCTCTCCTGAGAGCAAGAGTGATATAAGATGGTTGCCAGGCTCAATACCACAGAATAATGTGGCTTCTGTCCACTTTTCAGCTGTGTGCTAGTTCAACAAACACAAGAACTTCTGAGTTTCAAATTCCAGAGGAAATGTTTAACTCTGTCTCCTCTCCAGATACATTCATTCTAAAATAGATTGCTAATCATGAAAGTTGACCGAAAATTCGTGTAATTAAAAGACAGTTATAAAGTTCCTGTTTTAACATTAAAAATAAATAGTTAGAACATGCCTCAGTCTATGCAAGCCACATCATAGAATGATACTGCAGTTATGCTTAATTCCACATTATGAAAGCAAAGAAAAATACACTAGAAACATATCTGTGACTTACAAAGGAAGATAATATTTTATTCTATATATATTGATTCTTTAAGAATGATTAATGCAGAAATGGTGTCTTGCATATATATTAAATGTTGCATTTTCTTTATATGTCTTTTTAATGCAACGAGTTTTGAAGGTTAGATTGCATAAAAATTATTCTCAGTGATAATGTGAAGTGAGAGCATTGGTGTGACCAGAGGTCTATTGCATACTTGTTTGTTAACATTCTAACAGATGGAAGGACAGATGTCAGAGCAGTATAATTTGGCTCCCTGTCTGGTTTTCATCGTTGATCACAATATGTGACTGCCTTTCAGCAAACCTCAGCACAGGTGTACACTTCAGGCTGCAACCAGGAATAATGCAGAAAAGCCAATTTATCAAATCCAATGACAAGAAGGAGACAGAGAAAACAAAGTTGAAACTATTTTTCTTCCCTGCTTGGGAAGCAATGTCTTAGAAATATCCTTCTAAAGAACTCTTTTTTGATGTTCCAAATGATAAAATAATTTCTGCAAATGTTAAAAGATGCTGCCGAATAGCATAACCTTCAAATGTCAGAATGTTGTCTCACATTTATTTGGCACTTCTAGGCTCCAACCATGTGTATTTTCCATTTCTTGCCTAATTAAACATCAACTCTAATTATGAGGAATCGTTTATGCTTTCAGTTGTCATTTATCAACAAGTTATCTTCACATTGAGACTTGTTTGAAATGGCATATGGGGGCACTCGACTTCTATTACTTTACTATTAAGCCATTCCTGAAGCTTATTGGAGAACGGTAAAGGCTAATGGGCTTGATGTTTTTCCCTACTCTGGATGGTACTTCATAATATACTAATGACTAATCGTTGATTGTATATGCCTAAAAAGATGAGTTCTCAACTTCGTACTCAAATTGAGCTATTTATAAATAAAAATTAAGGTTTTAATAATATTATTATATAATAGAGTAGTTATGTATATTAAGCCAAATAAACTAATAATAGTTTAGTCCTTTTATCTACATGATAGCATAGTAACAAAACAATCTATAATGAATTTATTACTTTTATTGAATTATTTGTTGGTTTGCATGATTGACCAAAGGTTAGGCAAGGGAAAATTAAGTATCAAGTCTCCCTTAAAGTTATATCGAAACCCTTTAGAGCTCACTGTGAGCTCACAGTCAGGCTTTAACCATTGCCTAGGCAGCTACCACCTGGTTGTCTACATTGACTTCTATGGTTTACAACATTGTCCCATGGAGAAACTTCTCATTTAATTTGAAAATTTGATAATATAAAATAAAATGATATATTTTAAGATTATATTTTATGTTCTCAGCTATTAGAGCTATGAATAACAACAGGTATAACATCATAAATAAATCCTTTTGTAGTTTAACCTTCAAATTAGACTGATTTTTTTTTTGTCAGACATTACGAAACTGACTTGGTCTAGTAGTAGGCATAATAAATGCTTTATTGCTCTGGGGAGTGTTTATACAAGCTTTGTATCCACATGCCAAAAAGATCTTTCAGGTGCTTTTAGTGTAGATGGCACTTGCTAATTCAAGAAGCATTTATGGGGTCTCTGCTATGTCTGGCTCAGTTGCTTGATGGTGCCTGAGTGGTGAACAACTGATCTGCTTCCTCGGGGAGTTTTTAAAAGAGCCGTTGCAGATAATACCATCCAAAAAATGAGAAGTTACAATTGCAAACAAGAGGGATGATAGTTCATTCTGAGGAAGGAGCCATATTGTCCAGAAGAATAGTTCACCAAAATCCAGACTTCTGAAAAGACCTAACATTAATAGGTAGAAGTTAAGAAGTTTCCATATACAGGCATTTCTGAGTGCAAATGTTTCATTAATGGATGGACTTGGAATGCATGGAACAAACAATTAGCGACACTGATGGTAAAAGCTGAGGGCAGAGAGATTCTAGTTGCAATAGAACTGTAGCCATATGTTTTAACCCAAAGAATGGCCTAACAGGAAAGGATTTCCTCTATAAGGGTTTAACTTGGCTGCTGCATGTAGAGAGAAAGGACAGGCACAAATATACCACATAGGTAACTCTTTTAGCTCTCCAGGTAAGATGAGAATGGAGATTGATATAGTTTAGCTATGAGAGTAAAAAGCAGCCAACCAAGACACAGATTGTAGTTATAACATGAAGATATATAAATGTGAATACAGGCTGCACATGGCAGAGAAACTAAGAGAAACCCACAGGGTTGTCCCTGGACAGTAATGTAACTATCTACTTACTGAGATGGAAATGATCGGAGAAGCATGTTTGGAAAGTCCTTGTTTGGAGAAAGGTGAATTAAGAGTGAGATTCTAATTACATTTTAAGTGAAGATAGGCAAGAGATGGGGAAGTGTCCACCAAAGTGACTACGGGGGAGCGCATGCATTGCTGAAGATCCATTAATCCAGAGCTGGATGGAAAGATCAGAATAGGTGGAGGGAGTCCTGGAAACAATGTATAATACTCAGAAATTCCAGCTACCCATTCAAGCCTTGAATGGAAACAAACGATAAGTTTCTTAGAAAAGCTTCTGTGCTGACTTTCTGAGAGAAAAACTTTGAAAGTCAAACCAGAAAGGAATCGTAACAATGAGCACAGTCACAGTCATAAAGCTATGCTGCCCACTGGTAAAGCCAATGGCTATGCCATGTAAATAACGGAGGCAATGCATTCTCTCTCTTACTTTATTTTCATTTTAGGTAGTTTTTCTTTTATTAAATGGCATTTTGAAGTTTGAATTACCAGAAACAACAGGAAAGCAACATGACTCAGACTTGTCTCTCAGTGTCCCACCACCGTATGGTATTGAACACTGAGGGGTGCTGTTTCTTAAGTAGTCTGGAGCCAGCAATTTTACTACTGATTCCTTCTTGTCTTTGGTATAGTGTTGTGATTTCCACGTTCCTTAATTTAGAAGCATACCCACACAAATCCAAATCCTATTCTTGGCCGCACCCATATCTCATCTATAAAGATACAGATGCTTTGGTGATAACTCAATATTTAGAACATCAGGTTTGTTCTTATAAATTATGTCTTAAATTATTTCTTACTTGCAAAGAAGGTTAAAATAACATTATGTTTTAAGGTGTCTTAAAAGCTTTTCTCATTAAACACAGTAACACAGTAGAAATCTCATTGCTTATTGGATGAATATTAGCTTTGATAGAGAGGATGATATCTACATTTTAGCAATGTATCAATTTTAGAGTACATGATGTGAAAAAAATATTGAAAGTAGCTTCCATTCCCAGGGATTTTCCAGACAGTCCTGGTCTTAGATATCTTCCAGGAACATCCTCTTCAACTTTTGCTCACGCAGAATCAATCAGAGCCACAAGACTAACTAGTCTTGTAGGACAGTTAGAACTCCCACTGTCCGTGCACACATACATCATTGCAATCTTTCTAGCCAGGCTTACTCTGTAGCTCTTCAAAACAATACATCCCATGCTTTTTTTTTTACAAGGGAATTTATATTCATAAATCATGTATAGCCCCATATGGTCAATGCTATAGTATATGCAATTGGTAGAGGGGCTTTCTGATGGTTAGTATATCCGTAACATATGAGGGAGTCTGCTAGGATGTCTCTTGACATTACAAAACGAGAAACTCATTTCTGAATCAGATGAGAGGGTTTTCCTATTGACGTACTGAAAAAACAAAAAACAAAAAACTCAGCAGCCTCCTCTTTCGAAAGTATGTGTGCACTACACTGACACAAACTGAACTGAATGCATTTCCTCCCATAGAGGCAACGGTTTTGAGCTATGATGGAAGTATGTTCATGAAAATTCAGCTTCCGGTGGTGATGCACACCGAGGCCGAGGATGTGTCCTTACGGTTCAGATCCCAGCGTGCATATGGTATCCTGATGGCAACCACTTCTAGAGACTCTGCGGACACTCTCCGACTGGAGCTAGATGCAGGGCGTGTGAAACTCACGGTCAATCTAGGTAACAACAATGCCTTCCGCAATTCAGCTAACACTTCTCACTTTTTGTTCAGTTTTGCCTGCAAACATTTATTGACTAGCCTGTTTGCTGTGGAAAGTAAAACAGTTGAGTAATGCTTTGGTGGGCATCACTTTTTTTATGTTCCTCATAATTTAGTGTTTTGTGATTCCTATCAACAAGGCTTCGGAGAAGCACTATCAGTGAGATGAAATTTGAAACTTTGAATTATGAGGTTTTAAGATGCCTCAAGCTGAATTGTTCTTGTTATATTTTTTGATGTTTCCATGGGTCATAGATGACACCCTTGCAAAAACAAACGTCTACATGTGTTAAATAAGATAACATGCACATGGAATATCTAATTCATACTTGTTCCTAATTCCTCCATGGGCTTCTCCTTTGATAGCCATCTTTGTGGTCTCCATCTCTTCTGTTCTGAAGTGTGGGATAATTTGCTGTTATTCAGCAATCCACAACCCTTCAATGCCCAAAGTCTGCGGCCCTCAGCAAACAGCCATGAGAACAGTAAGGACACAGGCTCCTTTACAGACAGATAATGCTTTCCTGATTAATGGCATCATCAACAGGGTTGCTACAGTAAAACCTCACCGATCTGGATGACTTATGGAGTGAAAAAATCAAAGAAAACATTGAATTGTAGAATTTTAAGAGTTGAACATTTTAAACTTTTTATTTAATTTAAACCTCAAATTAATATAAGCAGCTGAAGCTTGTGAAGTGATGGGCTTAGAGGTTTACTTCAGTGAATGGAGGTGAAAGGTCCATCTATAACAAGATCCCTATTTTCTGCAAGTTCTGCCATTAGCTTCTCCTGAATCCTTGAAATTATTTTTCTACCAGAGGTTGGCCTTTCAAAATCTTCTTTATTCATAGGTACCCTCCCCAATAATGTCTTTGTACCAAGGGAAGATATCATATTCTGCCCAATAAATTTAATATTATCATTAAATTCAAATAAATGAAAATGAATGAGGTTTTACTGTACTTCTTGACACTATTAAATATACATTCTCTTTCTGTTGTGTGTGCACGTCTGTGTGCATGCACACACACACACGCACGCACACACACACACACACACACACACACGAATCAGGAGAAGATTAAAACCAAATTTTGCAACCTTGTAGATTTACTTTTAGAAAGATGATGTGAACAGTCAACCCATGACTTTCATGACAATCCTACATTTTCAAATTGTGATGGGTACAGTATTAGCTTAGAAAATAGAAAAGTAACTCATTCTAGCATATTGCATTTAATTAATTCAATTAATACAAGTTTAATTAAGTTTATTAGTTAAACACACACACACACACACACACACACACCTTTTTATTGTTCTGTTAGAGTTCCCTCTAGTGAACATTATAGGGTGCTACAAGAAAATTGAATAAATGGCTTAATTTCACCAAGAGGCTGTTATGTTGTTCTAAATGAGAACACTTAGAGAGATCCTCACCAGCAAAGCATTCTGTAGAATGAGTTGTGTAGCTGCTGGTCCTTGGCTGTTTGCAACCACTTTTCTGATGCGGTTGACGACACATGACAAACTTAGCTATATGGACACAGAATCTAGGTTTATATTTTCCACGTCCCCAAAGGCAATAAATAATAAAACAAAAATCCCAAAATGTATCTATCTCTCCATAAAAACTTCTGTGTAGTTCTTTAAAAGTGCTTAACTGTGTTATCCACAACAGAAATTCTGTTTTTATATCTGTTTTCATATGAAGTGAGCATACAAAAGAAAAGACCAGGAATGTAGTGTGAACTTGCCATACAATGCATAAAGACAGCTTTGTTGGCTCCTAAGCAAGGCCTAGGCCTGTGTGCTCCATGGGACGGCTACTCTACAGCCATTGTATTTTCTAAGGGTCCATGCAGTTTTTCTTTTCTCCCTCTGTGAATACAAGCAGAAATATACATACATACTAGATTAAGAAAAGAATAATTTTAATTTGTTTTTCCATTTGACTGCTATAGTTGTAAAGAATTCTGTGAGCCTTTGTGGGATATTAGATTTTGGAAGTCCAAGATGTCTGAGCCTAGCTGAGCTTGCACTGTACCCCATTGTGACGGAGCACTTTTAACTTTTGGTGAAGATAATAGTCTGTTCTTTCACAGATGGGGAGAATGTTGCAACCGGTCTAAGCCAAGCATCTTTGACAGTTAACTACCTCTTATGTCACTTAGATTTGTCACCATGTAGCTCTGTTTGAATTGGCCATATTATTAAATGTTCTCTTGTTTTTGATGGTACAATTTCATTACAATAAATCTGGGTTCTAGAAGTCTATAAAGAATAATGATATGGAGTGGCCAAATTTGCATGTGTCTGTCCCCAGAAGGGTGGACTGTAATTTTATTGGATGTCTGCAGCTATTACCTTGAAGGATAAATATTCATTTTTCATCTATTCTTCCCCATCTAGATTGTATCAGGATTAACTGTAATTCCAGTAAGTGCCAATTCAAAATTTTTAAACTGTTCTTCCTCCATTACAATGTAAGCTAGTCAAGGAAAAGAGAGAGAGAGAGAAAGAGAGAGTAAGAGAAATGCATTTATAAATCTCATGGTATCACTTTAAAGCAGTCCATCATCTGGGATGTAAAAATTCATTTTATATTTAAAAAGGGTTTCCCACTAAAGTTCCTTCTCCTGTTTGGGAAAGTAGTGGCATGCATTTTGAAGTAGAAGACATTTGGACAGATCTTGAGGTCCAATAGTTTCCTTCATAATTAAATAGAAAAACATGCCATGGACCTCATTTCGTCCTTTTGCTATCCCTTAATTTAAATATATAAAAGAGATGTCTGACTTATTTTGGGAAATGTTATCCAATCTTCAAAATGACACAAAGATTTACATAGACACAGTGTGTTCTTCCTTATCATATGCTCTTAGAAAATCATGAACCAGAAGAGTTCATTCTTGATTATTAAGAAAATTTACGTGTTGAATTTTTACATCCTGATCATATATCTACAAAAATAACTAAAACCATTCAAATATGTGATATGCATGATAAATTATGAATCAGAAAGATGCATGGACTGAGTTTTATTTCAATTTTGATGGAGATGGGAAAGATACAAGGACTGTGGTTTTATTTTGAGCCCTAGCATTAAGCAATACGTAAATTGATTACAATTCTTTTTGTGAATCTTTAGATTTTTCTTTTCCAGGTTTTGCTGACCATATAAAGGAAGCTCTTCCAATGGCCACAAATTCAATAGCTATGCAATAAAATGGTTTTAGAAAAGCTCTAATCTCTCATTGTTGTAGTAAGATTCTGGTCTCTGCCCCTGGAAGCAGGCTGCCTGTGCATTGCTGGCAAAATAACTTCTCCACTAAAATGCATTTTATTGCGTATTCTTGAGCTTCTACACAAGCGATCCATATTTGTCCTCATGTGTGGTAATATTTTTAATCAAAAAAAGGTGAGTCTGATAAATCATTGAATAAATACTAAATTATAAACGACATCAAGCCATGCCAGGCACTTAGACATTATCATAAACAAAATAATTCCTAAAAAGTTATCTCTCTGAACTTTAATCCAAATGCAATTTCAAGTATGCATCTCTTCCTCTCCAGTCATTATCTTTGATAAGTTGCTGAAAAGTAATTTTGTAGGTTTGATATATCTGATTCTTTAGGCCTGACGGAGAAGTGCAGACAGGCGAAGTGACAGCCATAGAGTCTTTTTCCATACTTTAGGAAGTTCATGGAATAATTTTGAAGACAAAGATTTTCACCAGTTAGTGATTTTTTTTCCCTTTAAAAGTAGTATGAGTTGCACCTGAATACTTGAACTACATGAATGGATTTCATGCTCTCAGCGTACACTTCAGACAGGACTGGAAATGGCTTAGCTTAACTGTAGTCACTGGAAGAAACATTCAATGGTCAGGTAATGTTCCCATTTTCTTTCGCCTTTGTTTTATTTGGAAAGCAGTGGGCGGATATAGTGAGTTTCATAAAGATGAGTCAAATCTGAAGATAGTTTGGAATTTACATATCTAATAACATTCACCTATTTTCATCTGCCCTGCACATGGTAGTTAGTCAATCAAAAATTAATTAGAAATATTTGCATCTCAGTCAAATTTCAAAGAGCAATTTATTTGTAGAACTTCTGTGAGCCCTAAGCTTGTCTGACACTTTTGCATAACATCACTGTCTTGAAATATTAATATGAAGCACTTCAATTGATATATTTTAAGAAAGCTACCACAGGCATTAAATGGTCTATAGCAACAACAGATTTCCACACAATGAAGACAAATACTCTAAATTGTTTCACTTAAGTAGAAGCCATCTGAGATAAGCTTTCTATACATTTACTTAGAATTGCTTGGCAGTTTCTATAGCACCCCCATTTCCATCCTCCTTTATCTAGTCTGACATTGAAAGCTGGTGAGTAGAGAAAAGGACATGTCTGGGCATTTTCAGCCCTTCCCTGTAAGAGACACCTGCTGTGTTTCTTCCTTTACAACGCCCACATTACAAGTCTAGATGTAGTTCTAGAACCTTCTGTAACAGGCAAACAAGTTTTCCTCTGAGAAAGGACAGAAATTCCAAGAACTGACTGTGTCACATTTCTTGTGGCTGTTGTTTGAGTGTTTCAATCTTTTGGATGGTAAAGGAAAAGTGTCCAAGACCCATTGGAGTTCACTGCTGATGTCAGTATGAAAATATGATACCTGAACTTTAAATTTAGAATGTGGAGAGTTTGAAATCCATAGGCTGACAGGTAAATATGAGCATCTATGATCCCCTCTGTCCTCTGCTCAGGATAAAGGAGCAGAAAGATTATCTTTTCCTTATTTCCCCTATTATCAGTCACTTTTCTGTTGAGATAAGCACCCAGACCATAAAGAGCTTAGAGAGAGTAGGATTTGTTGGGGCTTGTGGCTCCAGAATCCATTGTGACAGGGAGGCCTGAGCAGGCTTTGCTGCTCTCATGGTGAAAGAAGCAGGAATCTAGAACATCACGTCTTCACATGCAGAGTCAATCAGAAGTAAGAGGAAGCTGTCCAAACTAGCCCTCAGTGACATACTTCCTCCACCAAGACTGCACCTCGCAGAATTTTCCCACATATTGCCACCAAATAGGAACAAGTGTTCAAATGCCTGAGATAGGGGAGGGACAATTCCAATGCAAACCACACCCTGACTTACTAATTTTGTGATACAATTGCCACAAAACAAAAAAAGCCTGTCTACCACCTTTTAGTGAAGATAATTTCTTGGTGAGTAAAGATGGGTAAGAACTGTGAATTCACATACATTTAACATAAAGATGAAAAATATTTGAATTAATTGAAAAACCTGTAGATCACTTGACAAAAACCTTCATAAAGCTATACTAACATGGACTAAATAATGATAAAATATTGTCAAACACAGTGTTTTTAGCTGAAGCCTCAGTCACTGGCTATAAAATAATGGCATGAATATATGAGTATTCTGCAACTTCTTGACTGGTATATATTATTAAATGGCTAAAATTCTTTTTAATATTTGAAAAATTGTAAATGCATGTTTCTGCTCCATGTAAAATTTTTTCAAATGCATTGTCTTTAAGTTTGGCCAAAATCTGCTCCCATTCTGTTTTGGGCTTCATTGCACAATCCCAAAGCCTAGTTTTCTTCAAACTTTAAAGTTAGCAAAAAGTCTGGTTTCAAACTGGAGACTTAGTGATTCTACACAATATATTCAAACTGACACATGATCATGATTTTCTGAAACAATTGCCTTTGTGGTGCTATATTGCTTATTTGATACTCATCATTTTGATAAGCACCTTAGAAATGTTTAGTGTGATAATCTTTGAAGGTTGAAAATATTTGAAAAATTGGAAGCCAAACTTGCACTTCTGGCCCATGAGTAATTTCTAATGGTCATGGATGTAACTTCTTTTATTTTGTAGTGGATATAGGAATTACTTAATGAGGTGTTTTTGCTTTTTTGTTTGTTGTTTGTTTTTTGATGGTATTTTAAATAGTTTTTGTTTTTCCATACTAGTGATATAACTACGGAAGGTTCTTCTTGCTTACAGGAAGTCATGAAGCCACTAGATCAATGGATTGTGGGTCAGTTTGTGTCAGTGATTGTGGGTCAGTTTGTGTCAGTGTGTGTGTGTGTGAGAGAGAGAGAGAGAGAGAGAGAGAGAGAGAGAGAGAGGAGGGGGGCGGGACCAGGGCAGGGATAGATACAAAGACAGAGACAGAGTCAGAGTTAGCACAGGTCCTTGTAAAATTACAGGTTAATGCTAACTTTCTTTCTTTATGGTTGGTTCTCCACCCTTGTTTTTTGAGACCAAGTATCTCACTACTCTTTGAACTCAGCAGCTGGGTAGACCCACTCGTTCTTAGTGACCAACATGGAAATATCCAAGCCCAGGTGTTTGCAGTAATAAGCATTTACTGCAGTGCCCAGGTATTCTGTGAATGCTGGAGACCCACGCTCAGGTCCCTCAAGCATTTCACTTAGTAAACTATCTCCCCTACCTCCGAAATGGATTTTAATATATCGGTGGTCTGTGCTTTGCTTGTTTTCATTTTCTTTCTGTTTGTGCTCTATGTTGGTCTCTTCTCCCTCCCTGTTCCTCCTTCCTTCCTCCAGCTTACTCCTTCCTTTCTATGCCTCTACTGTGCCTTTCTCCTGCTCCCCTTCTTGTTTTTGTACAAGAGTAAAAGTCACTGGAGCTAACTCAATTACTTTAGTAGGCTTCACTTTCAACTCCTTTTGGCTTATTACACAAAGTGATTTATCTAAGGTGCCTAAACAACAAAATTAAACAAGACATTAATGTGGATGAAATGTCAAGGGTGTAAGTTCAGTCTTTTTACAGCACAACACTCAAATCCTGGAGACAAAGGAAATCTAGAGCCCAGTGCTTATCCTCACTTTCAACTTGGCAGAGATAAGCAAGATTTTGAGCAGCATTGTTATTGGAAAATGTACTTTGATGGATGTCTGGGGTGGATAATAAGATCTTTATATTATCATTTTATTACCAGAATGAAAAGATCAACTGGATATTAGTTTTCGCCAATTTTTCTATGTAGATAAAAATGAAAAGCAATAAAAGAATGTAAAATGTCAACCTGAGGCACTTAAGCCATTTTAGATTGCAGTGATCAAGCTGTCGCTTGGAGAGCAACTTAAAAAGCAAGGAGCACATTCTGTAGTCTAGCATGGATGAGAAGCAGCAAATAGGCATCTCCAAGCTGCATGGTCCCTGCAGAGCAGAAAACTTTACATGAAGGTTTCTGCTCTTTGTCCCAGTACTGGAGATGGTTTTATAGAGTTTATCTGTAATTGTCACTGAATGACTGGTGCTGCCTAACACCTAGGTAGATGATGGTGATGAGAGAGCAGATGAAAAGAAAATGCAGAATATTTGTTATTGTTGTTGTAGGTATGTACAACAGAAAGAAAGATAAGAAAAAAGTTTGTTAAATTATTTTTGATTGAACTTTAACAGTAATTGATTATAAAACACAGAGTAAAAATTAGGTTTCTAGCTGAAAACAATCAGCTACGATATACAGTCTAGACAACTCTCAAACCTTGAATGAAAGCTGAAGGAAGCCCATTTGAATTATTTACACATTTAAATTTAAGAATATAGGCTTTTCTGAGTATTTACATGACTGCATAGTAGATAGGGCTGTCAGTAGGTGAGGGATTGAACACTTTGGTCTAATGTGACAACCAATCTCATTATTTAGATGCTAGAAAGTTATGGTGCTCCAACATGCTTGAAAAGACTTTTGGGCAGTAAGAACCTTTCTTAAACCAGGTGAAGGTATAGTTGCTGATTAGTGCTGAATGCGTTCAAATTTTTTTTCACTACTGAGCACTGTCTTTGTCACCACTTTGTCTAGGTTGAGATTGCCAGAAAAATCTGAAAAGTTTCTGAAGAATCAATTCTGATTTTGATATTTTTTTTCTATAAGATGGGAGTTTTCTTTTTTTATAACCAAGTGTCACCAAATAACTGCATTGTCCTGGCAGGATATTTTTGTTCATTGAGAGAACTGATCTTTGAACATTTGCATACATTTATTTAGGTGTCTCATTGAGATATATGGTTAGAGTTTCTTTAGCTTTAAAGGAATTGTACTACTTTTCCTTGTTTCTACAGTGAGAATAGTTGCTCTCCTTATATGTATACTTATAATAATTCAGTATTATAAGCAGCTAATTTCTATAAGATGAAAAAACAAACAAAAAACCCCAAAATACCAAAAAACAAACAAAAACATAGTGTTTGAAAACTTGTATTTAAAACAGCATCTAATAGACAGTAATACATAAAAGTGATCCAAAAATGTCCATCTAATTACTTCTTTAAAAACTAGCATTGCCAGTTTTAGGCACATAAATTAATGACTTGTGCCTTAGTAGTTATTCAGCTAACAATATGAAAATAAACATTATGATCATAAAGTTCAATGAAGATAAAATAAAAAATAAGCTATATTTGGTCAGTCTTAACAGTGAGGTTTATTACTAGGACAATAAAATTTGATACATTATGAATTAATTTCATCATTATAGGCAGCTTTTGGGGGCGTGGGGGGGATAGAATGGGGTTTAGCCACTTAAAGATTTTTCGAGTTCTGTTGCATTAACTGTGAGGGATTGCTACCTCCCTTTTAAATGTTTTGTGATAATGATGATTAAGCTCTCTGCCCTTTTTGTCATCCTGGTATCTTGGTTACTTCTCATTTTTGGTGATGTTTTCTGTTTCTCTTCAGCTTCAGCTTTTCTGTGTCCTTTGTGGCTTGTGGTGCCCTTTCCCTTGTCAATGTTTCCACTCATGATTCGTTCTCTGCTTACTGTTTTTAGTTTTCACATTGTCAGTCTTACTCTGTTTACTATGTGTGCTGTAAGTCTAAACTCTCCTAGAAGAATTGTGTGTGCTCTGTACTTCTTAGTTGGACAGAGCTTCCCACTAAAGCCTCGTGAGCTTACGAGTGGTTAGCACTGGGGACTGCCAACTCTTGAGCTAATCTGTGCAGCATGATACACTTCCTTCAAAGCAGACACTGGGACTGCTGGTCTTCCACAACAGTTAATGCTGTGAGATGTAGAGCTAAAATGTTTTCATTGTGGCCATTAAATGGCTCAGAAGATGGTAATCTCTTCACTAATCACTGTCATGTAAATCAAGTGGAAAATGTCATTTAAATAGAGTAAGGGGAGGTACCAGAATTGACCAATATTTTTAAACTCCTTATCAAAGAAAACAAAGAGTAAGATGGCTATGTAATATATTGGGGATATAATGTTCAAAAATAATAAATGTTAAAATACTCAAATTGTTATAATTTTATTTATTTTGTTAATGATTTTAATGTAACTTTACATCACTACTAATTTTGACTTAAATAATCTTTGATTTAAATACAGACTTGCAACACTTGCTGCATACATAGAACTAGTGAAACCAATGGAATGCCAAACTCTATAGAATATATATATATATATATATATATATATATATATATATATATATATGTGATTTAGAAATGTTCAACATAACCAGGTCTAGGTCTGTTTGCACATACTTACAATATTCTATTTTTCAGAAGTAGAAATAAGAGGACTAGGAATTCAAAGTTGTTCTTATGTACATAGCAAGTTTAAGGTCTATCTGGTTTATGAGACTTGTGAAAAAATATAGAAAAGTAGGAAGGGAAAGAAGGAAGGGAAAGAAAGAAAGAAACCGTGAAGGTAAGAGGGGGAGCTATGCATGATAATACAAGAATTATAAATATGCTTTAAATTTACATGAGAAAGGTATAAGGAGCTAGTGAAATTTGTACATGAATAATGAGATGCACAACTAGAGTCAGGAAATTTCCAATACAAATACTCATTCATTGGTCAAAAAATGTGAAGAATTCTGAATTATTTTATATATAAATATCCAGAAGTTGGGAAATATATAACCATATAAAAAGGGATAATTTATTTACGTACAAATAAAACAACACCAAACCCAACTTACACTTGCAAGTAACAACCTTCTACTCTATATTTCATGATTTATAAAAGTTCTTTTTAAATGAAAGGGATTTATTTAATTATTGAAACATTTCTAGAATATAGGTTTATTCACCTCATAGATAGTGTAGATATAGGGAGACAAAATAGCTAGACCATGACAATGAATACAATAATGTAAAATTATAGAACAAATTAATAACCATAAATTTGAATCCTGAATATAAATCCAGAGGTGATGAATTTTGATATATTTAAGTAGATCCTATATATATAAACCCAACTATTTTATTTCTAAAAATTTTATCTACTAAATCAGCTCAGAAATTCTATATTACAAAGAGTACTTTGACAGTTCTTAAAACTGTATAATCTATTAAGTAAAATTATTTCAGCCAATAGGTGTAAGAAATAGTACTCGACTGAGGGTATAGGCTAGCTGGTCGTAGAAGATGTCCCTCATAGTAGATCTTTGTGTTCTTTTTTAGTAATGGAGAGAGGGAGTGAGAGAATTACAGGCAGGCAGGCAGATGGACAGACACAGAAAAACAGAAACACACAGAGATAGAGATACAGAGATGGAGAGAAGGCAGGAAGGAAAATAAAAGAAGAGAAAGAAAGAAGGAGGAAAGGAGGGAGGGAAGGAGGGAGGGAAGGAGGGAGGGAGGGAGGGAGGGAGGAAGAGAGAGAGGTTATTTCTTTAAATTGCTAGAAATGTGTCTTTCTGTTGGTGAGGTACTAGTGACTTTAATTTCTTACTTTTTTTTATCATGTTCACTTTCTAATTTCATGTAATGATTTTTTTCTTTACCTTTTAATCTGAACACAATAAAAATTAAAGGTATATGTCCGGTTAAAATATAATTAAAACCAACCTCAATACTCTTTAGCATGATTTCAGATACATACATAATATATTCACATACATTTAAAATTTATTGACATATTAAAGTTATCTTTTATTTTAGTCTTTAAAATAACCAGAATAAGTACCTTGTTTTTTTAAAAAAAAACATTTTATTTTTAATTATGTGTATCTGTGTGTCTGTGTGTAGATATGTGGGCATATGAGTGCAGGTGCCCAAACACTCCAGAAGCAGGTGTCAGATGCTCAGAAGTTGAAGTAACAGGCAATTTTGAGCTGTATGATATAGTTACTGGGAACTGACAGGTCCGCTGTAAGAGCAGTACATACTCTTAACTGCTGAGTCATGTCTGTAGTCAAGCAATGTCTTTTAAGAATTCATTTGGTTCCTAACCAGAAATAATTGGAGGCTTTGTGGAACAGAAAATATTCAAAAGTAGTATATAATTTCAGACTTTGTAGAAAAATTTAATAACATATTAACTGCTATCACAACTCATATTTTGCATAATACATGCTTTGAGTGTGATAGCATGTACATAATACATTTTTATGCAGATAGACCATGATACACAGATTGTTTAAGTTTAGCAATATATTGTAAACACTTGTAGTTAAGTGACTTACAATATCTTGAAGACACATTTGTTATTTCTCTCATGGCAAAATGATTTAAAGACATTCAGGAACACTAAGCCAGAGACATACAAGGAGGACACACGAAACCAGATTCTACCACAGTGGATCAGTACCATCAGTTTTCTCAAATGATTTTATGAATATGATTTTAAGGAAAACACCAAACTAGTAAATCCACAGATGAGATGCTTCTAGATGTTTCTAGATAGTGTACATTGTCACTGACTATGGCTTTCTGGGGAGAAACATCAGCCAGGAACCCGTGCTGGCAGTCAACCTTAGAAGCATTCCTACAGAATTCCCCCCCCCCCCATCAACCCACACTGCATTGGTTGGCTCATCTCTCTGCAGGATCCCTTCCTGATAGTAAGGTAGACTCTTCACAAGCAGAAGATTCTGATCTAAAGACAACTTTAGCTAAAGAAGCAGTTCCAATATTTTTCCAAAACAAATTTCTAAATGGTATAACAGCACTAACTAAAGTTAGGGGCTAAAACTTAGATAATAATTTAAGTTCATCATAATTAAACATATTATTACTCTTTTTATTGTGTATTGAAATCCAAGTAAAGAAAGATTTCACAGTATTTTGTTTTCTCTCTCTCTCTCTCTCTCTCTCTCTCTCTCTCTCTCATTCTTGAGTAATGAGTATCTGTGGTATCAAGAGAAGCTTTTCCATCTCTTTTAAACCCAGGCAGTCTTGGAAGACTAGAACAAAAAGAATAGTCTTAAAAGAACTCATTTTTGGTCACCTTCCTAAAAAATAAATGTGCTTTCTCAGCAAATAGTTCAGTGATTGAAGGTTAATATGGAGGCACGGGTTCTAGGTACCATACTCCTCTTCCCCTAAAAAGAAAGTAAAGGATAAAGAAAAACTCAAAGAAAGAAGGGTTTAATTTTGTATTTCCCCTTTTATTTTTGTAAAAAAAAATTGAAGAACATTCTCCAAATATTGAGGATTAGTTAAATATCATAAAATCAGCCATGACATTAATGGCAGTCAACATAAGAATGTGAACTCTGAAGACAGAAAGCAAGCACAAGTCAAACCTCTATTCTAGAATTATACAAAGTAGATGCTGCCCTCTACATTTGTATGAAAAAATAAATTCTATAGCTATTCCAATGGTTTTCTCATGCAACAAAACTCATTCAATCAAATAGTCTTTGCATTGTAATCATAACACTCCCTGTTTATGAAATGTCAGTTTACATGTTAGTATATCTTCATATACTTAGTAGTAACTATAACTTCTTAACTTCTAGAAATTAGGACAGGTTAACTGTCTATAGCTGTTGAATAAGATGCAGCAAAATAAATAAAAATCTAAATCATTATGACCCTTTTTTTAAACAAATGAATGAATGTATTCTAATTTACTTAAAGGCAAGTTAGCTCTTCAGTTTTATATCTGCTGGCTATCCTATTATGTGATAAGCATTTCTTGGAAATGAACTTTTATTTTTTAATCTTAAAATAAAATCACAGTCCAAGTTTTTGGTTTCATTTATAACCTGCTTACTTATTGTGCATATTTCGATGTTTCTAAGTTGAGCTAGAATAGATTTGAGGAGAGCTATTTTTGAAACATTCTTTGAGCAATATATTTGTTAAACTTGTGAATTTTTTTACTGTGTTGTAAATGTAATTATGTACTTGAAAGGCAGAATGTATTTTTAAACTGTATGCTATTCTCATTGAAAAGTATTTACATGAGAGATATTTATCCTGATCTGTCATAAATAAGTACAATCAATATCAAAATGCAGGAGTTCAAATGTTTTTGTAGATGGTTTAAATTTCATTTATTTATTTTCCCAGATCGACTTGATGACATTTAGCCAGGAATGGAACAGGAGATGAGGAATCTGTTAATAGGGAAATTTATAATAGAATAAAGAAACTGTGGTGAAGAGATGTCCCTTGAGGCATTTTTTCAAATTCCTCAAATGTCAAAACTTCCTGAAAATAAAATATTTGCTTGCTTGCTTCATAATTAAATATGAAGACTTGAGCTCCTGCGGTACCTAAGCCAAGTGAATTCTTTTTATCTAGAACTTACTAACTACTGGTCTCAGGTCCTTTTGCTCTCTTAGGCCATTCATATTAAGTTTATTCTCAAATCAATTGAAAAAAAATGAGTCCAAACAGTTATCAGATTGTCGAAAATACCCAAGATCTCCAGCCCTAGTACTTACCATATTCCATAGTTCTAAACATTAAAGCAAGGGACATAGATAAGATCATATCTTTGTGAGTAGAAGTGTTTAAAACTGATGGAGTTGATTTTCATTTATTATTTGTCTTAAGCTCATCTACAGGGATAAAATTCACACAAAATGTGAAAAAAAATAACCATTTAGCCAGTGGCACACACCTTTAGTTTCAGCACTTGGGAGGCAGAGGCAGAGGTAGGTGGATCTCTGTGAGTTCCAGGAAAACCTAGTTTATAGAGTGAGTTCCAGAACAACCAGAACTAAATAGCGAAACTCTGTCTCAAAAAAACTAAAAAAATAAAAATCATCAAAAATAACCCTTCAACAAATACTTAGCAAGTTGTTATTGTTCAAGTCGCTGAGCAAGAAGATGTAGCATACATTTTCCCAGCTATTAGATATTCTTTGAGCTTTCAAATTCATTCAGAAGATGATAATGACAATATAATATTGTTAATAGTTATTATCATGAGAAACCACCATACAGCAGATATTGCTTTAAGTGATGGGAATGCATTAAGCGCCTTTGTATATGAATGATTTCTCTTATCATATTTTACAGACCAGAATACTAAGGGGAGGGCACTGGGAACATAAGTACTTTGCCCAAGTTCCCACCAGGACAGCTGCTCCAGATCAACATAAATAATATTTTTTTAAAAGGTACAAAACAGAAGCAGAAAGGAAGATTTTGGGTAACAATCTAATCAACACAAAAACATAAACTTAATGTGGCCTGTTTCTCTGGTGGATGTTTATAAAATGCTTTTCCTCAGCTGTTAGTGTTCAGATTTTGAAGAACAGGAATGGAAAGGTTAATATTTGATTTTATGTTATTTACTCAGCATCTTTTTTTGTTCATATTACAAGGAAATTTAATCTTGGGCTTGTGATAAGTTTTGGTAATGACAGTAACAGAATATTCAAGCATTTTTATTTCTTTCTTTCCCTATCTGCTTTTATACCATTTTAATTACATGCAAGTATTAAGGTCAGTTCTAGGTTGAGTAACGTATTTTTTTTTTCGAGACAGGGTTTCTCTGTGTAGCCCTGGCTGTCCTGGAACTCACTCTGTAGACCAGGCTGGCCTCGAACTCTTGAACTCAGAGATTCGTCTGCCTCTGCCTCCCAAGTGCTGGGATTAAAGGTGTGCGCCACCACGGCCTGGCTGAGTAACATCTTTTTAATAGGAAAGGATTTATTATTTTAGTGAGACACTCTGTCACTGCTCTTAGTTCTCAAGGCAAATAGCCCTATACAAATCATTCAGCAGCAGCAGCAGCATCAAGACTATAAACTTGACTGAATTGAAGAGAACTTAAGGAGAAATAGAACAAGAATTGGAGTTACCTGATTCAGTTGGCCATTCAACTTGTGGTTTCTAGGGTGACTGATCTGTCACCAAGTCCAATTTGTTACTGCACTAATCCTCACCAGTAGGACAGACCAAGGGCAGTTCTTCAGTTCCCTCCAGGTTATGCCATTAAATGGAGACAATGTGATGAGAGTGATTTCAACTTGTCCTAGTGTATACATTCCTGAATATACAGCTTATTGAAGTACCCAAGACCCTAAGATGGGAAGACCCCATGTTGAGGCAAGTGAGGGATTGTCCTGTCCCAAGGTTTAGATTGTTCATTTGGAACCCCATGTTTTCAGTTTGTACTAAGCTGGCAAATTATGTAGTCTGTTATGCTCATGGTAATGTAGAAAAGAGTGGAGGCGTATGATTTACATGTCTAATTTCAACTTGCAATTACATTTTCCTGCTGACTCATAGGAGAAGTAAAAACAGTAAAGCCTTACTCTCCTAGCTCAGTACAATTAGATGAAGGCAAAATGGAGCCACTTAAGAAAGAATTTGTGTGCTTTTTATTTATTTATTTTGTTGTGGTTGTTGTTTTGTTTTGGTTTTTTTAGTAGAGGTCTAACTAATATTAGTTTTTTAAAATAATTATTTTCAAACTAGAAACTAATAATGAAGTCAATGGCAGGCTATGGGTGTCATAATAATCACGCAAAAAACCACATCATATCATTTTCCCAATTTCCGATAGGAAGTTCTGTTGCCAAGAACCATGACTCAGTCTTCAGGCTGCAGCCATGTCTGCCTGTTCTCAGGGCTTTTCTCTCTTCCTGTCTTGTCACAGTGACAAGGCTGGCTTCTAGCCTCCCACAGAGTCCTCCTAAGTGACTTGCCAAGTAACTCCCTTGATAACGCCTGAGAAAATTGATATTGATAGAAACCTATTTTAAACTATATATAGATACACACATAGGTACACAAGCATCAAACTTGAACATAAAACCTTCTAAAGTTGAAGAAAAGTAAGGTAACTAATGCATTCTAGATTTTGTTGTTTTAAGTACTTTAGTTGTTTGGTTTGAGTTTGTGATTTTTCTTTTTGTGAAAAGAATGTAAAAACCTGGAGCAATACATTTAAACTAATTAACATACTTAAGGTCACCTTTGAATCAAAGGCAACAGTGACTCTAAACCTTAAATGTATCTGACAATAAAACACTTGACTATTTTTCTATTATAACTTCTTTCTTACTCAATTTAAAAAAATATGGGAAAGATATTTTACCTAGTTATTAGTGTGAACCTACAAGCTAAACAGCACAAACCACAAAGCTAGCAATTTCTTTAAAAAATTTTTTTATTAAAATACAGCGATAGACATTAGCTAGCACATAGTCCATAGACTGCTTTTTAGAATAGCATGATTGAATAATTACAATAATGTCACTATGGCTTGTCAACTGGATATAGTTACTCTGGTCAGCAACAAATATTCCATCCCTAATTTAGAAGGATGCAAGATATTTCAGAAGGACCCCTAGTCAGGAATTTGCAAAAACTGATATCATTGTTAGACAACAAAATACATTTTCTAAATATAAGTGAATAGGAAAATGTGTTATGCAACCCAGAATAAGTAAGAATAATTATACAAGAGAGAGACATAATAGGAACAGTTTTTGAATTCTCATAATTCTGTGATGTCCTGGTGTTAAATATTCTCTCTTTCTCTAGTTCAATTGAAGGGTGTTATAGACAATTTAATGGTTTTAAAGACTATAATAGTCACATATGAATATACAACCAATTTGTGTGTGTAAGGTTATGTTTCAGACTTTATTTCTGAATTATGTTAATATCCACTTTCATATTGATGACAATATTTAGCCCAGATTGCTGTGCTAAAACATAGCCTTCTATTAATAAAATGGAGATTGTAGGTGAATAAGTTCTAGAATACAAATTATGTTGAGTTCTACCTGCTTATCAACTATGCAAATTTTAGCTGATGGATTTGCAGAAAGAGCACCAAAAACGTTGATGCTTACTGAGTAATCTTGTCATACAAACAGATTGAGCATTGAGGTGTCTAGGTAGTGTTACAAAAGAGAAATTGCTGATATTGTTTTTGGGGAGATAGCTCCCTGGATAAGAGCACTGACAGTTCTTCCAAAGGACCCTTGTTCAATTCCCAACACACACACACACACACACACACACACACACACACATGAGAGGTCACTATTGTCTACAACTCCAGATCAAGGGGACTCAACACTCTTACACTGACATACATGCAAACACAACACAAAATGTACATCTTCAAAATACAAGATGGTGTTCATTAGCTGGACACGACTTGAAGTCTGTTTTTGCCACTAAACCATTTAGCTGTTACATCATTAATTTATATTCATAACTTTAAAATAAAATTGAGAGTGATTCACAAAAATAACTTACAAATAAAGTATTGGGGAGAAAGACAAAAACCAAAAAAGTTTTAGCTGTGGCTCCATAGTATGTAGACAATAAAATAAGGCAGTAAGATGCTCATCATATAAGACTGGGAAGGACCTACCAGGTCTTCAACATTTGTACTTTGTAATTAGAGAGTAAAGCAATACATGACCCAGGACTTATAAATATAGAAATACAAATAACAAGTGGTAGAGTTCAGCACTATGTACCTTTTATAGAATAAACAGTGTTCTTCAAAGCAATTGTGAAGATTTAACAACAAATTATTTTTTATAAACCAGGTATAATCTTCAAAGTAAAGGATTATTTGCAACTGACTTCAATAGCCTTTGATGGGGAAGCTGACAGGAAAGAAGTGAGCTCTCTCTTGGAGTAGCTGATAAACACAACTCAGAAGCATTCAGGATTTTGGGATGAACTTAAAGTTTCAGAATAGGAACCAGGCAACTCCTATGTTCTGTATTTTTAAATGTCTCCTTTGCATAAATACATACAAGAAAAAGAATTAGTTTAAAAAACAATGAAAAAAGCTACTGTCACAGTTCAGATGCCTGAGCTTTCCTTGTGAATAAGACAGAGAACAACCACCCAGGTCAGTCTGCAGTACTGTGCCTTCTCCGAGCCAATTCTCTGAACAGGGGAGAGAGTAACTCCTCTCCACCATAACTGGAAAAAAAAGTCCCACAAACATCTCTGTGATTTCACCACATGAATCCTTTTCTGTGATTTAATGTACTCAATAACCTATGCAAACCTCTGTGGTATGGAATGTAGTACTTTTTGGTCCTGGATGAACATTTATTGATTATTTTTGCTGAAATTTCATGAGACCATTGGATTGATTATAATGTCCCCTTTACAGTTATCATTTGACTATTAAAAATAATAATCACAAATCATCACTTGTCTAAATTGTTCTGGGTTCATTAGAATTCAATAATTTTAGCAAACAAACAAACATACAAACAAAAAACCCACTCCTCTGTGAAATTTTCTCTAGCCTCCTTCCTTCCACTCAGGCTAAAATTAATATATTGAGTTAATAACAGTTAATAACAGCCTCTCACACAGTAGAGAATGTCATTATGATGCTATGGCTTTCACATAGCTTCCAGGAAGGGAAGTATCACAGAGCTCTTTCCAAGAAAGAATGTTTAAATAGAGCCCCACGGGAGTTTCCTTATAAGCTTTTATCAAACATGGACAATAGAAACAGGGAAGAAAGTTCAAGGTAAGAAAGTCAGTGCATAGCAGACTGGAGACAAAAATCTAGTTTTCTGCCCCTAGTACCCTGTCAAAATATGAATTATAATACATCATCTACTTTCTTCTGAGAGTAAAGATTTTACAAACCTACGGTCACACTGATTTGACAGTGAAAATTGAAACTCTCATTTTCCCTGTCACTTTGTTTCCCTCTGTCTCTCTGTCTTTCTCTTTGTCTTTCCCCCTTCTTCCTTCCCTCCCTCTTTCCTCCTCCTCCTCCTCCTCCTCCTCCTCCTCCTCCTCCTCCTCCTCCTCCTTCTCCTCCTCCTTCTCCTCCTCCCTTCCCCCTCCTCTCTCACACACATACACACAAACACATACACACCCTTCATACCTTCATTTGTCTCTCTTACCTCAAGGTTAACTTTAAGCTTCCTAATGGTAAGTCTTTGAGACATCTAGAATTCAAAGCTGGCTATTTTATGCAACATGTATGACAAATTGAATTGTTCCATAGCTTAGATTAGATTCTGGTCAAAGAAACCAACATTAATTGGATTAATTAATTAAAAGGAACCAAGTACACATTTTTTTTTTTTGGTTAGTTTTCATGTTTGAAGTAGCACAGATAGCAACTGATGACAAAACTATAGTAACATGTGATAGTCTTGATAAGATCTCTTTATAAATCACTAGCCCAGAAGTGTGGCTAGTGGGCTAGAACCTAGGAGCACTAGGTTCTTCAGTTAAATGGCTGTGACCATGGGGATGACATTTGGTTCCTTTGATTATCAATCTCTATCTGTAGATAGTTCTATGAGCTTCTACTCCCCTTGCTCATAATTCTGTTTCTAAAACTTTTTGAAATAACTGGAAATAAGGCTAAATTTTGATACAATCTTGCAAATTTTTTGATGAAGATAGTGGATTTTATTTACTCCTCCCAGAATGTTCAGGCAACATTTTCTGTAGAAAAGATGTTTTAATAAAGATGGAAGATCTACAGTCAATCTTAATACTATTCTCTATTGCCTTTGAAATTTAGAATTCATGTCTTTCTACTAGACATTCCTTATAATTTGTTTTAAAAATGACATCTCTGGCTTAAATACTAGGTCACAATAAAAACAAATGACAAAATTGCATATACATCTATTCTCTACACAAAAGAAATAATATGCTGTACTTTCTTAAAAGATTGTGCCTAGCCCACTCAAGTTATTGGAACAAAACATTATAGTAAGGGTAACTTTTCCTCATTTTTTTGGAAGTTCTAGAGAGTTCTGGTCTCTGGTCAAGGCCTCTTCCTGGCTTGCACAAGGCTTGCTGGCCTTCTCCCAGTGTCCTTACGTCTCCAGTGCCCAAACAAGCTCTCGTTGTCTTCCTCTTGTGCATGGAAACACATTCTACCTTGGGATTCCTTACCTTTCTCAGAATGTCCAGACAGCATTTTCTGTAGAAAAGATCATTTTTAAAAATATTAAAAAATAAAGATGGGAGATCTCAAAATCTATGACTTCTTCTAAACCTAATTACTTCTCAGATACCTCACATTTTTAATATACCATCATATTGGAGGTTTGAAACTCAACATAAGAGCTTGGAGTTCATAAATATTTGGCCCCCAACCCATATTATTCCTAAAAGACTTAATTGAGGCATGTTTGGTTATCCTCAAAGGACAAAATAGATTTTACTGGAATCCAGGTGATTAACAGCTTGAGTGGCCATAATATTACCATTAAAAGTTTGCCAAGACATGAACAGCTTGCCATTCATAATATCACCTTATTAAACACCTTTAACAATTTCATGCATTTTTAAATTTTCAAGAATTATGAGGATCTAAATGAATGGGAGAGATCGCTAGGGAGTCCTTGCTTTATGGATGGGGATTTAGAAGACTTTAAGTTAAGTTTTAGAAAATTAATGATTGTAGGAGAGATTTGGCCTTCCTTGATGGACCCCATACATTTTGTCATCTGTAGCATCAATTTTAGCTTCCCTATGTGGTCAATGTGCTGTTTATAGATTCTCATTCACTTTGGCCTACACACAGGATGCAGAGTTTGTCCTAATAGTGTGCTTATTCTGTAGAAGCTCACTGTCCTCACAAGGAAAATCTAATCCCCACATTCTTCATTTAGAAAAAGGGTGGAGGGACTAGAAGTCAATTTACTAGCAGAAGGTCTCATTGCTATGCCAACAAGCTCCATAATGCAAGTGGTTTGATTCCTGTTTGGAGTAAACAGAGCACTTAGCTCAACCACTTTTTAAGCCATTGCGACCTTGGAACTAGTGGTTTTGCCTCTGTATGAATTTAATTCCACATCTACAAGTTTATAAAAATGTAGAGATGAAGTAAAGCATGTGGTACACAGCATGAACTCACTGGTCTCATCTTTGTAGAAGCAAATCAAGGGCTGACAAACACAATTCTTGACTCAGCACAGTGCACTTCTCATTACCTTTCATGTTAAGTGAGCACCCTCCCTGGGAAATGAGACTATCAAGTGCATTTTTAAGAGCTGTGTCTTCTAAAATCAATCTGCTCACATTTTTAATAATGCAAGAAAGAAGTTTGAAGTTGGCCCACAGAGATTTCTGTGAACCAAAGGTTTATTTTTAATTGGATTTTCTGTCTGTTGTTATGGAAATGGTGGTTTCATAGATTAAGCTTTATGATTTTCTGCAAGATCAAGCCCAGAGTGGGGGAGGAGGATGAGCTTATTCTTACACTTCTTTCTCTTGATAAAACACAGTTAAAATTAAAAGAACAGGAGGAGAGCCACTTCAGAAGCATATGTTTCTAAGAAAAAAAAATCCCCCCATCTAAAAATAGCTTTAAAATGACATATTCTCTTCTCAAAGATCAAAACTAAGCATGAGCCAGGTTGCCAGTAGGACACAAAGCTGCTGTGACATTATTAAACATCCTTTTCCTCACTGTTGAAACTCTAAAGAACACCTTTGATCCTGGGATTTACTTCCAACATTTGGTCTCCCTGCATTCTTGCAGATGCTGAACTCCCAGGCTTCCTCTAGTTGTTCAGTGATCAATTCCTGATAACTTTCCCTTACGTAATAGTTTTTACTCATGTACCAGAAAAACAAAGAGATGGTTTCTAAATCTTAATAATGACTAACACTGGGTAAAGAATTGAGGCAATTCCCTTGAAAAATTGTATTTTTGTTTTCTCTTAATCTCCAAAGGCATAGTAACCAAGGAAGACAAGACTTACCTGGATAGGCAGTACCACCATAAAGAGGAAATTGGGGCTACATGACTAGTCTATGGTTGTCATAGCTAGCAATGACCTCGTGTAAGTGGCCTACTGAGAATTTCTCTTCTTGGTTCCCTGACAGTCTCTTTCTCTCCTTTCTTTCCCTCTTTGCACATATTTTCACACTCTGATTTTTTTCTCCTACGATCCCCGATATTAACTAGTTTGACTTTAGGATTTAGTGAATGAAACTGTGGAAGACATTTTTGGCCCTCTACCAAGTCAGGAAAGCAACTAGCCTCAGGCTCTTCACTGTATTAATGCAAGTTATAATGCTTTAAATGCTTTAAAAAGGGAAAAATCTATCAAGCAAAATAATGCATGTTTAACATCATATTCTTCTATGAACCATCACACTGAATACTTTTATTTAAACTATCATATGTAGTACTTTTATTAAAATTACAATTATGTCAACATTTTTCTTGTTTTTAAGTTAAACATCGATATAGTCCCACTTGCTTGCCTTAGTAATTTTCATTAAATATGTTCCATTTAAATTCTGTGCACACATCCTTTGGAAGTTCTTTTATTAATTGGCTATACTCTGCCTCCTTTTGCTTGCCCTTTATTGTTTATCTCTGTTAGTTAGCATCAACTCCACCCAAACCTCTGGCTTTTAACTGTCTGTATGTTCTCTATTTTGGTCTACTTTTTCCAAGCCACTATTATTCTGATATATTCAGAAATATCCCCACCATACATATAGATTTTCAACTTACCATCTAGTTATTGAGAGGTTTCTTTAGACTTGGATTTTAGACAGACATGCTCATATATTTCAGAGGCTGACAAACCCAGGAACTTCTTGAATCTTGGAGATATACAATTGAAGATCTGAAGAGCAACCATTATACAGACAACACCAAGAAGTTCTTACTAGGGTGCTATTGCTTCTTTACCCAATCATCTAAAAATGTGTGTTACTGGCAAGCAGAAGCTAATCCCTACACTATTAAGAAAAGTATCACTTCAAATATCAGAGAATTCTTTTAAAAGTTTTACATGCAAACTTGGGAAGGTTTCCAATGCTATATTGATTGTGCCTATTTATGACAGCAGGTTAATTCTCTTGTCTTAAATCAATGCAAAAGGCTAAAAATTCTAGAATTGTCACACCTGAGTGTTTGTTAACTTGTCATTTTCCTTGCTTGCTATGTCTCTATTGGGCTTGAAACTGGCCCAGCTTCTCTTCTCTCTTCTTCGCTTCTCTTCTCTTCTCTTCTCTTCTCTTCTCTTCTCTTCTCTTCTCT
>NW_021604607.1:3467426-3529069 GCF_004785775.1 Grammomys surdaster | reverse complement strand
CTCTTCTCTTCTCTTCTCTTCTCTTCTCTTCTCTTCTCTTCTCTTCTTCTCTTCTCCACCCCTCTCTTTCTCTCTCCTTCCTTGGTTCCCCACTTTCCTTTTCTCTTTCCTCACACTTTCTGTAAGGTTCATTTTCTTGTGTGATTCTGATTGTCCATAATGACTGTTTGGCATATTCTACAGGCAAAGGTCCTGAGACCCTTTTTGCCGGCTATAACCTCAATGATAATGAATGGCACACAGTGCGTGTGGTTCGGCGAGGAAAAAGTTTAAAGCTAACCGTGGATGATCAGCAGGCCATGACAGGTAAATGCTTTGGTCCCTGTTACCTTTTTATCGTCATCATCAGCATCGTCATTGTCATCATCTATATTTTTTATTTAAATTTTGAGAATTTTATAGATGGGTAGTGTATTTATATTATTTCCACACTCTTCTCTTCAGCTTCTCCCATCTTCCACTGTCTTAGGTATGGTTTCTGTTATGTTGATAAACCAAAATCACCTTAGGGAGAAAAAGTTGAATATACTTACACTTCCATGTCTAGTCATCATTGAAAAAAGCCAGGACAGGAATTCAAACAGGAACCTCAGGGCAGAAACTGAAGCAGGAGCAAAGGAACAGCACTGCTTTGTTTTTGTTTTGTTTGTTTTGTTTTATGCTTTGATGTTTTTTGACATGGTTCACTCAGCATGCTTTCTTACAGCACTCAGAACCACCCACCACAATAAGATGTCCCGCCCACATCAGTCATCAAGCATGCACTGCAGGCCTACCCAGGGGTCACACTTGCAGGGGTATTTTCTCAATTGAAGTTCAGTCTTCCAAAACGACTCTATCGTAGGTCAAATTGATATAAAAGTGGCCAGCTCACCACCACCCCTCTCAATATCATACTCTCTTCTGTAATAATTATTGTTTATGTACATATGTGGGGAAAAATATTAGGGGCTGCAGTGGTGGAGTCCAGGGAGGCTTCCACGCTGCAGCAGGTCCCACATGCGGCGGGAGGTCTAAGGTTCCAGAGGCCTGGAAGCTTTGGTGGCAGCAGACCCCAATAACATGAGGAAGTCCTTGGTTCCAAAAGGGTTTATTGTCATGGCAGATGGTGGATGAATCTGGAAGTACCTCCGTAAAACTCAGGGCAGTCCCAAGTTATATAGGGAGGGAGAAAGGGGGAGGATCTGGTGAGGATTGGGGGGGGGGAGGATCTGCCCTCTGGCCTTCATTAGTATGTAAATCCCGAGGCCCTGAGGCCTCTAGTCACACCCTCTACCTGTGCAATTTGGGAGGGGCTGTCTGGCCTATGTGACTGAACAATGTAAATCTATGGAGGCTAGACTGCTTTTCTGGACCCTAGGTTCTGGGGGCACACTGAACTCCTGCCGGTTCTCATGCAGTCTCGGGGTTCTAGGCAGCTGCCCAAGCATGACCCAGAATACCCTTACGCAGTCCCACATACATACATATGTACATGTGAGTACAATCTATTGGATTCACCTGATCAACAAATAGGGTTTTTGTTAGATAGTCTGTGGCTCTTGTTGGGGGTTGGGAGTGGGGATAGTCACCCAAGTAGCTTGGCCTATTTAAACTATTCATGTATGATTATAGATACACTTATATGTGTTATAGTTCTATTTTTAAGTTTCAGATGTTTTTTCAAACCAAAACTAGTATATAATATGATATTATATCCAGTGCATTTCCCCTCCAATTTGTCTACCAACCTTTCCATTTAATAAGTAGCTTATTAAGTATTCCACTGAGTTGAACATATGTGCCATGTCACTTTTCTTGTCATTCAGGAAATTATACTATATTTTAATTTTGTGGCTTGGTGAGTATCTTAGTGCTTCATAGAATATTTAAATCATTTTAGATGCCAATTTATCATTACTCCCTTTGTTTCTTATGCATTTTGTTGATGATCAGGAGAGAAAATTTTATTTTTCCTCTTTATTTTATTATTTTATGTTATCATGAGATGAGTTTTTTGTTTTATTTGTTTTGTTTGTTTTGTTGTTTGTTTTGTTTTGATTTTGTCATTTAGTTTGTTGGTTGAACTCTAGCATTCAGGCTGTCAAGGTCTATTCTAGATTCATGGTTGTACCTCCAGAATGTGAGTGAGCTGTAGGAACCTTTACCCTTGACACTTAGGGAACTCAACGGGAGAGGAGTCTCCACACCCTCATCTTTGGGAACTAACCTGTAGAGCACAGTATAGCTCCTGTATCTTTTGTAGAGAAAGCACTCAAGTGATAGTGTTAGTACAAAGCACTGGGTCTTTGTGTACCCCTGACACGTCCCTTTCATAGTAATTCCAAAGGGCTTCCCAGGATGAGCAAAGAGAAACTTTCTCAATGTCAATATGGCATGCATGAGGTTATAAGTTTTGAAGAAATCATTCTTTAAGGAAGTGAACCACAAGTACATAGAACAGTCATTGTCATTTATTTCATCGGTATTTGTGACTATCTAATTTTTTTTTCTCTGTGTGTTGAACTTGCGGGAAGAGCCCCAAAGTGGAAAGGAGTCTAGCTTGTGTTTCCCTTAAGATGTCTGCAGGAGGCGCTGTTGTACCTGACATGTGTGTTTGGAAACTTCGTATGGGGTCTTTTCGTTGTTTGTGTTGTCCAACTCCGATATGATAGTTTTTGTTTTATTATATTTCAGTATCATCCCTCAGAAACCTTTTGTTTTTTAATGAGAGACCAAAAAGGAGTTGAATCTGGATGGGGTGGGGGTCGGAGTGCAGCAGAACTGGCAGAAATAGAGGAAGGGGAAACTGTAATCAAGATATAGTATGTGAGAAATGAATTTATTTTCATTATAAGGAAAAAATAAAGCAATGGATGTTAAAAAAATCTTATAAATGTAATATTGTCGCCATTCATAAAAGGCTCTGAAACAGTCACCTAAGGCGGTGTCTGCTGGAGGCCAGCTGATTTTAGTTAAGGTCAGTTCGTGGAAGAGAATGGAATTTTAAACATTATTTGCTGAAGCAACTTGGTGTTATCCAGAAGATTTAAAGTCATGGCCTTGAATTTTAGAAATCAAGGGCAATATATGCAAAAGTCTCGGCAGAATATTGCTCTGCTCGAGTGTCTTTTATCCTGTAAAGCAGATAGGGCACAGGCATTCTCATTTTAAAGATGGCGAAACTGAGCCTCAAAGAGAAGTAGGTTTTTATTGAACTGCTATTATTATAAGAGCCGAGAAGAGTGTCTAAGGTTTTTTTTTCCCCTTCATTTTCTTTTCATCATTAGGTTAGTTTAGGTTACTTTTAAAATTTATTTTACTTTAAGTTAAAATATAAATAACTTAATTTACCCTTAATTTATCCCTCCAACCTCTCCTGTATCTCCCACTTCCTTTAAAATGTATGCACTGTGGAGAGACGGCTCTGTCTGCTCCTCCAGAGAACCTGAGTTAAATTTGCAGCAACCACATGGTGGCTCACAACCATCTACACTGACATATGATGCCCTTTTTTGGCATGCAGATGTACATGCAGATAGGGCAATGCCCTCTTTTTAAAAATTATTGTGATATACATATCACAATAATATATATACATAATGATATATGTAAATAATATATATACACATATATATGGATGTATAATACATACATATGAATTGTATATACATACACGAATACCACATATAAACACAAATACAGCTTACTGAGTCCATTTGGCATGGTCTGTGTTTAGAGTTAGGCACTTAGTATTGAATTACCCATTACAGTAGTATCTCTGGGGACGACTAACTCTATCTAAGCATTTGTTAATTACCAGTGACTGTTCACTTAATGGTGGGACACATTGAGAGCTCCCTCACTCTCGTTGACATGTCAGCTGGTATCATTGCTTAGGTCTTGGTCAAGCAGCCATATTGTTGTGATTTCATGGTTGCAATTTCCATGAAATATCTTCTTACCCTTCTGCGATGGTCCCTGAGCCTTATGTATAGAGACTGTGTGGTAAAATGTGCTCAGTTCTTACTAGGTGTCTTTATAATATGGTTTTCTGAGTAGGTACAAATTAGAAGCATCAACAAACATGTGTATCTATACTCACATATATGCATAAATGTACATGTATGCATACATATTAAACACATATGTGTATAAACATGCACATAGACATGTTTTAGGAAACATGAGTTCACATTGCTATGCTGTGCCTACAGCATTGTCTCCTGATTTTTCTTATTTCATATGCCCATGCATTTTCCGTTAAAGTGTGAATTCTGGATACCCTTTATTTATTTATTCAATCTGATAGTGCATCTAAAATACTATCGAAATTCTTTATTGGTATAACCAATAAATTATATTATTTGCTTCTTTACTCCTTCCAGGCTTTATTTCTTTTTGTTGTTGTTACTGTAGATCTCAACAACCCAATACTTAACCATAATAACAATTCTACCTTGATTTACATAGTATAAAAGATTTCCTAATTCAGTGTGAAAACATAGGGCTGATGATTAGGTGTAAAATGGTATGTTTTAAAAGAATGTGGTGGCCACTTGAAACCACCATGAATCAGGAAATTAATAGGGACTTTTATTAAATAGCATATTATAACGAGAAATAATTTTAAGGAGTAAAGTACTAGAGACCCTTCATATTAGGCCCTTTAGCTTTTCAGCATAGTAAAGAAATAGTAATTCTATTCCTGTTTGTTGAAAATGGAAAGTATATTATACTTTGTTGTTCTTGAGAATATCTGAAACTCACCTTAATTAATTAATGAGGATAGGAATTCAAGTAGAGAGGGCCAAAGATGGCGGGTGGCCAGGTCTTAGATAAGAAGGGGTTGCACGAACTATAAACTCTCCTTAAATTGAGAGTCAGTGGGTTTCATTTCATTACTTCTTATAACATCCTGTGATTGTGTGCTGTGTGTGTATGTTGATGTGTGCCCTTACTGAACATGAGAAACGCTAAATCAAACCTAAACTAAATCAAACCTGTGAGCCAACACTTACCATGTTCCTTCTTGAATTCATTCCCACATCATTAATAAATCTTTCAAACTGTATCTACAAAAATTTTCAGATTCTTTACCCTTATAAACACTTACACACACACACACACACACGTGTGTGTGTGTGTGTGTGTGTGTGTGTGTGATGTCCTCTGCCTATTAAACCCCCCTAATATCTTATAATCAGTAACCTTCTAATTTTGTATGAGCCACCAACCTCACTTGCTCATGATTTTAACTCATTCAGTACCTAAAAACTTAATTAATCTTTAGAATTGGGATAAACTAACTTACAACTCAAATCTTTGCTGCTGCAAGAAAATATTAAAAGTCAACAACATCAGTACTGAAGCCTCAGTGATTTTCAGTCTTTTTATATTCCTTATACTATGTAGCTTATTAATTCAATACTGCTGATGTCTGTAGAGCTTTAAGCTTGAGAATTATTAAAGATTGATTTTGTAGCTACCAAAGATTCCTCTTTGGTAACAGAGTAGTATTAAGGACATTGAAAAAAAACTGAAGAGCAAAGCAAAATGATGTTATATGAAAACTCAGAATTGCTAAGAAAGTAATAGTATTTTACTTAACTAACATAACCAGAAGCTTCATAGTATGTAGATGGGAAAATAGCCATTTTCAGTAAAGTATGGATTTACTTCTCACTGTATAAAGAAGAAATGAAATCAAACCAATGACTGAAAAGAAAACATAACAAAGAGAGCTGAAGCATCTTGGAGAAAGGATGACTCCCAGAGAGTAAGAATTAAGCACAGACCAGGAGACTTCTTTTGTACTAATGAATCTAAACTCATTAAAGTCAATTGATAGCATAAACACTTTTCTTATATAACCAAGTATGTCTGTTATATTTTATTTACAGCATTGTTTTCTGTTACATCCAGCATCTTTGCTGTTCTTAATAACCAAATGAAAGCTTGTCAGAGTGTTAGTGGAAGGCCACATAGGTAGTTCCAATATTCATTAAGCTTAGAAAAATGGTTCAATGCCTCCTCTCAGGAGCTGATTCTGATATTGGCCCTAATTAAGGTTTTCATTAGTATCATGGATGATAACATAGGTTGAGCTTAATAAATTTTCCAATTATGCCAAATTAGATAGGGAAACTAGCCAAGAATTTGGTTGAAAGGACTTGATTGTAGTTTAAGTGACCTTTGTGAGTTGCAGCAGAACGTGAGGCATACATGGTTTAGTGGGGAATACGAGGTTGGAAATGATCCACAAGAAAGAATTCATTTTCATGGATGCTGTATTTTACACGTTAGAAACAAAGTTCTTATATTTTTATTTAAGTTTGAAGTTATAGGAAGATACGATCATTACTCTAAGGTAAATATGGTATTAGTGTGACTATTAATGGGACTGACAGAGCAATATTATGAGAGCAGAGAAGTGGAAATGGATGGAGTAGTCACTGAGTAAAGCTGCAAACACAACCCACTTGGATGTTTGAGATGGTCTCCTGTGGTTGTGTAGGCTCATGACACTTGCATTCTCCTCAGAACCAAGTGTGCATTGAATTAATGCATTGTGCTTAATTAGTTATTTAAAATGAAAAATCTGAGGAGCATGGTCCAGGCACAGAGATTATCTCTAAAGTATTTGGGAGACCAGTGCAAGAAGACAATCTGGATATTCAACAAAAAAGGAAAAATGCAAACAATGTTTTTTGATTTCAAACACATCTTAATGGCTCATCATTACAAAAACATTCAGTGGTTCTTTCCTATTTATACAGGGTATAGATAGATATGTAATAATATGTTACTATTTAAGGAACAAATAATAGAAACATTACCTAACCATAAGGCTAAGATTCGTGGATTGCTAATGGGGATGCAGTTCTTTAGAGCAATCACTAGCCATAAACTTCTTTGCCTCCTTTCTCAACCTTCTTCCTTTTCTGTTTCCTCCTTTATTTACCTTTTTTATGAAAGTGATAACATGTAAATAAGAATTTTGTTGTTGCTGTAGTTATATCAAGACACAGTTTTTTAATATAGCACAGGTTGGCCCAGAATTCAGTACTGTAGGTAAAACTGGCTTCTAACTCATAGTCCACTTCCCTTAGCTCTTCAAGTCCTAGAATGACAGAAGAGCATCAGCATACCCAGGCATGAGGAGAATTTTTATTGTATCTAAAATTTACATGGGTATTAAAACTTGCCTAGGGGATTTTATTATATATGGCCACCTTACCCTTAAACATCACCTAGATATTCTTGCTACATGTAACATCTATCAAGTAGTTTATCTGCTTTTT
Organism: Grammomys surdaster; assembly: GCF_004785775.1. Classification (NCBI taxonomy): domain Eukaryota; kingdom Metazoa; phylum Chordata; class Mammalia; order Rodentia; family Muridae; genus Grammomys; species Grammomys surdaster. Next base: position 3,521,786 of record NW_021604607.1, on the reverse strand, counting down.
GTATTTTGAAATATACTATTACCATGAAAATCTGCAATTGGAAGTATCTTTCAGATGCACTTATTTTATTTTCTTTTAGGCCAAATGGCAGGTGATCATACAAGGCTGGAGTTTCATAACATAGAGACGGGCATCATCACAGAACGACGCTATCTATCTTCTGTTCCCTCCAATTTCATTGGGCACCTGCAAAGCCTGACATTTAATGGAATGGCATACATTGACTTGTGTAAAAATGGTGATATAGATTACTGTGAACTCAACGCCAGGTTTGGATTCAGGAACATCATTGCGGATCCTGTCACCTTCAAGACCAAATCGAGCTATGTTGCCTTAGCTACATTGCAAGCCTACACTTCTATGCATCTGTTTTTCCAATTCAAGACAACATCCCTAGATGGACTAATCCTGTATAATAGTGGGGATGGAAATGACTTTATTGTGGTTGAATTAGTTAAAGGGTACGTACATGTCAGTTCAATAGAAAGAGGAAAAAATCACTATATAAAAGTGAATGTTAATACCCAAATTCTATGTGAAAGACAGTATGTTGACTTAATACAGTGGTAGGCAGGAGGAGGAAGTCAAGTTACTCAGATTTTCGTAACCTTTAGTAGGTATCTTCAGTAACTAGAAAACAATGCAGTCGCTTGTATGTACAGTTATATGTAAGGATAGGTCAGTTTTAGTTCAGGGTAGATCTCCTGTGACTTCATACTTCAAATGTGGATTTCCTGAGACACTAATTCTACATAAGGGTTGGTAGGCCACTATGTGCTCAAATAAGTAGCTAATTCAGTTTTTTATATCAGTTATTTGATGAAATTTTAATTAACTTAAGATTAATTGTGTTCAGAAACAATGGTGTATAAGTAAAATGTTCTGAAAGTGTAATGGCCAAAGAATGCATCTTCAGTAATTTGGACATTTATTTATCCACTCAGTGAACATTGTACACTTACTATAGACTAGATAACACATCAGCTAACATAAATACGTATGTTTTCCTTGCCACTCTTGGGTACATCTCAGATCCCTCCCAACCTAGGATCTCTCTCTTTCTCCCTCCCCCCCTCTCTCTCTATATATGCACATGTTTGTGTATATATATACACACACACACACACACACACACACACACACACATACACACCAACATAGAACCTAACTGTGACAATCAGTTCCTGGGATGATCATGTACACATTTTCAGGGATCTTGGTGGAACAGAAATACAAATGGAGTAGGGAGTATTCATTAGAGTGTGGTGTTAATACTTGAGAATACACCTCCGATGAGAAAAATTGCCATGTCAGTGTGATTAACCAAATGAGGAAAGAGTGGAAATGGGGAATTCCTAGTAAAGGTGATAGATACTGTCTTCTTTTAGCTTGTCATGCAGCCAACTCCTTCTTAAGACTCTAGAAAGATGAATTCACCTGAAAGTGTCCATGTGTGATGTCTTGTTTACCATCCTTGTTCATTCAGAAAGCAATGGCTCTTTTCTCCATTTCATTTCTCTCTAGGTACTTGCATTATGTGTTTGACTTGGGAAATGGTGCTAACCTCATCAAAGGGAGCTCAAACAAACCACTCAACGACAATCAGTGGCACAATGTGATGATTTCAAGGGACACCAGCAATCTTCACACAGTAAAGATTGACACAAAAATCACAACACAAATCACTGCGGGAGCCAGAAATTTAGACCTCAAGAGTAAGTACTGTCTAAGTCGTAGTACCAGCATCCCTCCAACATCTGTCCATGAGCGAAGAAAAATCTTTGCTTAGTGCACATGCACATGCCTTCTGCAAAGCCTGACCATACTTTCAGTTTTTGCACATGATTAATAATACAACACACAAATCTCTGTTCTTCCTTTAATGTGACACGGACATATGCATTTTTAATAACAGTTCAAAAATGCAACTTAAGAATGCATGCATGATTAAAAATTAAAAGTGAGAAAAATGTGTTCATAATCTTGATATTGTTATGAAAGTCGGCACCTGTGAGTTTCTTCAGTCCTAATCCTTTTCTGTCAATTTGAATTTAATAGAACCCAGATACATATTGAACTTCTAGACCCTTTTAGTTTTATTCCCCTGTTTTGGTCAGATTTCCAGTATGAATTCAGACTCTTCTACCAATGTCTCTGAGCTTGGTTTATCCTTTGTAATCATTGTTAGTTTTATTTCCTTACCACATTCCTAATACACACATGCACACATGTATATACACATACACACACACACACATGTTCCTGATATCTACTACTCTGTCTTTGTCATCTAGTCATCTATCTGTCTGTCTGTCTATCTATCTATCTATCTATCTATCTATCTATCTATCTATCTGTTTCTCTCTCTCTCTCTCTCTCTCTCTCTCTCTCTCTCTCTCTCACACACACACACACACACACACACACACACAGAGAGATACTGCTTAATGAGCTGTTGAGAAAGTCTTAGCTGACATTTTTTTCTTTATTGAGACTTAATTCTTCTAATGCTTAGAAAACATGTTAACAATAGTATAAAATAATATTAGATTCTATTTGAATTGGTCTGTGAGAACTGTAGCCACATGTCCTGTCCTAAAACTGGGCTGTTACTGTGAAGCTTGACTATCTCACCTAGGGATGGAATAGCTTCTAGAGGACAGGAGTAAACCCAGGTTTTTAGCAGAGCTCCCTGTCTACTCTCCTGCTTTGTCCTGGTGTATGGCAAAGCCTCTCAGGTATCATTACAGCTGTATTCTACTTTAAAAATCTGCTTATTTATACCGATGGGGCCTCGTCCTTTGATTCAAGAAATAAAAGCATTAGAGAGTTACAGAGATGGAGAAGGGTAATCTAACAGTTGTCATTCTAGAGAAAAAATCACCTTCTAAACAAGCTGGAAGAAGAAAATGTTTTGCTTTATGTAATTATGGTTCATATTTACAATGCTGGATCATTACTTGTTACATGTAAAATATGTAGTAATGTTGTCTCCCTTCTTTCATAGCCCTTGTTAAGTTCAAAGGGCTTGCTCTCTTTTGCAAACCTAACAGGATATTCAAAGGAATGCAGTTTAACAAGCTTCTCTGCTTCTCTGAGACAGAAGTGAGCTGAGTATTAGATTGGTATTCAGAGGATGCCCTCATTTTGCATGGTGGACTAAGGAGGCCATTTCTAAGGAAAGTGGGAGACTGAAGTTCAGTGTACTAGACAGGCAAACTACGAGAAAATAAAATAATGCTTGGTTTATTTCAGAGAGATCTCAGAACACATACATGTTTGTCACTAGAGACCTCAGAGACCATGTCAGAGATTCAAATGACTAGAAGCATAGGGTCCACCATTGCTTGAAGAATTCAATACTTATAGCCACAGCTTGTGATCATGAGCAATGATATTGCATGGATTGTGTCTCTTCAGATATTTGGAACAGCAATTTCTAAAAGCAAATATTTGCTTTTTATTTATTAAAATAGATGTAAGCTTAACAGTAGGCTGCAAGAGGATTCTTTCTGGTACGAGTGTGTGACTTTACTAATCTTAGACACATTTTCTTAAAACATGGACTTCTTTTAATAATGATTACAAGAAAAGCATTTTCCATGATAAAAATACTGAAACTATGAATTAGTTACATGAAGAGTAAACAAAGTCCGATTTTAAGTCTGAGAGTCTCACTAAATGTTTTAAAAAACAAAAACTCAGTACAAATCAGAGGTTAATCCCCAAGGTGAGTAGTTTTGTGTGTTTATTTTCATGTGTGTGTTTGTGTGTGGGTGCACAGGCACATTCCTGTGTGAATGACTGCAGATCTGGACCCGAGAAAAGGATGTTGGGTGTCTTAATGCCATCATTCTCTATCATATTCCTTAGAGCCACAGTCTCTCATTGGGCCAAGAATCCCCAGCCATTCCCTTGTTTCTCTCTGCGTCTATGCACTGATTGATAGACATGTGCAAGGCTGTTTGTGTGGACTCTGAGATACTAACTGTGGGTCTCATGCTTGTGTATGAAGCTCTCCTATTTACAGACCTACCTCTTCAGGTTGACTTATTTATTTTTTTATACCAATAATTATTCTGCTAAATCCTGTGAAGCCAATGTGCTTTCAGCCCTCTCAGATGAGATCACAAAATGAGAACTGCTCCCTAAGACTAGGCTGAAGTTTCAGCTTATAAGTGGATGTGTGACTTTTAATAGGAACAACAGTCCCAAGAAACACTCTGGAGAGAGAGCACACTATAGCACATCATGTCCTTGCTCTGCAGGACTGCAGTGCTAGCCAGATGCTATTGACTGAGCACCGACCTCTGCTGAGGGTGGAGAGTGTGAGAGAGGATGGCAAGGTCCTGCCATGAAGTTACCATCCAAGGAATACACTGTGTCTGAGCACTCATATGCAGGATGTGACAGGGAGGAAAGCTATGGTACCACCTGTGGGTACTGAAACTGGGCTGAGCATGAAGACTTTTTGAGGAAGCCACGTTTATGCAATACAGGAAGCACAAGTGAAAACAACCAATGGCTGTTTTTTCTTCCCTAGTGGGCAACCACGGGAATTTAGGATGGGTTTACAGGTATGAGACATGCAGGATTTCATTGCCGGAAGTGACTGTGCATGTGAGTCATGTAGGAATGCACGAAACAAGAGAATCACTTCATCTGAGTCAGTGGGTTTATTTTCACTGACATTCACCCTCTGAGAATTAAACTTATTCTGATTTAGCCACACCTAGATCAAATCAGTGAAGGGTATTTATTTCTCTAAGTGAGACCAGCCAGCTTAGCTACACCACATGCCTGATAGTTCCTGAAGTGCAGAATTCCGTGTTCTTCTCAGAATAACTCACCAAGGATGCCCAGGAACTGTTAACAGGGGTCTAGTTAGAGGTCCTCACTATATTCCGTGCATTAGCATCCTGAAAAAGGCACAATTTATGTTATACAAACGTTAAGTCACTTTTTAGTTGATTTGACTTTGGTCAGTCCTCATCTGAAGTCACTTGGCTAAATCAAATACTTGACGCATTACTATACCTAAAAGAAACACCAGAGGGCAGCATAGGGCTATGCACTATGTTACTTGATGCTGGGGAGGGGATTAACTCACTTTGCTTGTGCAGGCAAACAGAATGTCTTTGTTTCCAGAATGTAAAATTCACATTTAGCCTTGACAGTAATGCAGGCTTTTGTTCATTACTGTGTTTCATCTTGTAAACGTAGAAATGTGAAACCCAGACCTCTCTCTTCCCCTCCTCGATTCAGATGGAAATAGTCACAAATAAGTCTCAACCTAAGGATCATTCCAAAAAAGGGATTCCGTGCTGATGACCTTGTTCAAATGGTCTTCCCTAGCACCGCCACTGTCAGGCAGGCACATGCCTCTCCCTACTGATACAGGTGTTCTCATCTTTATTCTCAGCTGCTGAGGGCTGGTTCCTTTGGCTATTACGTACATGCTGTAACATGCAAGGAAAGACACGGCATTTACTTGTTCTTTACTGATTCTATATAGCGTCTCTATTCTGGAACATTTTAAGTACTGACCTCTTTAGTGAGATAATGCAATCCCTCTGTGTGCTTCTCTTGTCCTAATTTGGCAACTTGTATGTTAAAGTATATGGAAAGGAGCCGATATTTATTGAGTCCCTATTTAATACTCAATGGATTTAAATGAGGTTATTGTATGTAATCCTTATTAGTGTCCGGGAATTTGAATTGAGGTCAGTCTTGCTTATTCATTTATCTAGTTCAAGAATTAAAAATAGAACAGACGAATAGTTTTGGGTCTCCATCTTCCATGTGTGTCCTTATTTAAGTATTAACTTAATCCATCAGCAAATTGAAGCTTTTTTGAATTTGACTTGGGCCCTACCATGGTCCTGGGTGCATAGCAGACAGTGCCCTCAGGTGGCCACTTAGCAAAATTACACCTTGTAACTGGCTACATCTAGGTCAGCCAGGTGGTGAGCGCTTTGTCCCCTTCTCTTTCTTTATCCCTTTTAAAAATCCAAAATTATTTCCTTCTTCATATCCTTTTAGCATTTTCCATATCTCCATTCAAATCTTAGCCTAAAAGTAGCTAACTGCTGGCTATTGTGTTTCCCATGCCCAAGCCACTAAAAGGCTCCCTAATCAGCCAGGACTTTCCATTGCAACAGGTTCCATCTCTAAGTGGAGATTCGAATACATCCTGTCAATATTCTTTTCTTTTGTAACTCAGATCGGTCTGTTTCCGAGTGGCCCTCACTCTCTGGACCTGAACATAAGGCACGCCTCCCTGATCTACCTTTTCACATTGTACTTTGAAAAAACATTTTACTGAGGGTTGTCACATCTGAAGTTTTGGTCATGCTTAAACATGTCTGAGCTTTATTGATTGGCATGTTTGACATTGGTAACAATTAAGACTCAACCTAGCCCATTTGTCTTGCCTAGATTTTTTTGCTCAAATAGGAAATGTTTAGATAAGAATTTGAATTTGAGCCTAGCTGTAGAGCAGACTGATGATATTGGCAGTGGAAGAGATTCCAAGTTATCTTCTTGTTTATGATGTACTGAGATTTACTAACATTTTCTTAATTTGTGTGAAGTTATTTTAAGGATCCATTTAGGAAATTGAAGAGATAAAACACCTTTTCAGTGGCTAACAATCAGGGTAAGGAGCTTGTTCTAATTGCTGCATAGGATCTCCAGAAGACCTGGGTGTCCCTGACACCTGCTCCCTCCCCCAGTCCTGTTTCCCAAATATCATCATGATTTTGAGATCCTTTTTCTACCCTGACTTCTGGCACTGCCCTGAGATAACATCACATTCCTGGCAGTGGTTCAGCTTTGGAAGTCTCTTTTTTATCTCACTCTCAAATTCCTTCAAACATGGGATTTAAACACAGTGAGTGGACCTGTCCCATGGGCTCTAGAGTGTAGCAGGTACTTTCCCAGCTGTGATGGCTCTTCTCACATCTGTACAAATTGGCTGTAAATGCCCAATTAGATCCTTCATGCATGCAGTACAAACCTCTTGAGTAGGATGTTGCATTTCTAAGGCTCTCTGTGTCTCAGAAGGAAGCAAGGTATTTTGCTTCTGTTGGAGTAGGGCTTTGAACATCCTGCAGAAGCTGAGGACAATGTGATAGGCAGTACCGTTTAGTGACTTTTTTTTTTTTTGGCTGCAGTGCAGTTGAGAAAGAGGCTCAGTGAGGAAAGGGACCACTTTGAGGAAATCACCACAGCACAAAACAGAGACAATAAGGCAGTGAGTCTGTCAAAGTGATTCTTGACATTTTTGTTATTCCCTTCCCCACACAAGAATTTCAGCAGGGTTACTTGGGAAGACAATTAAAGACATGAAACCATTGGTTCTTTTCGATGACTCCAATGAATTCCCAGGCTTTGTAGTAATCATCCCAAACCTATTCTCTTGACTATCAAACCTCCGACAGTTTCGTTTAATCAACTCTCTCCTCCTCCACTCTAGGAAGATGTCCTCCCCCTGGTGCACACAGTTGTCTGTGACCTGCCTAACATTGACTCTGAGTGTTCATCTCTTCATGTATATACTCCAGGCCAGCAGACACTATTGGAGCTTAAATGTCCATAGCCTGTACTGACAACTCCATATTGCTTGAATCTTTCATCTTTCACTGCCAAGAATGATGTCCACTGGATAACTGACATATCCAGTCATGTGTATAGTTAATGTTCTCCAGATACAACCTTCTACTTCCTGATTCTTTAAAACAATTAAAAATTTGTTTATTTTATGGGTGTGAGTGCTTCATGTACATTGATGTATGTGTGTTACTTGCATTTTCTATACATACAGAGGAGGAAGCCAGGACTCAGTGTCAGAAGAGATAATTGAATTTCCTGGAACAGAGTCTCTAATGGTTGGGAACCAATATATGCATATGAAACAAACCTAGGTCTATAAGTGTTCTTAACCCCTGAGCTATCTCTTCAGCCCTCTAATTCATCATTTTAACATGGACCAGGGGAAGTAACTTTTATTGTTCATATCAACCTCAATTGATTGCTACTAAGGGCAGCAATTGGAATGCATTCTAAAACATTTGTGGATTTACTAGCAGAGAACATGAGAGTGGCAAGTCTGAGTGTGAGAAGGAGATGAGCCACAGGTAGCCTCATACTGTACTTGAGTTTCTGGGATAGCTCTAAGACCTTAACCCTCACCATTTCTGGATGAACCATTCCCCAGTGCTTATTTCTACTCAGAGAACAAGGACTGAGCTCTGACATCCACTAGCCTTGGCTAGCATCCTTGGAGCAGTTGTAAACTTGCTTATGGATGTCCTACAACAAAGAAGCAGCTTTCCTGAGACCTCCCCCTAGCAAAGTTGCTCCTGGAAAGTGTAGCCCTGTTTTCATGTGCCTTTCAGAACAAAGTCCAGGTTTACTATGCCAAAAGGAGGTAGTAAGACAGCTAAACTTGTAAAGATGTTGGCGTGTATGTATTTGACGTAGAGTGGTGAATCTGCAGGATCTCAGTGATGAACTCTTAAGAATAAGACACATGCAAGTTCTTAGCCCCAGGTAGAGATCAACCTTCAGTTTTGTCCTCTCATTAGATGATGTCAAGTATGAATTGAGCAACTTTCTTAGATCTTGGGCTTTCATGGTCAAGAGCTTCTAGGTCATTAGGGAAGGCTAATGTGTTAATAGCTCCTCATTCTAAAATAGTATTCATGGCACTCTGATGTCTCTCCTTTTAATAAAGAGAAGATGAGACATAAGACTGTGATACAAGAAGCATAAACCTACTCAGACTATCTTAAGAAAACAAGAAAGACATGGAAGAGAGAGAAAGAAGAGAGATGGGAGAGGGCACAGTGTGGGAGAGACTGACTATTGGTAGATACCATGATCTTCTTCTTTGAGCATCTGCAAAGCTGCATTAGCTTTCCAGGCAGCTGAGCTGTCCTTGTCATTCCATGTTGGCTTTTTTATGGGGTGAGGGAGTATGGGAACATGAAGCCCTATGTCCTTGCTGTCCTTCAGTCAAGTAGATACTCAAGACTCATTTAGGTTTAGGATTCTAGACTCAAATTCTTGAAAAACAGATTTAATTATGACCTAAGTCTTCTCTGGGGCCAGAAAAGAGGATAAGAGATAAGATCACAGTATGTAATTATGCATCTACTGAGTTTGTCCAAGGATATATTTGAGTTGGGTATTCAGGCCAAAATAGGAAGTCTAAAAGGGTTCCCAAAGTTGATCTTAACTTTCTGTGTAGGAATCAAGGGACAGGATTTGCCCATCTCTTGAGTTGAGTATGAGGATTATGTACAAATTCAGGAAGATGGTGAGACTATAGAAATCAAGTTACACTAAAATATTTGTATAAAAAAGGAGTAGAAAATACTTGAGTCAGTAAAACTGTTTTAAGTGTATTGCCATGGATCAGTGATTACAAAGCTGAAAGCCATAGGCTAAGGCTCCCAGAAACTCACAAGATATTCATAAGGCAAGAGTGACCTAGATTATTGCCCTCAATGGATTTGTGAGGATTCATACCAGGCTCCTATAATTCCAACTAAACAACTGACAGCCCCAGCTGGCACCTGGAGAGCATTACAATTGTTTACCATTAGTATCTCACAAAAGAGGGACACTGATTTTCAAGTAGTACTCTCACTTTGGAAGGGTTCAGCCATAATGCAAATCTATATTTTATTAGGATGTTGAATGATTCTAGAGTTTTTTGACCACTTTAGAAAGCTCAACTCATTAATATAGTAACAGACTGGAAAGTTGGATTGACTTGGTATGAAGGACCCTGCAGAAGTGCTCTAAAGACATCTCTGCAAACTTTTCTTCTATAGTAAAGCACAGATGTCATAGCCATGGACTGTTGATAGCCCTTTTTTTTCTCATGCTGGACCATACTTTTAGGGCAGCTTAAGGGCCATGCTAATATCATCAGGCCTTTGTATTAATACCACATGGTTGTGGCTGATGAGTGTGTCTGCTTAAAAATTTGGCCTTTTAAATCAATTGCTGTGCTTTTTAAATTAAACATAATACAAGAAGCAATGTTACATTTTAACTAAAGGTACAGTTTGTCGTCAGATGTAATTCAGTGATATAGCACCTGTAATGTCCCATATGTGCCTAGAAGGCCCCATGACTTTCCAGCATCTACTACATCCTCTTTAGTAAGTATGAGATGAGTTACTTACATATGGTTTTTAACCATGTTTTTCATGTTAATTGTGAAAATTTGCTGAAGATGTAGAACTTACATACATGTTATAGGTGAACAATGGAAAAAAATGAAATGATATACTAAGACAATGAAGATAGTGATATTAAGTACTAGTATGTATGGCACTCTGAAAGCTTATTATATTCCACATGCTAATAAATATTTACATGTAAATATCTTGTTTATTTCTATCACAGTCCATTAAGTGAGATGATGTACTCTTGGGTAGATCAGATAGCTTGTAGTACTCACTCCTACGAGTACAGCTGCTTTTTATTTCTTCACCAAATTCTATTACAATTTTACACATTTCAACCCATCTGAACTTCTTAACTTCTTAGCAGTTGTTAAGATATCAGAAACTAACCATTCTAGTTTATCTGTAGGATGTGCCTTCTCCCCTCCAATCCTAATTCCTGACTCCTCCCCATTCATTCAACATACAGACACCTTTGATGTCCTTTGATGTTCTGGAACTTTAGACACTATAAGTTTCTGTACTAATACACTATATCTATTGTATCACAAACAATTTATAAAACTAGCAGGCATGATTCCATCTGTTTTTGAAAAGCTTGATGGTTCATAATATAATTATTTTATTTTTGCTGGAACATGCATATGAGTCATGGACAATGATAATATTCAAGATTGAGTATCTTCATCAAGCAAACTCCTTGCTTAGATCTCTCTTTCTTCACTTCTATTCAAAATAATGTTACCTTTGTCACTGAAATTCTTGTCATTGGTGTCATTTATTATGGGCTTGACTATCAAGCTCCAGATTAAGGATTTCTGTATGAAGTATTGCATCAAATAGGCAAGATGATTTAATATAATCAAGGCACAAGTCTAAATTTTGCCTCAAGCCATAACTTCAAAATGGGTAGTGTTGACATATTTAAACCATACACAGGCCCACTGAATATATTTGTGTTCTCTTTTAAAACAATTCTCTACTCATTTAATATTATAAAACTACCTTTAATGAAAAAATTAAATACTGATGGCTGGTGAGACAGCTCAGCAGTTAAGAGGATGGTATAGAATAGATTTAAAAGAAGATGGATTACCACATGCTCTTCCATAGCGCCTTCCTTTCATTAGTCTCCATTCTGCATGTCCACCAGAGTTTCCTCAGTCTGTTGGCCAAACACATAAACACAATCTGTCTTCATGTTATGTCTCAAAGAATCCTGGAAAAACAAAAATTCTTCTATAGTAATTTTTCCTCCTCTAAATTCCAGCTAGAAATTAAACGTCAGAATGGAAATTATTTTCTAGTATTTCCATAAAATAATGAAAATATTGACTCTCAAAGTCTAGCTATAGAACATGTTGGGATCAGAACTCAGGCTCTTTTGGTACTGTTTATCCTTCACATGTAAATATTAGTATTGAGGTATGGCAGCTGCAGGTTTCTGACTTTATTATCTGTGAACAGAAGTTGAAAAGTGGCCCCTGCCTCCAAAAATTAAATGCTTATATTAGAAAAATTTTAACCTGGTCATAAGTTGATACCAAGTAGTTATAACTATGGGAGAAAATTGAGTAGTTTTTCTCCTGGGGTTTCTCAGTGTGCAGATACATGTCTCTCTGTCCTAAGAATCTTTCACCTTCCTAGGATTCTACTAATACCACTGTTAATTTTCTCAACTGGCTCTAACTTTTCAAAATTTACTGTACTTTGTAGAAATAGGCTTTTTGTCTTTGGAGTGCACTCTGTGTAAACCAGGCTGGATTAACTGAAAGAATCATAGTTTCAGAACACTGGACTTGCAGTATGATTCCCCTGTTTTTTGCGCATTGTTGTCCTGAGCCACGGGAAAGTAGCAGCATTATAGCTTGTGTTCACGACCGGTAGCTCAATAGGCAGATTCAAATAAAACAATGCTTATACAAGTTCTTTGTAAGCTTGAGTGCATTTCACTGATGCCATTCATCATTTTATTATAATGATAAAGTTAGAACTTTCTCCCCCAGTGAATTCAAGAAACAAGGAGGCCCTGTTCACAGAGACAAAATCTCATCTTTAAATTCAGTTGCCTCTGCTTTTAGGAAATCTATAGGTTCTGTTGTTATGGTTGTTGTTGTGGTTGTTTGTGCTTTATCTGGAACAATATGTTGCTGGATGTAGGAGGAAACTGTCAGATCAGACCACCTAGAAAGAGGAAAATAGTCAAGAAAAAGGATTTTCATTGCAGAAGGTCCCTATTCCTAGCAATTTGTGGATGGTGGCTCAAGCCTGAATGAAGTCAGATACATACAAACCAATAGGAAGCACAAATGGGGATTATCGAATTTCTTGGGGGTGTACGATTGCTTGGCTGTGTTCTATATGCAAGTAAATGCATCCTTCATTCTAAAATAACACCAGGGCCACAAAATAGATGAGTCTTAAAGAGAAAATGTTTCCATAATGTAAACTGTGATATGGGGCTATGTGAGCGAGGCTATACTTTTATATGACATAGCACCAGGTGTGCCTGTACACCCAGACAGCTCAAGTGAGGATAGTATTAAACTAATTCCCCATAAGGGATTAACACTTGTTTTAACTTCAAAAGAAAACTAAAAGGTGAATCTATACTATCATATATTGATACCTCTAATTATTTCTTCATCCTTAACTTATTTCTCTACCTCTCAATACAGATAAATTCAGCATATTTAAACTAAAACCATGCATGGATTACTCCAATGAATTACTCTATCAAATAGACAACAATGTCATTGCACTACATTCTCCTAATAGGCTTTGTTCCCTAATCTCTGTGTTCACTAAAGATATCAGTAGAAGAGATATCCCTTGATGAATTTTACTCTGTTTCTCAGATGAAGGCAACCAGAAACCTATGAGTCAATAAAACTTCCACCATTCTTTCTTATTTGGACGATTCTTTGTGGAATCTGAACTATTCATTACACATCCATTAAATGACTCAACTAAGAATCCCTGAGTCCTACTAAGTGAAAGTGAGATTTTAAATGTGCTTTGGCCATGATATTCTCTTTAAATAATAGAGTCTTGAAATGCAACATTGGCAGTAGCATAAGAAAAGTAATGTGTAATGTGTACTGCAAACTCCAATGGAATGGCAGGAAAAGACAAGAGTAGAGAAACAAAGGTAACTGAAGAAGACTGAAGGCCAAGGTATAAACAGGATGATGTAATCTTAGTCATCTGCCTGGGAAACAATGCTGGGAAAAACTAGTTTAAAGTTTAGTAGAATATTTCATGTGTGAGTACTTCAAGTTTAGACTGTAGAGGAAGTGAGATATTGAATAGACCAGGACACAATGGGTGCTAATAGGATAGCTGAAAAGGTAAAAATTCTTGCCAGGCGAACTGGATGACCTCAGTTTGATCCTTAGAATCTGCATTAGGTAAAAAGAGAAAACCAACCCTATAAAGTTGTTTTCCAAAATCTACACACATCCTGTGGTATATGCACTTCTACAAACATACACACACACACACACACACACACACACACAAACAAACACACACACATTAATAACAACAACAACAATAATGATCTGTAACAAAATGGGAAGGTCGAAGTGGCAGTGATAAGGAGGGTCGGTGGAGGCAGAGTTACCAGACAGTGAATTATTGGAAGAAAAAAAGAAAACAGTAAACAAGATATAGAAATAAAAGTGAAAATGGAGGAACAATGTCAGAGGAGTTGGGAAAATTACCTGTAGCTGTAGGTAGAGTGTCAGGCTTGAGATACATAACAGAGCTTAGGAATCATTTGGGAATTTTTGGGAAGAGTAGAAGGGAGACCCACAATTTGATTTGTACAAAGCAATATGTCTTCAAGATCTACTTTTCCAGCCAGAGGGACAATTAATTTTTTGGAACCCCTATCCAAGGTAAGTTTAGAGATAAGATTTTTCAGGCATTCTCTTATAGAATAAAACCTAGAGTACTACAGGATTAGACCTTTCATGCATAAGGTAGACCATGATATCTGAAGTTGAAGGACATCTCTTCAATCAAACAAATATCCATTTGGCATCTCTTCAGAAAAAATTTCTAAAGTTAGCTTCAATGTTTCTCACATGGAACTATTAAAGACACAGATCTCAGAACAAAATATACACTTGAAATGTTCTTTTGGCTGAAAAAATAAATATCTAGCATAATTTGATGATCTTGGGTATATTGGGCTTATTATACTCATTGTACAGATTTATCTACTCAAAATCTCAGATTTGTTTGAGAAATATTCTCTATTTTCTATGCTCTTTCTTGTAATAATTTAGTATACTTCATTTTAAACAATTTCTGGAATGATCAAGTTGATATTCTGTTTCTAGAAAACAAATTTAATATATGAGTGTTTATCCTCAAAAATTGCAGATGATTTTTTTCGAACAGAGAACAACTTTCATACAAATACATCCAGATAATTTTTCCCCAAGAATATTTTCCTTGATATACTGGGAAAAGATATGATCTGAGGGTATTACTTTGTGGTGGATCAAGAAAAGGTTAAAACTAAAGATAAGGATACAGATTTAAGAGTAGATGTTGGTTGTTCCCTGGGAACTCTGCTTGTAGATCAGGTTCAGAAACCAGTGTAGACAGATTCAATCATTTTAGCAATGAATCACAAGGAATGATGAAAACATTAGAGTACATGCATCTAGAATTAGATTTTTCTTCAATAAAGCTATAGGAAAACAAGTGAGAGCATATGAATTTAATTCTCCCTCAAATGATAATTTGGAAGCCCATATTTCTGTAGACATAACTATTCACATCTAAAAAGCATGTGTCTTTTTTATGTATGTTCTTTTTAATTAAAATAAAAGTGAGATACTTAAGAGGCAAAGTACATATGAATAAACAGGAAAGCTGAGTCAAAGAACTAATTATACCTTGACACATTCTGCTGCTGTGAGGCTGAGCTGGGATACTTGCTCTAATTGCCTTCTGCTCCCTGTTTTCATAGAGAAAGTAATCACTTTCACTACCTCATTTATTTGTTTTTGGTTGAAGTTCTGCAATGTATCCTAGCTTTGATCCCTGTTCTCTGAGCCTAGTTCATCATCCTGGACCCCTTATAACACACAAGTGCACATATACTACATTGTAATGTCAAGTATTCTTTCTTACCTCACATTCTATACCAATTCTTCTTCCCATCTGTGTCCCCTCCCCTAACATATACCTCTTATTTTTAATATATTTTTTTACTAGCCAATAGGTAGAAGACTCATTGTGTCCTATTGTTTTTCATCAAATGTCTTCATTTGACATTTCTTTATCTGACATTATTGAGAGTATTTAATAAGAAGTTGAATATTCTTCTCTTCCAACCATGTCTTCTCACCTGATCTTTTGCTTACTCACCCAAACATCATGTTCACTTTATCTTCACAGTGCCCTGGTACTGCACCCAAAGCCTTGCATCTACATTTATATCCTTGTAAAATGTGTTCTATACCTTCTGATCTCAGCTCTCCCACAATGTCCCACCATAGAAAGGTCACACAAATCTTTTTATTTCTCTCCTTGTCTAAGAAGCATTCAGCCTGAATCTACATATTGTCTCTTGGCCTTCATAAAATGCTTTTTTTTTAATCTATTCATATGTCTAAATTAGAAGCTATTTGTTAAGCAAAATTTTTTATTTTTTTTAAGGTTCTATGCAACTTGGTTTCAAATTAGATAGGTAAAAGGATCCTCTGTCCTCGTCTCTGTTAGTATCACAGAAGTCACATTTCAAACATTTTGATGTCTATGAACATGATCAAATTAAATAAATTTCAGGAAGTAGTGCAAGCCTGACATGTGTCACTCTATGGGAACAAATTTGACTTGTGTCTGAATTTCCAGTGGAATCAGCATAGAATGAGGAATACACCATGTACCTTGCAAGATATATACTAAATACATACAAATGTTCTCTGTAATCCTCAGTGTTCCTAAGGTAGGCATCATTAATTCCACTCGACAAAGGAACTATCTTACTGCCAAAGAAGTAATGCAATTTAGTAAGTTTACACTCTGGATACCTGTGAGTTACAGAGTCAGAGCTTTTATAACTACAAAGCTTGCCCACAATTTCTCCTTACTCATCCATGTGCAGATACTAGGGACTAGTCACTCACTCTTGCTTTCTTCAGATGGTACTGAGAGGTGCTTAGTGCTTCTGTGTTTATGGTTCTTGATATTAGGATACTATTGAGATTTCTTTAAGAATCTTACCACACCCCTATATTGGTGCCTGGCTACGTGTGATACGTGTTTGCCACTATATTTGCTGAAAATGTCCGAGCTCTGTCTTTTTCTGTATATGGCCCATTCTGTATAAGGACAGGAGTGCAAACATCCAGTCAATATGGTGGATGGTGGGAAGGTGAAGGCAACAGGTCCTACTCAACTACATAGGAATAGAAAACTTGGCTTTTAATGGATGTCCATCCCGACCCTGTTCACACAGTGGGTCATTAAGAAGCGTATCCTCCTTTGTAAGCACAAGACTTTTACCTGCAAAGACCCATTAGAGCTAATGGTCATTTCCCTTCCATCTCTCCAAGGATCAAAAGGATATGCTGCATCTTTGATGAGGTGGTAATGTACACAGGGCTGAGCCCACTTAAGCATTTCCTTTGTTCTCTTTATATGGAAGTCCACCAGGGAACTTCAAGTCCACTCTCTAGCATATGAAAAGTTTATACAGACAATACTAATTGTGGGGGAGCTAAGTGCAGCTTCAGTAAAGTGAGAATTTCCCCAGGGTTATAAATACTGACCCACCCAAGTTAGAATGTGTGAGATTCATATCAGACGCTGAATTGTTTTTAATGTGATGTTTTCAGCTCTTTGTAGCACAGAAGGAAGATTCCTACTTTTCTTCCACTAGCAATCAGGCAAAAAAAGCTTACTAGCAAGGATACAAGACTCATGGTAGAAGGCAGAAAGGAACAGAAGTGTGTCTTCTTTAGAATCACCTCCCTGCCAATGCTTTACCATTTTTATTTCTCTTGACTATTTCCCTGTATAATTTCAACCTATAGAGTATATAATAGCATTTACTGTTTGTCCTCCATACAGGCTTAGGCAACTTCCAGGAAATTGGATTCTGAAAGAAGCATAGCTATGTCCAACATTACTTCTATAATTTTCATTCTTAAGTCCTGTATCTAAAGCACCTAAAGACAGTGCTAAGAATTTTTTATTCAGTCCCACATTGCTATCTAATACTTTGTCTTTGGTCCTAAACAAGAATTAAAGCACCCTGAAGAATTTAGTTAAGTGAATGAGTGTAGGGAGCATATTCTTCCGGTGATATTATATTGGTATTAGATACACTAAATTATAAACCTCAGCCAATATTCTCCAGTATTCAAGAAAGAAAGTGTTTCCAGTTTACTTATTCTAATTCTTCTTGATTTCTATTTTGGGCTGTGATTCTTTACGTTAATGATAATGAAAACCTGAAAAATTCTGTTTTCCTTCTTTCCCTTGAGTAATTTCTAATTTACAGTGTTGGCTATCAGAAACTCCCACTATACCAATCTTTAGGAAAGTAGAGAGATAAAAGAGAAACTTGAGAATTGGTCTCAGATATTTACAGTCCCCATCCAGGTGCCTACTGAACAGCTGTCTAGCTTTTATATTCTTGTGATGGGATGTATCTGTGTCAAACTTGGTCTGCTATTGCTGGGGCATCTGGAAACTGTTTCACTGCTCCCACAGTGCTGTGGAGAATGGAATGTTCTATGAAGCTGTATAAACTTCCAGATAGCTAAATCTATCATGAAAGTGTTCACCCACAAGGATCTTGCTTCTGCTTTTGGGTTCTTCTGAGGAAACCTCCTCCATCTACATTATTCTTCTAAATCTACCTGCAGTGTTGATACCCAGCAGGGGTTGGCTTTTAAATTAGAATGCAGTGCCCTCTCTTTGACACTCCTCAATAGCTTCACATTCAAGACTATGCTTCTATAGTTTCTGCTTGCCCAATTGCAGTATAAGAAAGTTTTACTTTCCTTATGTAAATGCCGATATATTCGTTGCATTCCTAGAAGAATCTAAGTTTGAGAAGTCAAGTGCAGGAAGGTAATTTTATGCCTTTGATTTATGACTCATGTCTTTTCTGCGGTATCTAAAACATAACAGCTTGAAACTGAAGTGAGTGAAAAGACAAAGGAGAGAATGGAAATGAGGAAGAAAATAATCACATAATATTACAAAATTAATATTGTAAAATGAGCACTGAGCTATCCTTAAATATCAAGGGCGATGCCTTACTCAGTGTCATTTAGGAGAGAGGAGAAAAGAACATTCAATACTTTCTGCACAAATTATATCAGTGGTACATGGTACACTGTTTTAATGAAAACAGCTTTTTTTTCTTTTTCTTTTTTTGTAGAGCAAGAGGGCAGGTTTTCAGTTCTTGAGGTTTTGTGATATTGATAAAGCTACATACTTTCATTCTCAATATCTTCACCAACAAAATTCAGAGTGTCAGATTTGGGGCTTTATTTTACTGTCCTTACAATCTAGTATTTTAGCTTATGATTTTTTTGAACACTGGCATAGGACATAAACTGTCTGTATGATTTCCTTACTACATTTCAAGAAATGCTGTGAATACCAGTTCTTGCTCTTAATCTCATAAGGACAGCACAGCAGCCTAGGTGAGCATTATAATTGCGCACATTTTTTTGATACTGGTAAAATTATACTGAGTGTCATGTTGTTAGGGTGATTAAGGCAAAAGAGACATTTCATGGGCAGAAAAGTTAGACAAGTAGCTGACAGATGTGTGTCAGCAGAACTTGCAGTCTGTAGCTGAAGATTACAGAATTCTGAGGTCACCCTCCTTATGTTGTATATTGAACTCACTAATTATATTGACTAAGTATCATCTGGTCACTGTGAGTAATCTGCAGACTGGATAAACCAGGTATTCCAATACTGCTTGCAAAGTTGAAGAAACCTAAACCTAGGAGCCCATAGACAGCAAAGCTAAGCAAAATGTTCCATTTAAAACTACAGGAGAATCAGGGACACACATTAATAACTTCTTTAAAATTTCTAAAGTAGCACAGAGTTAAAAGTGGTGTTGTTTTTAACTTAGTACAGAAACATGTGAAGAATTACATAAGTTAGACTATAAAAGGGTTGAGTCAGCGAAGAAGATACTGAAAGACAAAAAACTACAACTGTTGAAGACAAAGAACAAAGAGTATAGGCTGCCTAACCACAAATAATACTTCTCTAAAAAAAATTCTACACCCAAGATGCAAGCAACACTGAGAAAGAGGTGGCAGAAGAGCCCTCTCCCCACCCCCAAAAAACAGGGAAAGCTGTGACATTGTGTTTCTTAAAATAACAAGGAAGCTAATTCCATGATACCTCAATGACATGGCTGCCTGAAAAAGATGTGAAAAAGTACAGCAGCAATAGACATACCAATATGGAAGGCAGACATCATACAAAGCTCTGCCCATGACAACTGCAGACAATTAAAAAAGCTAAGAAAAAGAGCAAGAGAAATAGTTTGTTCAAGAGATGAGCTCCCTGATTGATCCAGAGCCTTATTTTGCCCTGAAATTATATACATAACAAGTAGCATTAAAAGAATGAGCAAGTTCTATATATATGGTTACGGGATTTGTGTGTGTGTGTTTGTGTATGTGTGTCTTTAACAATAGCAACTAAAAAGGCCATGATTTCAAAAGGGAGCAGGAGGATACACAACAGAGGATGGAAGGAGGTAACCAAATATGGGAGATTATGTAAGTATACTATAATTTCAAAAAAATAAGAAAACAAAAAACAAACAAACAAAATGATAGTGCAGAATATGACTTTAATCAGTAAAGCCTTGCAGATTCTGGTAATGAATTAAGAAAAGACAGGAAGACTCAGAGCCCCAAGGAAGTTTTATTTTATAATAACGCCCTTCACTTTGTCTATTACATATTTTCATTGTGGTAGGGGATCCCTAAATGTCACATATTTTGTTCCTCAAAGCAACACACAGGATAGATTTTGTTGTTGTGAGTATTAAAAATAGACTTTCTGATAACTCGAGAAACTGCCTCAGATTATTGTTACTTAATACCTGGGTTGAATGTTGTACAGGTATCTTCATCCCCTTGGCTACACTCTTTTTGTTCAGTGGCACCCTAGTGAATCCATACAGTGCTTTTGCTAGCAACATCTCGAAAAATGTCAGCTGCTAATACATTATTCAAATGTTACATTATTTTGTATTTTTAAGAAAGTATAAAGTAGGTCATACATTTAACGTGTTCGTTTAATATAAAATAAACACCATGTCTTTTGTTATGCTCATCATACTGTGTGGTGAAAGTTGATGCTGAGATACTTTTGTGGTAATTAAATTGATTTTCCACAGGTGACTTGTATATTGGAGGAGTGGCTAAAGAAACATACAAATCCTTGCCGAAACTGGTCCACGCCAAAGAAGGCTTTCAAGGTTGCCTGGCATCTGTGGACCTGAATGGCAGGCTTCCAGATCTCATCTCTGATGCTCTTTTCTGCAATGGGCAAATTGAGAGAGGATGTGAAGGTACTATATCTGTTTTTACACTACACAATACAACTAAAATATAAATTTAATTAAAACAACCTTCCTCACCAGCCAGCAAAATTTCTGCTAGCCAGCAGCATTTTCACTTAGAGCTTAGAAATTCTTATTCATGCTTTGAATATTTTATTCCATATGTTTTCTGGATTATTTGCAGGAAATGCTAAGGTTCAATGTAAATAGGAGCTGTGACTACATACCTTGTCATTACTCCTTAGAAGACAATAATTCGGATAAAAAGCATATGAATTATCTCTATAATGCTATAATTATCGCATCAGATACCCATTTAAAATAGAAAAAAATTATCCAGTAATTATAATGTATTTTAATCCATTTTGAAAACTTTACTGCCAAGAGAGAGCCTCCTGGCCTGGAGAGGGTAGTGGCGGGGGCACAGAGTAGGACTCTGGTGATGGCTTTAAAGTCTGAGTGTCTCTGGACTTTCTGGCTCTCTGGCCTGTACTGAAATGCTGATGATAACTTCTAAAAATGTCCTAAAATTTTCTTGCTCCTTCTGAGGGTAAGAGACTGCAGGCTTAGGTGATTAACACCTGTAGCCTAACAGCAGAGGATTAGGCTATGTGGACTTTGTTCTATTTCAGCAAGAACTGCTGGGCTTTAACTTTCATCCTGCTAGTTGGAAATCACAGGAAAAAAAAGACACTTAGAGATGTGGTTATTGCTAAGTTGTTAAAAGTTCCTATGAAAGCTATCTAAGGGGGAAACTGGAAAGATCGTACCTGGGAAAAGGGAGAAATTCTACTCTATCTGGGGAAAGGGAAAAAATTCTATCCCTCTATTCTAACTGCCTCTCATCTCTTTGTCCTCAGTACTCATACATCTTTCCAAATACATGATCACATGTTACAAAGTTCATCACAAGTTCACACCAAAAATCAAATCATAAATTAAAATAATAGTTTACAATGGAGAATATTTACATGCATATCCATTAGGAGTAATTATCTGTCTAAACATCCATCACCTGTCTAGCTTCACAGGTTCACTGAAGGTTTAAAACTATAACTAAGTTATTAGTGAAGTTTTGTATAGATAAACCCAGGCAACATTTTATCTTCTGTCCTAGCACCTATAATAAATTGTTCGTTCCCTTATTATGATCTTTGGTTAATTGTTTTACAGCCTCTTGGAATGTGCTTTAAGTAGGAGAAAGTCTGGTTACTATCTAAGAGCAATTAGCTGATGACACTCTGGAGACTGGCAGAGTTCTCATTGCAGTTTTGACTATCAGAAAGGGACCTAATAGCAGTCCCACTATAAAAGAGCTTAATAATCATTAATATAATTTTAGGAATTCTTATAGGATCATCATTAAGACAGAAGAAATCATCTATTCGTCTATATAGCATCACTAGAAGATAGTACATCTTCGTGGATCTGCAGAGATATGATCCGAAGACTGTGCTATTACTTAGTGCTTGTTATAATTGTTTAATAATAATAGGAAAGGCCTATTAATAGCAGAAATCTTTCCTAAAATGAGTTCCTTACAGCCTTGCTGAATAAGGACTCACTCGTTGCAGATTATATAATCCAAGGCAAGCCATTTCAGGATGATCACCTGCTAGTTATTAGCTTGTCCCATTACGGCTCCTGATACTTTACATTCAATGAGATGAAAATGAAGAATAGGGCCCAGATATCCAGTCTCAGATCACTATTTAATTTTTATGTATCTGATAGCAAGCAATATATTATCTGTTTTGCCAAAAATAAATTTCTTATATTCTCCAGGGATAATGTACAATGCTTCAGAAATGCTCTCCACTTTTTACGTTTCTTTTATGCTTTCTATCAGATCAAGATGTATAGGAATTATTTTTTTGATGGCTGATTTCATTTTAGGTAATTTTAACTTCAACACCTACATTTTTTTGAGCCAGTTCTACCTCCATAAGTGTAATTCAGTCACATTATCAAGAATTATATGGTTCTGTGTGTGTTACTATTTCTCTTTTAATGTTCAACATATCTTGATTCATTTTGAAATTTTAGATTTATAAGGAATGCTGTATGAGTGAAAAGGAAGAACCAAATGTGAGTTCTCTTATTAAGGAGATTATGAATCACTTCTTCTTAGCCAAAATAACATCATTATATTTAGCAATTACCTAAGTCTATGAAACTTTTAAATTTGAAATCAATTTTCCTCTCTCCAAAGTATCTATTTCTTTCAAAAGTTAACTTAAATTGAAGTTGTGGAAATAATTAAAGAGAGTAGGAGTGTTAATGGAAGCCCTTTTTTTTTCAAAATCATTTTAGTGTCATCACCATATTTATTTATTTATTTATTTACTTATTTAAAAATTTTGACATAACATTTGCAAAACAAAAAAAAGGCGATGTGGTTTCTCATGTTGTTTAGGAAACACAATTACTAAACAAATAAAATGTCCTTAGGGGGAGAACAAAAAAATTTGAAATATATTTTTGTTACTTAGGAATGGTCTAATAAGTGAGACTAGGTCATTTGTTGATGTATATTTTAAGCAAAAGTTACTACAGTTTTTGGATACTACTTTTCAAAAGTAAGCCTTCCTGCAGTTTTTATGGCAAGTGCTTTCTGAAAGAGACAGCTCACCAACCACAAGGCAGAAAAGTCACAAATACAAAGGACCTCACCCTGACACATTCTCTTAGTGAAGGATGGAAGGGAGGGTAATGGGAGCAAGATTGCTTACCAAATGTTTATAGTAATAACACTTGCTGCTAGTTCCAACTTAATTTAGTAGGCAATTTGTCTAGGCTACTTAATTATAGGTTTCTCTTCAATGGCCTTAAATTAGCTTCTAAATATTTAAACTCATTGTGGTAGCTTTTGGAGTAGTCTGCACATGTAGAGAGGAAGCTTTAAATATCTCGTCCTTAACAATTCTCATTTCTTCTCATATTTTCCTTTGCTTTAGGAATATCATCACATTCCTGTTTTTCTGATATCATCTTTCCCTAATGATTTCATTCTGAAATTAATTTGGCCATTTCTATTCTCAGAATAAGTTCATAACAAAACTTGTCATAGGTGTAATTCATGAGATTCACATGGTTTTAGAATTAGCAATTAAATTAGACATAGCTAAAGTACTATCTCTTTCAAAGACAGTTCTCTCATGGAACTTAACTCTTCCTCAGAAAGGAGGAACTTAACTTCTGTGTTAATAAAAATAGGGCACCTTCGGTTCTTGATCCTATTTTCTCTGTTCTTATGACAGTCAGAAAGTAAATAACTACTTGATAAAACAGATTCTCCATAAGAGAAGACACCCTTATACCTGATTCTCATCTGGGGAAGAAATAGCCAATGATGATTGTTTCAAGAAATTTATATTTCTTTAAATGGACACATACTGCTTTTATTATCTAACATTGTGGGCTATTAATCTGTAGACCACTCAAATATGTTTGGAATACAACCAATAGCAAGTTAGTAGTTCATGCTTAAGTTGAAATAATCATATATTCAGTTCTCCTGGAAGATTATTATTATTGCCATTGTTACTTATAACACTATTAGTATTTTAATTGTTATCTGGTAACACTAATTTTTATAACATAATCGGGATTTATAGATCATATATTTGTAAAAGTACACATTAGTTAGAATTACTTTAGTAATTTCCTGTGAACAATGCCTTTACTGAGAAAGTCATAACATACATATGTTTGTATGATACATATTAAATTCCATTTGATAAAATCATGGCTATATGTAAAAACTACAGAAAAAAATTTTATTCACTGAACTGTGGTCTTATTGGCCATCATCATTGTTTGAAGTCTGCTTTCATTTTTTTTAAAGAAACTATGTAATTATTATTACCATAAATGATAAATTTTTGGTTTTACATTTTAAATGAATTATATGCTTGTGTCCCCTTTTATTTTTTATAAATATTTTTCTTGTGTTTTCTGTAATAATTATTCACATGAAAGTTTATTAGACCTAAAGACAGTAGGAAGGTGTAGGCAATAACAAGAACACTCTAAAATCTATAAATCACATATACTCATCCGTTTAAGAGTGACAATGAGCATGACATCTTGGAATCTTAGAGAAAGAATGTTCTCTAAAGAGAACTATATTGGAGGTTGTTTCTACCATCCTTATGATTTTTTCAACCACTTCAAATGACACATGAATTCTGGTGTTTTGGCATCGCAACAAAGCAGAGCTAAGGGCAATTAATAAATTACTATTTTTAAGTCAAGAGTTGTGAATGACAGTTTTCACAAATAGAGAGGGAGAAGCCCGCAAAGAAGTCCTTTCTGTGTAAGAACCATAATCTGCAATGTATGTACACATGACACAGAATAGTGCATGTTCCAATAAGTAAGTCACTTAAAAAATAAATCTATGCAGGAGAGTAAGGATCACAAAAGTCCTTTAAGTTGTCCCTCATGTGCCATTGGCTAGATTAATCATGACATGTATATACACACATATAGCGTAAGCTTCTAAAAATTACAGTGCTTTCTCATTTTTTGGCTTCTCTTAAGGTTTATGGCTGTTGATATTAATTTATTTGCTCTACATAGCATTTTTCCCTTTATAGCAGCATGCTTTTTTGAATCTAAACATTCTGTTTGCCCCATTTCCATATTGCTTACTAACATTAAATATATTTTGCTTTTTTTTTTTAATTTTGCTGACAAAGTTGCATTGATGAAAGCTGACTTGCAAGGTAGATAGCCCTGTATGTATAAAACAAGACTGAAACCCCATCATACACAATGCAAACCCTAAAATAACATGGTTTTAATACTTTTTAGTAACTGTTATTTGGGTTCAGATTTTATTTTCTCCTTCTTGGACATTGTGCAAGAAGCCCCATTTTGTAGCATAATTTGCATAAAGGCTTTCAGTCTTGGACATGTTTGTACAGTTACTGCCTTTAGTGCTCTGATCACACCTTTCTGGTCTTTGTTTTTCAATGTTTAGTTATAATTCTTTAGAGACAGAATAGCATTTCTTTTACATGTGTGTCCGACGGGCATGCCACTTACCTTGTTATTCATTTTATGTTACTTGCATGATATTGTCAAAGCATGTGAATTGATACTTGCCAACATACCTATTCAGAGCACTAAGAAATCATGACCTCAGCCGTAGTGTATGCGTGGGAGCGGCTGGATCTCATAGGGCATTTTTCCATGAGTTTGTTTGATTATTTTTTACGAATCTTTATCTCAATTTCATGATCCTACAGTCTCCATTTCTCATGGCATCTCTATTCATTGGTAAGAAGTTAAGGAGATCCATTCATTTTCTAAGACCAAATGGTGACAGACAGTCATTAATGATAGAATGAGATTACCTGCTACCACTATGACTCTGCTAGAAACTACTTACTTCCTTTAAATATCTGTTGGCTTAGTTACAATTATGATGTGTTTTTCTTTTATTTGAAGCTTAAGAAGGCCTTCATGTTAAACTTTTCAGATCCTAATCCAGATGTGTGAACTTTCAAAACTAGCTTGAACATGTAATTTAAGGTGTTGGCAACTACTATATGTGATCTAGCTCATGTAAAGAACAGTCTGGATTTAAAAACAAACAAACAAACAACAAAAACAAGAACCAAAAGAGCTTACATGTCTTTTGGAATGTTTTACAGGACCCAGCACAACCTGCCAAGAGGACTCATGTTCAAATCAAGGCGTGTGCTTGCAGCAATGGGATGGCTTCAGCTGTGACTGTAGCATGACTTCCTTCAGTGGCCCACTCTGCAATGACCGTGAGTAACTGTCCAAGTATAGCTAGATACTTGTTCTTGTGTCTGGATACTATTTGCTACACAAGGTATAAAAATATGAATTCTTATATCTCCTGTAATTGGACTGTTAAAGATGTGGCCTTCAGTTGTTTTCACACACAAAATAGCCCATTTTACTTTCAGAGCTGTTTTTAAGCTAAATGAGTTTTTAATAGAGGTGATTGATTTTTAAGTGTTGTAATTCTCTTTTGTTAGTTACTTATAGCTATCTCATTGGACAGAACATTGTTAATTTCCTATAGATGGGATTCTTGGCAAAGTTTTGAAACTTCATATTGCTTTGTACTATGTAGATTTTAAGTTTATCAGATCATATCTTGAGGACTCTGGTTTCTGTGCATGTTAGAAATTTTGTTTTTCCATCTTTCTACATCCTCTCAAATAAGCCCATTCTGTCCTCATTCACTTTAAAAACACTATGTTTAATCATTGCTCTTCAAGACCTCCTTCTTGTCTTTTATCTACTTGAATTCTCCACTTTAATCTCACAGTATTTGCATGACAGGAAAGGTGGACCTTGCATTCTCTCAGAGCCCTCTCTAGGGGTCTGCATCAGACTCTGGACAGTTCAAGGCAGAATTAGCTGGTCAACAGGTGAATTCTGGTTACTGAATTTTCACACTGGTCTTGCTTCATAGGACATTACTGAGATTATAAAAACATCTTTGACTATATATTTAGGGTGTCCATAATGAAGTGTCATATTTGTTAAGTGGCCTATATGCATGCCTACAGCATGGATGCCAACGTTCTAGAAAAACGGGGGAAAGGATGTGATAGTTGATGATTCGGGTTATAGAGAAGGGGCCAAAGTTGACTTTCCATTTAAAGATAGCTTAGAGTTTGGGTTCTTTTTATTTGTTTATTTCCTTTTCATTTTGTTTTTGTTTCTTTGTCAGAAAATATTTGGATAACAATTTCAAAAGTAGGATCAAATTAAAATAAATCATGGAACCAAATGGTTTCAAACTGCAAATATAGTACAATTCATCAGCTCTCTTGGGTTTCTGCCAAAGCATTGATTATAGAAAGCATAAAGCAAACATATAATATACCACACCTCCCTGAGAGATCATTGGGATTTAATGGTGGCCAAGGGAAGGGCTTATTATATTTCTTCAGTGTATAACCCTGGACAAGTTACCTGGACTACAGTAAATAATCTTCCTTTTAATGCTGTGTAGACGGAGCTGTATACACATGAAAGTAGGAAGGACATTGTTGAAAAGAAATAAAGTTCCAGCAGTGGGTAAGAAATGACAATGGGTTTGAGAGTGACAAAGATTCATTATATGATTATGAAACTGTCACGGAAAAAATATTGTAAAAAGGTTAACAATACTTTAAAAACTAATACACCGATATGTATACAGTCAACAAAAATTGGACTCATGGTTAATAATAATAAGACATAAAGATGAACGGATGTCAAGTTGGGGGTTCCTCAGAGCATTTGGATTGAAGTAGTGCGGGGAAGATATGACCAAATACAATGAAAATGTTAAATAATAAAAAATAATTATTTTAAAAGATCTTTCATGGTCAAATCACCAGGAATGCAGAAATATCTGACCCCTGATTTTGTAGGATCATCTTCTCTAGTATATAGTAGCTAGAAGCAATAAAAATACATTGAAATAATCATCCATTTACATATACCTTATATCTGCAAATCAAATTACTCTGAAGAACAATCTTTTGTGAGTTATATAAATAACCTCATACAAAAAGTCAGCGCACATTTACATATACAAAACCAAAGATGATTTTAAAGAACTCTCACAAATGTTTGAATAATAACATGTGTTTATCTGTAGACCAGTGATTGCCTGCATTTGCCCCTGTTCAAAATGATGTAAACCTTCTTTCAAGGACAACCAGAAGACTGAGAATTTGTTATGATTTTATTATTGCAAAATTTCAATCCTGAATTCAATCTTGACAGATGCATGACTACATGTGTTAGTAGAGAGGGCTTTTGGTATGAAAATATTTTTTCATTTTGCTAAAGAACATTCTCTGCCAAACTCTGCTAAGCCATTCCCCATGTTTTTCAAAACAGTTGCTATTTGGTTGTGTCAGACTGTGCATCCCGTACACCAGTGAATATGAAGAATACAATTTTCTATATGTGTTTGTTAGGCTTTTCCTAAGGACCATGAAATCTGACCTTAGATATCAGACTGTCTTCAAATTAGTTTTTGCAGAAAGTATTTAAATGCAGCTCTTGAGTGACAGAATTAGGGATGGCCATAAGGCTAGTTGTTATTTTCTTGTAAATGGGTAAATGTCATTCAATAAATTTGTTTCCTGATATGCCTCTTGCACGAATCAGCATTGAATTATGTTTGAGAGTTCTCAGAATACATGCATGTTGATAAATTCATTACTTTATACTAGGTTAATGGAAATGCAAAGTGTTCCCATAGTTTGAACGTTGGTGTTCTCCCATGATGAGGACTTGTAGATAAACAATACTATTTACAGGCACATTTCATTTAAAAATATCTATAATTTATTCCTATTTCAGTGACTGATCCATAATCTGTCTATAATCCCTCAAAAGGAAAATGGAAATAAATATTTCAATATAAAAAACAAAACCATACTATGTGGAGACAAGAACCCCTGCCCCCAGTAGAACTTCTAAGTGTCATATATCTGAGATAGTTTACAGAGTGGATTTGAGTAACTATACATTTTTATTTATATTAGCCTAGAGACATAATTACCAGTGGGATGATGGGAATACTTTTTAACTTGCAAGTAAGATTTTGGATAAATCATACTAATTAATTGAATTGAAAAGAATCTTTCAAAAACACAGGCATCTTTGTAAAGTGATGCCAGAGGCTATTTTAAAATTTATGTGGGTTTTTATAAACCCCTTCATCCTTGGAGAATTGTCATCCTAGAGATGAACTCATTAAGAAAACAATTGTAGGCTGTTGTGGAGGAGGGGAACTCTTTCCACTCTTCTTCAAGACAGAATCTAATTCCAGGTTCTTGGATCATCATTATTTTGGCTTGGTATAGTAATGTTTTCATTGCTGCTCAAATCCCATTCCTCCTTCTTCCAATACATTTTGTTTCCTCCTTTTATTCTTCCTGGTTTAAACGTCACCAACATCTCCTGATTGATTCTTCCAATAAGAAGTGGTTTCTTTACCCCTCTAAATTCCTGTAGGAATTTTATTAGCAATTACTCTCAAACATACAGTTTATGCTTGGTTTACCTTTCTAAAATGGCATACATTATTCTCTTGGGAACAATGCTATTTTTTTTTATTTTAAAAACTCCTGTAGTTTGGATCATATGTCTGAGGTTAGTACAACACACTGTAGGTTGCTTGTGATAACAGGAACTTATTAAGACAAGGGCAACTGAGTATTTGAAGCTTTCAAAGAGATTTCTAGTGTGTCTTCCGTAGCCAACAGTATTCTAGTCTGATTAGCCTGGAGTTACTAACCCCCAGGGATTGACTGTAGTCCTCATTTCCACACTTAGAAACTGCAGAACACCATCCATAGGATGTGTTTCTGGAATTCCCTTCCCTGTGGCACCCTCAACCTCATATTTCCAGGTTCCTCACCATTGTACATGCTAATTTCTTCACCTGCTGGATGTTTTCATCCCACCTGACATGCACCCCTCTCTGCTTCTTTGCTTGAAGAAATGTAGTTTCATATTTGATATATGTTTAAACTGTTTCATGCCACGTAAATTTCCTAGTTGTCCTGGACTGGGTATTACCATTTCTTTGTTTGAGGTATAAGGGAAACAGTGTGTTTTACTGCCACACATTATTTTAAGTAGCAGATGGCTGTAAAATTCCTTATAAACTATATTTTTGGTGTTCACTATATTCTAAGTCTGTATTAGGAGTTTCCATTCATTATGAAACATCTATATTCTGCCTATTCATGTGTGCATACATGCTCTCTGTCAAGAAACTAGAATTATCTTTTTCTGCTTTCAGCTGGTGACACAGATTAGAATCTGACCATAATAGCTAATTTAATGTCAAGTTGGAGAAGATGAATATGGCTATGATCACAGGGAAAATAGCAAACATAATAACATTGTCACATTACATTAGTATGGAAGTCTAGTGTGCCAAATTACTGTTGAGCTTCAAGCATGTCTTTTCCCACACAGGCATAATACATCACACTGCTGTTTGGTTCTGTGGCTTTAGGATGGTATGAGCTTGACTATTAAAAAAACTGTTTTCAAAATTCTAAACTTTCCAAAGAAAAAAATCTTTTGGAGAGGAATCAGTGCATCCTTTGATTTCAAATTACAAATATTCACTTAAACAAGGCTGAAATATATGTGACTCAGTCTTTTTACCATGTCATTTAGAGATATCATAAGCTTTGTTTCATGTTTCTTTTGGTTGTTTGAAAAGAGAAACCAATATCTACTGTCTAAGCCTTTAGACCTGAACTAATAGAGGTGAATCCTAACACAGAGAGAAATAACTTGGATCTAAGCAATGTGCCCTTCCTTGAATAGTGAGCTGTGATGAATAATGAGCTGTGAGATGATTTGCTGTTACTTAAGGCTGGACGATGTTTCTCGATTCGCTATGTCTACTTTCCGCTTCTCATGGTGAAGTGCTGAGTCTCACTAACCTTCAGTCATCCATGCATTTCTAAGTGTTGCTCTCATGCTATTTAAATCAAGTCAACACATTATGTACTGACAACACCTTGGATAACTTAAATAACTATGAGAAACAGAGTCAATCTTGTCTCAAATTAAAGTATAATGCATTACAATACTATTCATGTCAAGTTTAAAAACTGCTGTGTATATATAAGAAAAAATAAAAACAGAAAAATCTTAAAGTCATAGGTTAAAATATTGTTGCACTAGTAACTGCATTTAGCTCTTTGCAGGACAGAGAACACAGCAGCTGTGTGTTCTATAACTTTCAGCAGATATATATATATATATATGCACATGTGTGTATTCTGTAGTAATGTCACCAAATCTCATTATATACCAGCCCACCAAGGTTGTACCATGCTTGCAAGTCACCTGGTCAACTGCCCTTAAGAGATAACAATGGTTCTAATTTCAAAGGTACCATTTCTAAGAGATTCATAACCACAGTACAGATGTATAGTTCAAGTTAGAATACAATGTTTCATATCTTTTGTGCTATGTTTTGAAAAAAAGTAGGCTTTCAGTTCATTTTTAATTTTAAAATGGATTTTATATCCTATATAATTAAAAATGGAATGCCTCATGAACAAATGATCAACACTGATATGTTTTCAGAATCTTATATTCAGATAAATGAACATAACTACTAGATAATTTAATATTCATCTGCTAACTAAGAAATTATGTGCAGAAACTGTATTATTTAAATACTTCTCCAGATTTATGGAGGCAAATCAATAATATTTTAAATGAGTGTACAATAAAATATAACTAGCTTAGATTTTAGGAAGTCTTATTTAAGGAATGCTCCTTGTGTCTGGAAGTAAGTCGTGGCTGAGGCTGAGGTTGCTTACATCCTATGTTGTCATGAATATGCCCTTCCATTGCATAGGAACTACAAAATGTTTTGTAGGTCATGCCATCACCTCTTTATGTTATAACCCAATTAATATAAATTATAGTGTCTGCTTGCTTGTGTTTTATGAACCTTACACATTGAGTGTGCAGTAAAATATAACTAGCTGCTATATTTTATGAAAATTATATATTTACGAAAATTATCTCATTTTCATCCATCTAGAAGTAATCATATATAGGAGTGGATAATTTAAATACTTCTTTGGCATGCAGTATCTAGTCAAAGAATATCTTCAACCCATTCTCTTCCACAAGTTATTTATGCAATGTCAACACTTTATAAATTCTATGGTATCCAAATTTCCAAGGAAGTTGATATCAAGTGGAATTAACACCATGAATATTCCTAGGCTCCGCTGACTTCTTGTGCTTAGATTTTAATTCTAAGCTTTAAGCTGCATGAAATGTTCTCAGCCTCAACTGTTCCATTCCCACTTCTAAACACAGTTAAAAGCCAGACCGAGCTGCCAAAGGCAGGCTGTTATTTGCTTACAGCTCTAGCATAAAAGGGTACTAATTATGAATAGATGGGAATTTTTTTTGTGTGTCTCTCTCTCTCTCTCTCTCTCTCTCTCTCTCTCTCTCTCTCTCTCTCTCTCTCTCTCTGTGTGTGTGTGTGTGTGTGTGTGTGTATGTGACAGGTCTTCAGAAATAATAATTTAATATTTGATCAAGGAATTAGGCAAATATATCCAAAATTTATTTTGTTTGGATCTAGAATTTTCAGTGTAATGGGCATAATAAATGTTAAATACATTAACAAATAAATTTGTATGAATTAATTTGAAAAAAAAAAAAAGAAGCCCTGTACCTCACCCCCTAACCTGGTACACTGATTGGAAATGGCAACGTTTCTGCAATTTGCTGAAGTGTAATTGGGCTGTTGGGGAGATGTTCAAGCATGGGAAAGATAAACAGGGTATAGCAAGAGATAAAACAACAAGGCTTTCTGTACTCATAAATGACACAGACTGGCACTATTCAGTTGAGGGAGAAAATACTAAATAATGTCAGATTTACAGTATAATTTAAACCTTCTAAAGATTCAAAGACCTTTAGAAGACATACAAGAAAAGCATGAGAGAGTGCACAAAACTCACAGCATGAAAACTTACTATATGATTAATGATGAAGACCAAGGCCTTTCAGTTTTGTAAGCAAGAGGACAGAGGCTCGCTGGGAATGTGCACAGTCCACAGAAAGGTCACAATCAAAAAAAAATGTTGTGCTTCTGCTAAGGAATAATTCACATCTTAAGGAGACAAATACTGCTGTGAAGAAAATGCACCTATCTGGCAATTCTTTTTTCTTTCGCCCAAAATATTTGATGTTCTTAATGAGATTTACTGTAGCAATTCAAATGTATTGACTATTTTAATAGGGAGGAGTTTCAGTCTCCTTTATAGATCTGTGTTGTGGTATTTCTTTACCTCAGTGGTAACATACCCATCGGCAGCATAAAATACATACACAAGTAGTGTGCTATCCCTAGGACTTGTGGAATGTGTTATTTTAATGACGCCAATGATCTAAATTCATACCTCTCAGAAAGTTACCTCTGGAGTATATGACTTAATCTTCCCAGAATTTGGTAAGAAATGAAGGTACAAAGACATTTCCTTACTTGATTTGGTTTTAAATGGAACAAGTTTCATAAAAGGATTCAGCCAATATAGAAACATGTTTTTAAAAAATGGGTCGTGAACAAGGGGGCTGCATTTGCAGGAGACAGTGGAAGCTGTTTGAGTAGGTGTGAGTGCGTCTTATAAATACATAACATATGACCCTTTAAAGAGAAAACCAGATGGGATGGATCAGCAGTGGAAAATAAAAAATGGATTTTGCTTGGTTTCTTCACTTGAGTGGTTCTCAGTGTATTTTGATATTTGGACAGTTTCCTGTTGGTCATTTTGAATCTCTGTGTCTCAGGACATTGTTGATACTATGCACTCTGCTGGCCAAAGCAATTTGTTTAATTTCTGAAATTTCTCTAAGTATAATGGCTTAAGTACCTGGCATATTTTTTTTGCCAATTCTTGATGATTGCTTGAATTCCTAACCTGATGGAGTCTGAACCAAGGATTCAAGTTTATGTAGGCAGTGTAGTAAAATTTGAACAAAATGGTGTTTCTGAAGCTGTAGAGTTCATCTTTGATGCCTTTCATCATGGATCTGCTGTCTTAGGCTCTGTTCTGGAGAAGCACTCCATTTCTCTAAATTAAAAACAGAAAGGTGTTAGAGAAATACCATCTCCTCTCAGCCACAAGAGACATCACAGGAGTAATTAAACTGGATTTAGTGTCAGCCATATCTGTTTTATTGACACTGACAATAACTCAAAATCAAAACCTTGGAAGCGTCATCTGTGTTGTTAAAGTACTAAAGATAATACTTAAGGCTCCTGAAACTAATCTCATGAAATTCACCCTGTTCTGTGGAATGCAGTGGGAAAGGCTACTCTGGTAGCTGTGACTGTAGATTCTGAAATTCACCACCTATGAGCAAACTCTCAGAGATCACAGTCCCTGTGGCTGAATCCCTGCAAACTCTGGTTATGTTAAGCCAAGGAAAGCTGTTCCTCAGTGCCAGCCCTCAATCATGGTTTCACAGTCACTATGAAAACCTCCTCATTTGCTTCTGTCTTTCCCTTAGTAAAGTTGTCAGGAGCTTTCATTGATATTCACTTTTCCAGCTACCTTTTGTCTTTTATTTCAACATAGAAGTCATAAACAATTTTATTGCAATAGGTTCTCTTCTGCATGTGGCATATTTTGTTCCTTATACACTCTGAAATAGGATACATAAACATGTTTTAGTATGATCACTGAATGGATTGTGTGCCTTCATCTCTGCCAAGTTGCTTACTTCTATTTTGTTTTCATTTCTTTGTGTTTGTTTTGTTTTTTCTTTATTTTTTATTGGATATTTTATTTATTTACATTTCAAAAGTTAAATTCTTTCCTGGTTTCCCCTCCAGAAACCCCTATTCCATCCCCGTATCCCTGCTCCTATGAGGGTGCTTCTTCCCACTCCTACCTCACTGCACTGACATTCCCTACACTGGGGAATCGAGCCTTCACAGGATCAAAGGCCTCTCCTCCCATTGACACCAGAAAACGTCCTTATCTACTACATATGCTTCTGGAGCCATGGGTCCCTCCATGTGTACTCTTTGGTTGGTGGTTTAGTCCCTGCGAGCTTTGGAGGGTCTGGTTGGTTGATATTGTTTTTCTTACTGTGGGGTTGCAAACCTCTTCATCTCCTTCAGTCTTTTCTCTAACTCCTCCATTGGGGTCCCTGTGCTCAGTCCAATGGTTGGCTGTGAGCATATGCCTCTGTATTTGTCAGACTTTGGCAGACCTGCTCAGGAGGCAGCTATATCAGGTTCATGTCAGCAAGCACTTCTTCACATCCATAATAGTGTCTGGGTTTGGTGTCTGTATATGGGATGTATTCCCAGGTGAGGCAGTCTCTGGATGGCCTTTCCTTCAGTCTCTGCTTCACACTTTGTCCCTAATTTCCTTTAAACTGGAGCAATTCTGGGTTAAAAATTTGGATATGAGTGGGTGGCCCTATGCTTACTTCTCTTGATTGGCTTCCTTCTCTCATTCCACTCTGCCTCGGAACATGCATTCTGTGCAGATTTTCTCAGATAAAGTTCAGCTAAGGGTTTATTTACATTGATGACAAACTGCCTACAGGGGTCTATGCATGTGTAACAACCCGTCTTCCATTTTGGTAGTATTTCATATTGTGTTTGGTACATATTAGATGCTTGCTAGTAATAAAAGATCAATGCTTCAAAGCCTCTCTCAATCAAGTGACTGTGTGTTTGTGTGTGTGTGTTTGTGTTTTCATCCATGCACATTTCATTACTACAGCTCATTTAAGAACATATATATATACATATATATGTATATATATACATATATGTGTGTGTACACATAAATGTACTTGTACATATATAATCAGCTGTTATTTTTTCAATACCTTTATTCCTTACTCCAGCAAGATTAGGATTTTATGTAATGAAAAAGAAGTTACTTTGAGTACAGGTGTGTATATGAGTTGTGTGTGTGTGTGTGTGTGTGTGTGTGTGTGTGTGTGAGCACGTGTATGTTGCTGCCAGCAGCCATGGACAAATTGGATTCACCTGAAAGGAGGGCTGGAAATGAAAAGGAGACAGAGTGGTGAAAGAAGCATGAAGTCAAGACAAAGTTCTCTGATCAAGGCTCAAAGTTTAATTTCCAGCACTTGTATATATAGTGGAAGCCCATGGAACCCATCCTTTGTTTCAGCTGGTTTATGATGCAAGCCTAGCTCAGCTGGCAGTCTATTCTTCTAAGTTCCTTTACATGCAGCCAGTGCAGATGACTCCACCTGTGTCTTATTGTAGCAAAATCTATTATGGTAAACAAGGTCTTTCCAGCCTGCTCGAGGCTGGGGAAGAACACGTGTACCTTTGTGCATAATGCTTTCGATGTGTGCGTGTGCATGTGTGTGCATGTGTGCGTGTGTGAGTGTGTGTGCATGTGCATGTGTGTGTGTGTGTGTGTGTGTGTAAGCATATATTCATAGAGGTGATAGATTGTTCAGTAGCCATCAATTTGTACTTCAGTGTCTCTGGAGTCCTGCTTTCTATCATGTTAGATTTGACAAATGCTAGGATTGGCTGTCATTTTAAGAAAGCTATTTTCATTTCTTGGCTTTTTCCACATTAATTAGGTGATATCTGCAGGAATAATCTTATCATTATGAAATTCTATACTGTCTATTTGAGTTTTATTGTTTGAAACTTAAGATTTGATAGCAGTGTAATATTTTTCTAGAAATAACATAATCCCTCTGGAGAAAATAGGATTTGTCTCAGAACAGTCTATCATTAGTGTGTCTTGTTCTAGTCTGTATGTGTCCTTGGGGGGCTTACCAGGCTTACCCTGTGCAACAGTTATAGAAGAACAATATGCACACTTAGTGTAGAATAGATAGAATTTTTAAAAGTTTGCTATTTTTCCACTCTCCATTAACCAATCTTTGGTTCTAATGCTGGCAATGTCAGTAGAACATTTCAATTGGCTACAAATTCAGGTTGTCAGGCCTCAGTCAAGTCATCCTGACACTGCATGAGGTAGGCATCTATGCAGTAAGAGACTCAGATCACTGTGCAAACCCTCAAAGTGAAGGCAGGCAGGTTAGATCCCTAAAACAAGTCCCTCAGTTATGTGCTTACATTAAACAATGGAATTTACTTGCTAAAGAATTTCTCAAAGGAATTGTAAGTAAAACATTTTTATGGAGGTTTGAAGACAATTTTGCCTGTTTGATATATAATAATTTGAAACATATATATATTATATATATATATAATATATATAACAAATATGTTTTTATAATATATGAAATATATATTATGTTTTTTATATATATATATACTCATATATATATATATATATATATATATACTATTTTGAGACAAATCCCATTTTTTACAAAGGGATTATCATATTTCTAGAAAAACATTAAACAATATCTCTATCAAACAATAAAGATCAAATACAGTATAGAATTTAATAATGATAAGATTATCCGTGGAGGTATCACCTAATTAATGTGGAAAAAGTCAAATTAACAAAATAAAAAATGGCTTTCTTGAAATGATAGAATATATATACATACATATATATATATATGCATATATGTGATGTCTATATCTATATCATCTATATCTCTACATTTTATATCTCTCTATCTCTCTATCTCTCTATCTCTCTATCTATCTCTCTATCTATCTAAACTTTTTATAGATATATAAACTCTATCTCTATCTATCTATCTATCTATCTATCTATCTATCTATCTATCTATCTATCTATCTAATTTTTTTTTGTTTTCAGCCTCCTAAATTGGAGGAAAGTCTATCTAGAAAGTTTTTGAAAGTTCACACTTATAGTATCTATACTATAAAATATCCATCTCAAAGTAGTTTTCAACACATTGTGAGGAGAATGACAAAATTCAAATACATGCCCCTTGGTTCTTCCTTATTCATTCTTTGAAATGATGTTCCAAGTTATTTGGGTTGATTGGGTAGGCAAATTTTAATCACAAAGAAACATCGGTCAATTCTTTCAAACCTGCTGTTCATAGAGGTTATATCCTTCACAAACTACCCTTGTTTGCTACCTAAACCATTCCTCATCTTTATATAACCTGCCTCCTACTAAATAAATGAAATTCCAGTTTAATGACCTGTTGCCTTCTTGTTATCAAATAACTTGTATTATTTGCCCTTATTTTAATATAAATGTTCTCTATATGTTTAGATTATCTGAGACCCCAGTATCAGATATTGAGACTCTTTCCTGAGCCTTTCTGGCCTCTGTTTTTGAATTTATTTTAAGAGTGGAGATGTAGTTTTTGCAGAGCTCTAGGGTTGGGATCCAGCATCTTTGCTTTCCTTTTGTGCTTTCCGTCTTCACAGCTTTCATACCTATTTTTACCCATATTTGAGGTCTTTCTAGGTTCACATAACAGCTCAGTCACACCACAGTAATCTGGAACTATATTTTCGCTAAAGATTTTGCCTAGTCCTTTATAAAGGATGAAAGTAGAAAATAAAATATGACTAATGGAATGTTTTCTTCTATTCAGACAGGAAATTTAAATTAATCTTGAGACAAAAGAGAAAAGGTCTGTGCTCTTTGTTTCCTTCCTGTTGTAAATATATTTATTTATAGCTTCTTTTAGAGAAGAATTTGTTTTAAATTTGTTTGAAATTGAAAATTTTGCCAGTGTCGGGAGTTTGTCTGTGTACTTGTTTAGCTGTATTAAAAATGTAATTACTCTCAGCACCTATACAATATTTTGATTATTAAAACTAATAATATAACTAGCGATATATAATTATTCATAAGACCAGAAACAGTATTGCTAACTGGATCTCTACTATATGAATCCTTACTGTTATTTTTTTCTAATTTTTATTTTAATGACTATAACAACCATCTGAAAAATTCATATCGAAGGTAAAGAAGTGTGTCCCTGTTCTCATGCTCACAAGAGTTAGAACTCACAGACTACAGCATGAAATTTTTCATTGTATGTATATTTACAAGACTATTAGCTATAGACTTCTTCAAAATGAAAATTAGCAAAATATGAAGAATTAAATCATAGCTAGCCTGGCCTAATATTTTGAGTCGTTCACCCCTAGCTCTGTACCTTGAATGTGTCTGTAAAGAGATGAACTGACACATAATGAAACGTTACGAAGCTTAGAGCCTCACCAAACTGTGCACAGCTTTAGTGACTGAGCAGAAGTTTAAAACGCCATTCACTGGAGAAGACTACGAAGCAGTCTCCATGCTCTTTTCATTCACTCTTCGTGTAAGATAGTACACGAAGCTTGGGATGATGTCAAAAGGAAACCATGAAGTCATTAGCATGGAATTTTTTTCTAGATGTCAGGTTTTACATTTTTTTATGTTTTGAAGGAAGTTTTCTAGTATATATTTTGGTCCTTAGAAAGGAAAAGATCACCTTTGTCAGTGAGCCTCGTTTATCTAGTTATCTGCTTGGCCTGGATGATTTATACTCCCAAACTCAAACTTACCATGATAGGTAGTGCTGTGATTTAATGCAGAGACTTCTGTCTTTCCAGCTGATACTCATATTAGATGTGACTTTGATAGTTCTGCCTCTGGCCTAAGACACTGTTGGAAGAAAATGAGGAACAGCATGGAAATAGCAATCCATCTTCTAAGACTGACTCATGAGAATGTAGACAAGGGCTTGTCTATACCCTGGAATATTCCAGCATGCTAAATTATTCAAATCTGAAAATGCTAATTGAACCATCAGTATTTCAAAACTCAAGTGAGAAATGCTAAATTATTGTGCCCAAAGTGGGTTTGAATTTTATTTAGGAAAATTCTTCTCAATATGAGGCTAGAAGTAATTTTGTAGGTCTTTCCTCATGAATATCCTCTTACAAATGATCAAATACTTTCCTGGTTCTTAGACCATACTGACTAAGCCTTCTTGGGATGAGTTACATGTGTTGTTCATAAATGACTATTAACAATTGCTTTTTGTGTTGTAGAAATAGTCACTGTGTGTGTGTGTGTGTGTGTGTGTGTGTGTGTGTGTGTGTGTGTGATCAGAAGAGGAAAGATACAATTGTGCAATTGTGAGCAGTTGGTGGAAAAAGTCAGAATAATGTGCCTTTAATTGGACAGAGAGAAGCAGTGAGAACATTCTCCACAAGGAACTGAGCAGAGGAGACTATGAAGTCTTCACAGAGCCAGCACATTATTTGAGCACCATCCATAGCATGAAGGGCTCTGAGATGCTCTGTGCATGTAGAAGGAAACAAGGAGAGACTTCCAGGACAATAAAAAAGCACGGACTTTGGAAGCAAATCCTGGATTTGACTATACATGTTACCTATGTGTCCATAACCTCTAAGTTCTATGTCAGTGAAGTGAGAACATGATTATTAGTGTTTTAGGGTCATTTTACAGATTCGGGTTTGCACACATCAAGACCCTCATCTGCCCTCAAAACTGCAACATTTTATTTTTCGCATCTGTTGGAAGGTTACCCTCATCTTTGCTTTTAAAAAGAACATGGGTGAGAATAAATGGCTGACTTACGTTAGATCATTATGACACTGTTAAAGAAGTGCTGTCACCTTTCATTTCAAACTGTGGTTCGAGGAGGTGCAGCTGCGTCAGCAGCACCTGCAACCTCATTAAAGATGCAAGCTCACACACATTCCTTCCCCTTTCCTACCCTGTATACCTGACTCTGGACAAGCATTTAACAAGATCCCAGATGGTTCATGTGCATATTAAAGTATAGGAAATACTACTCTAACAGAAGTAAGTAAGGAGAGGAAACAAAGATGGAGTAAACAGTCTTGAGGAACCCAGCAGAGACTTCTTATAGAAATTGCTGTTTAGTGGAATTCAGAAAAAAATGCTACTAACTTGTGGATTAACTTGTTTCCTACTTTGGAGTTCTTAGTTCAGAATATTCCTTACAGTTCTACCTCCTTGACATCATCATTTTCATGATGCTGACTGTTAATAGTCTCCAGTGCTTTAACAAGTTAAGGATACACAAAGAAAACAGTTACAGGCAGGTTACTCCCTCATGCCTGCTCCTATGCATTGAACTACCTCTAAAATTTGAGACTGTGAATCTAACCATAGAAGTATGGATTCAGCAGCCCTCACCCAAGCAACACAGAACGTTGGCATTTCATTAGATAGTCTAATTTAAGCCTAAATGTCTTGGCAGGCATTGCTTCTTCCTAGGTCAGTAGTAAAGACAAAGGTAAGAGTCAGCCATTGGAGCTTAGAAAAAAAATACCTAGCTTTCATAGGCTGACCCTGGAGGCCAATATTGCTCAACACTCATTTTCTTTTTAATGTTCGAATTGCTCTTATTTTATTTGGAGCCACATGATTCCATTCACAGAGTTAGCAGGTGGCTCCAATCCTATAATTATGATTGTGATTGTCGGCTGCTAAGGCACGGAAGGAAACTATATGAACCCACTCTGGTGTTCTTCAGTGAATTGGTGCATATGCTTCTTGATGTAGCACTGTTCATAACTCTTACAGTAGCAATAAAACTATTAGGGTAGTAAAATATACACATTTTAATTTTCTTTAAAAATGCCATAAAATTCTATTAAGTCCTCTCTTCAAAATAGCAATTCACTCTGGGAAACTAAAGGTTTCCTAACCTGAAATTATACATTTCTTGTATTGCCTTAGTGATTTCCTTTAATGCCTTAATCAGTACACCCACTCAGAATCTTGCAGCCTCATCTTCTCCAGTCCTTTTGTTCCTTATCTTTCTACAAAATTTCTCCCTGAAGCAGTTGTAATGGAACCCTTGATACACTGGGTTGCCCCTTCCTTTTGTTTCCTTAATTGAAGGGAAAAGAGGAAGTAAGTAACCTGGACAAAGCACACAAATTTTGGAGTTATAATTACCTAGGAGTATGGAAATGTTCTTTAGCAGTATAACTACAACTAATGAGGAAAGAGCAGGGAGGTTTTATTTATTAGGCTACAAGAGAGTCTGACTAACCCCTGCTTCACTAATCCATTAAAATGAACACTCCTCCCATATTTTTAGACTGTTCACCTTCTACTCAAAAGCAGTTTAATAGCACAGAGTTGAGAAAGGTCTCCTGGTGCTTGGGTTTTATTACTTTCACTGACTAAAGTGTGCACATTTCCTAGCATAATTATACCTCAGTTGTCACAATAAATGAACACAGTATACTTTATGATACACTTTACTTGCTTATTATCTTGTTTGTTCACACATCTCTCAGACTTAATAACCCATGGGGAGCTCCTGCTATCATTGTGAATGGAAATTAGTGAAGTTTTCTATTTAATTTGTGACTTGATTTTTATTTCAATTGTAAAAAGCCATAATCCAGGATAAACAATAGATTTAGGCCACTCTTAAAGTGTCTATAACTATATAATTGTTGTATGCAATACTCTGTAATACAAAATGCTGGTATTTTAAAATCCCACTACTTATTTTCCATCATCTACAAAGGTGAATATTAGCTAAGTGGATCAAAAATATAGAAAATACCAGGGCAAATAGAGCATACTTTAAACATGCAGATATCTGTTTGATTTTTGGGTCACTCTCTCCCAGGACTAGATTGCTTTTTTAAATTTGACATTGGTCAAGAATAATAGAGTCAGAATTAGTGAAAAGTAAACATATATTATTTCAAGCCTATTGACATGAATGTTTTATGGATTATCCAATTTGCTTGGAGAACTGTTGTGAGATCAAAATAAATTCTAATAACAAAGAGAAAATTATTTTAAAAAGAGAAAAAGGTAATCGTTATTTATGAGTTATGAATTATATTGGTTTTGTAAATGATTAAGACACTTCCCTTTAAACCAGAAAAGTCATTGTGAGATTTAACTAGAAAATAAATACATAGCTTCCAATTACTGGAAGATTTAACATATTTCTATCTGATTGTAAAACAGCACACACCTTTAAAAACAGTTAAAAATTACCCAATACATAAGAGGTGAAGAACAACCCTTATTCTAAAATTAAATTTCTTCACATAAAGTTTTTATTTTAAATTCCAAGAAGAAATTTTACTCAAGATTCACTGCATTCCTAAATTTCTGCCTGGTATTGAGGTGGAAAGAACAGTGAAGAGGGGCAAAAAAAACAGGAGAAGCCTAGGAGGAGGGAGAGATTGAGGTTAGGTCGGTGAGCCTACATGATGTGTGTGCTTTGACAATGTCAGTTAATTCCACTAAGGTCCATACTTAGTGTGTTAACAATCATAAGAATCATAAAAGTTAAGCAGGCAAGAGAAAGACATTGAAATAAAGGAATTAAATAGACTATAAATTTACTAAGATTTACTTTAAAAGGTTTAGCATGTCAGTGGCAGATCCCACTGTATATATGAGTGCAAAATCCTATACTGCCAAAAACAGAATACACATTTTTTTTGCTAGTCACTGAATGTTTACTTCATTATTTTAAGTGTCTTCTATAACCATGAAAATTGAATTTCTTTCAGGTCATAGGTAATTAATATGTTTTTAAGGTGAGAAGTTTACTAGTGATTTCTGTTACAGTTTAAATTACAAACACACACACTGTATGTTAAATGCTAGGTTTCAAATGATGACATTATTTTGGAAGGTTCTATAGACTGGAAGAGTTGGGGCCTATATAGAGGAAGCAGGTCACTGGGGAAGACTTTGTGTATCTTGACTTTCTGCCCTCTTTGTTCTCCTCCCTGTTTCTTGTCTATATTCATGACTGTCTCTCTTCTCACACATGTTCCCACTATCACGATGTTTGCCCAAGTGCACAGAACAAGCTGTCCTGTGTAGCGGGATATTTTTCCTGCAAGTTGGGAGGCGCTAAGGTGGAAGGAGTAAGGAGAGGAA
Source organism: Grammomys surdaster (assembly GCF_004785775.1). NCBI lineage: Eukaryota > Metazoa > Chordata > Mammalia > Rodentia > Muridae > Grammomys > Grammomys surdaster. The sequence continues at coordinate 3,477,615 of NW_021604607.1, read as the reverse complement.
GAGGAGGAGAAGGAGAGGAAGAGGAGAAGGAAGAAGAAGAGATAGGGGAGAGAGGACCAGAGAGAGGGGAACATGGAAGAGTATATGCGCATGTTTCTAGCAGTCAAGGGTAGTTGGACTATCTAGGTTGGGTATTGGGTTACACCTCTGATTGTGTGAGCATCTTGTTATTGAGCATTGCCAAACATATAAAGCCTTTGAATAATCTAAGCATTAGAGTCTCATTTTCTACCGGGCCCACGTGGTGGTGGGATGGTCTGGGCTCAGTCCAGCCTTATGGAGACAATGTGGAAGAGTGGCAGAGGCATCTCTCATGCTGGCATCTCGTGGGTGGAAAGGCCACTGTCTCTGGCTAGCTGTTTCTAGCTGTGGTGCACACATGGCCTCTGGCCATGGAACATGGTGGCTGAGCTAGGCAGAGCTACCGCAGCTTAGATATACCCAATGAAGTACTTAACCAGCAGAATAAAAGATACTATAATATCCACAGGTCTTATGAATAGAACAAAGCTCATAATGTAGGCTATAAAATCCACAAAAATTGTCTTATGTCCATTTAAAAGAATGGGGAAGATGAGCAAGTAAGTGACTTGTTTTAGGACCCACCTCCCCACAGAGCAGTGAGGAGCAGCAGAGGAGAGAGGACACTTGATCCTCTCCTGGTCTTTGGGAGTCCTTCTAAAGACAGGCCCCATATCTCCCCTACTGTGAGGACTGATACAATTAACTCCACCTCAATGTTCCCTGTTTCTCCTGTCATATCCTGTTTTTCCTTGGGGTTGAGAGCTCTACCCACCAACACTCAGAAAATCTCCTGTTGATGTTAGGGTTGAGGTTACCTACCAAGTTCCATAAAGAAACTATAAGAAACAAAGAAGAAGCCATGGGCTTTCCTTCATGTAATTCAGCAAGGAAAGTACCTTACAGATGGAGAAAATAGAAGTATTCCCACAATCTTTTATACTGGGGGCTTATCATTGAGTTGAATGCAGCATCCTTATAAAGGATTTCTCTCTTACCTTAATGGTACATTTCTTATATGCTCTGGAGTTAAATGAAGAAAGGCCATTTCTATCTATATATGCTGGTTAAGACTATATCCAGATAGATACAGACTTCTGACAGTTGAATAACTTGACTTTTCTCCAATTGTCTCATTTGCCACTATTCTCCAATTTGGAGAAAAATTTTTGGAATTTATCTTTTGTGTGTGGGTGTTGGGGGTTGTATTTCCTGATTCAGATTACTGTTTTGGTTCTCTGGACTATTGAGGATAAAGTCTGTCACAGAGAAAGTATTGAGGCTGTTTGTATGTAAGGTGATGAGTTTCCACAAGGAAATTCTGCTTGTGCTGTGACAGCAGGAGCAAACTGTGTGTGCAGTGATCCCTGGTTTTAGCTATTTCTTGGTAAATTAACAGTGCAAAGATTAGGCCAATGCAAGAGGGACACCCATCTGGCCACACAATTTAAAGGAACATGAAATCTCATAATCAAGATAAATCATACTTAGTGCAAAAATGGACAAAACCAAAATAATACCAAGAGCTAAAGAAAATAACATTACTATGTTTTTTCCCACCCCAGGAACAATATTAGTTTATAATACACTTCTGTGAGTAATCCTATGTGTATTTATAAAATTTTTATTTTTCTATTATACAAAATGTATTTTATCTTACCTTATAATCTTAATCATTTAGAGTTTGATGTGTGTGTGTGTGTGTATGTGTGTGTGTCTGCGTGTGCACACCTGCATGTGGGTGAGCACATGTGTGCACAAGAGCTAACCATTGAAACCAACTATTATACCTGTTATACTTGTGTTCTGCTAGTGGTTACTCTCCTGGTCTATAGACTCTAATATTTTTAAAACAATAGTTTCAATTTAAGGCATTGCTTTAGATTATTACTTGCCTTGATGACTGAGGATTCGGGGTCCCCTTTTATGTCATTCTTCAGGCAAGTGTTTCATCCTACTCTGCCAATACCTACTTTAATAAGACCTAGTCAATGGGTCATTTGAATAGTCAATCTACACCTTGAACTAGGATTTGCTTTAATTAAACTCATCTATAATGCTGTAAGTCAAAAGACAAATAAAATTTACTAACCAACAGGTACATGGGTACAATAATTTACCTGGGGAAGGGAGCAGCTTCCAACAGTCATGTCATAACCAACAGTTATTGTGTTCTCTTGAATTTCAAAACATTAAAGTCAAACATCCTGCCCAACTCTCTTTTCTATATGCCCTTACTACTTTTATGTGTATTTCTTTTTTTATGTGTCAGGAAATGAAAACCCCATGGCTAAAATTAAATACTTTCCTATTACACTATATTCTTAGAAATTTAAGACAAAACATTTTTTAATCAAAGAAGAAATCAAACATTAATTGTACATCTCTGTGTTGTTATTGGATAACAATATATAGAGCACACTAAAAGTCACGCAAGCAATGAGGAGGAGTGGGTAGAAAGCCCTTGATAATCAAGTTTTAGGGAATACTGGTCTCTCCTCAAAAGCAGTCCATTTATATCAACAAAATTTCAAATTAACTCTTATGTTTAATTTTGTATCATGTGCCCTAGGCACACTTTTTAAATTAAGCAGCAACATAGTAAAATTAGTTTTACATTTCTAAATGACAAATTGCAGGAAAGAAAAACATCTCCATAGATATCCAGTAACAGATATGATAAGGTGCATGTTGAAAGTTTGGATTTTAGATACTTAGTCCATGAACATAAAGAAGGAGACATACAGCTCTTCTGACAGCAAAGTAGCTCAAGATTTAAATATATTCTTTAAGTTTTGAAATAAAATAGATAGGGTCATTGATTTCTTACTGATCTCTACTGCTATTGCTTTACAGAATAAGAAGATGACATCCATTGATAGTAACTTAAATCCAAGAATAGTTTTGTATTGTAAGCAAGTGTCAATATCTGTTTCTTGGTTCCTCATATATAAAAGTTATTACTATGTGCTCCTATGTTATAATTTCCATACTATCACTACAGTAGTGAATGAATGAGTGGGTGGGTAGATATAGACAGAGAGATGATCCATAGATCATTAAGTTATGCCTTAAGGTTGAACAGAGAAACCAAATTAGCAGACATTATTATTGAATGCTCTATAAGATTCAACAATACTTAGAAAAGGTTGGTCTTTTACTTCAAGTCATGCCTCTATTTTCTCTGCAACAAGTCCTTAAGTAGTTGTGTGTAGCTACCATATTGACAGGAAACTACCATATCAGATGCTGATGGGTGATCATTGTTTTGCATATGCTTTCAGAAATTCACAATAACATTTTCATTATCTTTGTTGTCCATGATCAAATTAATTTAAAAATATTTTATGTCTCTAGGACATCTTCCCTACTTATTTCTCTACAACTATACTTATTATAATTGATTTTTAAAACAAACAAAAAGAAGAAGTCCAGAACAAGTCGTACCGACAGTTTGTTTCCATTGAGTGGGAGTTTTGGACAAAATGCATAAAACTCATTCTTTTTTCTATTAGACTCTTGGGAAATATAAACTGTTTTTCAGTCTTTCCCACCTACTGCTGGAAAGAATAATTGCCATTAATCCTAATTAAAGTGATACGGGTGACCTTTTATAATAATGTAGATTAAGTCCGGTTAGATGTTTCATGTGATTGGTAAGGAGAATACACTTCTTAATTTTAAAGATGTAGGAAACAGATCTCCACACATAAGTAAATTCCCCTTAAATGAGTTAATAAGAAAAGAGAGAAAAAAAAGTAGAAGAAAAGTAAGGAGCACTCACATTTCATTTACCTTAGAGAATTACATAGTTTATAATTTAGGAAGCATTGAAAAATACATGCAAATTTTTACCAAACTGTCTACTTTGAGTAATAGTGATGGATTATCAATATATAAATTTCTAAGATTTTTAAGTAATACGGGAACTACTATAGTCTCCCCCCCCCAACTGCTTTTATACCATTTTAATTACATGCAAGTATTAAGGTCAGTTTTAGGTTGAGGAACTAGCAATACAATAAGTGCAAATAGTCAAGGAACAAGCAAGACAATAAACACAAATAGTCAAAGAATAAGCAAGGGAATAAACAAAGTCCCATGATCACTGTATCTTTGTTTTGGGGGCCTTGAACCTTAATCCATCACCAATTTTAAGCAAGGCTACTGTAAGCTTCTCTCTGTCATTGGGCTTCTGAGTAGGCCTTTTTCCTGCTTTTTCTTCTTTTATACTAAGCCTGCCTCTCCTTGCTCATTACAAACTATGCAAATCCCTACCTTGATTCCATTGTTTATATTGAAGTCCCAGATTGTAACTCCTGGCTCTCTTGCTCTGAACCAAGCTTATTCTGGTAAGTGTTTAGGATGAGTTGAGGTTACACTTCCTTATGTACTCTGTTTTTTTGCATTATCTGTCTGGCTATAAGTGATTTGGATTGGTCTTTGGGATGCTTGGCATAGGTTCAAGTCCAAGCTCTAGTAAATTACTTGCTATGAAACTAAAGGGCTTAATCTTATCTAATTGCAAGTATATGGTAATCCTTTAAATCTGTCATATTATTAACTCTGGAAAAGACTTGGCTAGCATATAATATCTTTTCAATAAGAATTATTTTGTGATTTATAGTAAATGATTATAACTATGTAATAAAGTAATTACTACTTATAATAATAAATATGACAGAGACACTTAGAAGAATCGAGTTTTTCCAGTTATCTCATATAGTCAAGTACCTCCTTTTTCTGAGTTTATATACTACTTTCAACACTATTCTTTGATGTGTGATATATCCTTAGTTTTGTTGACCTTAGCTTTCTATAAATAAGTCTTGTATTTGGTTGAAACAGTGATTATGTATTGTACTTGTGATTCAGAGCATTATACAATTCTGCTGAGCCACTGAATACTAAACATGATGACCCTCTAGAAGCATTCAAAGAGAATCTGAGACAAAACATCTACCTCCTACATGTCCTGATAGTCTAGCTAAAACTGTACTACATTACAACATCAAATATTAAAATTCTGGTGGGAGGAAAGAAACACTAGTCCTATAGACCAGATAGTGACTTTTGAAGGCAAGCTATGAGAACCCATCCCAGCCACTACAGATCCTATGTGGGTTGTCTTACATACACGTATAGCCTTTCAATAATAATCTACTGTAAGGAGATGAGGCATCATTCCATACTAAAAGTAGTAATCACAAGCCAGCTGCCAAGTGGTAAGTCAAGGTGACCACAGAGTGTATTGTCGCCTTAGAAGAGGCCACTTGGCGACTCTTTCACTTCATGTTTCCACTTGAATGGAGCTTCTCCACCATGCCTTCCCTCCTGTATGGACAGCCATTACTTTAAACTTTGAGCTATAAGTCGTTTGGTCATAAAACTTTTGGTCATATAGTAGATCACATTGCAAGGAGTGAATCCAGTCCTGGATGCTCTTTTTCTTACTTCTGTAGGTATTAGGTTTTGATTTTATGTATCATAGGATTTACAAACTACTTATTAATCCTTTTTATACTGTATTAGGTCTTGGGACTATTTCTTTTTAAGATATTTGAGGATGTTACCACTGTTATATTTAAACAAAAAGTAAGAAACCAATCTATGTCAAAGCTTAGCACCTATCAGTTTTTCACTCCTTCTGTAAGATGAGCATATGTCAGATTATGCTGTTACCTTCCAAGATGACATGGTGGAACAGCATCTGTGATCAAGGTGTAACCTGCCATTATCTGTCAGTGTTTTGAAGCCTGCACACAAAATGTCTACACTCCTGACCTCAGAGAGGTTTTCCCTGGGCCTGTCTCTGGACAGAGTGGAAGTTGAATCATTGCTTGTTGTGTTTTGTGTACCTGAATTGTCTGAAAGAAGCCATACCTCTCACCTCAAGGTTGGGGAACTATATGTCCAACAATATGGTAGGCAAAAATCTCAGGGTTCTTGTGCACTCAGGAGAGTACTATCTCAGTCTCATGAATCTTCTGACTTTACTTGAAGTCAGTGGGGACAAATCTCTTGGGTAATAAGAACATCAAATCCCAGGAGGAAGGACTGGATGTCTTTTTGTTTTCATGGTTTGTTTGTTTGGTTAGTTTTGCTTCTAGGTATACCTTTTAGATAATTCCATGGCCAGCTAGGTGTAATACGGTGATGAGGGTTACAGGATCCTCTTGCTTGAATGCACAACTGATCACCAGAAAAAAAAAATTGTTTTCTGTCTAATTGGAAGGGATTTTATCTAGATGCCTGCTAAGATACAAACATTTACAAGTGCATTTTAATGCATTTCTGCAGCTGCCGTTGCAAGGGCTACAAATGTCTTCTTTCATTAGAAAGATGTATCATATGTATCATATCATACATCTTAACTTCTAATGTAGTAGTTAACAACTTGTTAGCAGATTTTCAAGACCAAAGTAATATCTTACCTTTCTTTTCCTTTTATTCTTTGACTCACCTTTTCTCCAAATTTGATATAAATAAGCATAGTATACACATAAGTGCCTATAAGTGCTAGAGCATATTTACTGGTGCTGAAATTAATTTTCACAAATGTGGATTATTGTCTTTGTTTATTATATTGATTGGATTTGAGAATTTTATACAGCAATACAATGTATTTGCACGATAACCCTAATTCTTTTCTTTCTTCATCTTTCTATGTCCCTTCCCAAGATATTCTTAAACAATAAAAGACAAGACTTTACTTTTTTGTTGGATATTTTACTTATTTACATTTCAGATGCTGTCCCATTTCCTCATTTCCCCTCCCTAAAACCCCCTATCCCATCCCATTCCTCCTTTTTTTCTTTTATACCATTTTAATTACATTCAAGTATTAAGGTCAGTTCTAGATTGAGGGACTAGCAATACAATAGATGCAAACAGTCAAGGAACAAGTAAGACAATAAACACAAATAGTCAAAGAACAAGCAAGGCAATAATCAAAATTCTGTGAACACTCTCATGATCACTGTTTCTAAGAGCTTATCAGGATGACCAAAATATATGAGCCAACTTCCCTGTCCCTAGCCCAAAGTCATTTTCATGTCCGAAGACTACTTCCTTGTTCTAGCCTAAAACTTAGATTCCTGTCTGAAATTACTTCTTTGTTTTGTGTTTTGTATACAAAACACAATGTCAGCCTAATGTCAGATTCCTTCCTGAAGCCTACTTTCTTGTCCTTGGCCAATGTCATATTCCTACCAAGCAGCCCATTTCCTTGTCCTTCGCCAATGTCAGATTCTTGCCAAGCAGCCCAAAATAGAAATACTGACCTCAGGCCATGGGTAATTTTATCAGCAGTATTTACTGCATCAGTCCTTAGCAGAGCAGCATTCTTGAAATTCATAAGCTCACTATGTAAAGTTAAAACATCCAGAGAGGTGTTAGAATTATGCCAAATACATTGCAAGTGTCTTTAAACTTTTTTCTAATTATAATGGCTACCACTGTAAATTTTAGAACTAATATAAATCCGATGGTATTTGGCGTGAAACTCAAGATGGCTCCTTACTCTTAAATTCTGAACCTCCTTCTGATAATTTGAATAGGATAAAGAGCATCATTCCATTCTTCCAAATGCCTATCTAAATCCTCTGGTATATTCAACAGATTGGTAACTTTTTTTTTTTTTTGCACTAAATGATTAATAAAAGTAGCTGTCTTAACATCTTTTGTGTCAAAGCAATTGCATAAGCAGTGGTGCTAGTAATTGATGTAATTAAAGCTGTTATGCCAGCAATAATCAAGCCAACTACCCTCTTGCTTCTACTTAAAGTCTTATTCATTTCTTCCAGTACTTGCAAGCTATTTTTAGAATACCAAAGTTCGGTGATACTCAAGGCAAAAAAAAAATAATAATAATAAATAAACCTGGTTGATAGACCTCTGAAACTGGAATGGCAGATTTTAAAACACAAACACAATTAGAAGGTATACAATCAATGCAACTTACATTAAATACTGTAGAAGAAACAAAAGTAATTTTAACTTCACAATTAAAAGAGCCTTAACACGTGTGCTAACACCTGTTTGAAATACATATCCTGCCCCAACTTTATCTCTTGATAACATAACATCATAGAGAACTGCAGCTTACTTTCAAATATGTCTCTGAAAATGTCCAGAACCAGACTTCCAAATGAAGACTGTGATTTCCAATATTGGACTGAGTTTTAGACCAGTCTATGATTGAGTCTGAATAACTGGTCATATTTATGAACAATATAAGAGTCATTATAACTTCTTTTTTTGATTCTCTCTTCTACAAGGTTTAAAAACTTGAGGCAAGGCAGCTAAGACAAGACTTTAAATAGGACTTGACTAATTGCAAAGATTGACCCATATCTTGGAGTACAGAGAGTGGATTTCAGTGGTAGAGTGTTTTTCATGTGCACAAAGTTCTAGGCTTAGTCCTGAGCACTAAAAAGAAGAAATTAAGCCCAAAGATTGCTTAGAGCATTTTGAGTAGATTATGTACTTAAGAATGCTTCTTTCTGGGTTTTACTTGCTTCATTCAGGTCGATTACCTCCAGATTGTCAATTTACTAATGAATTTCATAGTTACATTTTTTATTACAACTGAATTCTGTTCCATTGTTTATATGTACCATATTTTCATTATCCATCAGTTGGTAGTATTCAAGATTGTTTCATTTCCTGGCTCCTGTAAATAGAGGAACAAAACCACTGATAAGTGTCCTTTCTACCCATACCTAGAGCAGGACGTGTTACCATTATTTTCTTTATGACAGCTATTTTGAGGGAGATGATGTAAAATGTCAAAATAGCATTAATCTTCATTTTTCTTGTGGATAAAATTGTTGAAGACATTTTGAACTATTTCTCACCCATTAATATTTCTTCTTCTAAAATTCTGTTTTGGAGGCATTGGTTCAGTCATTAAGAGCACTTACTGCTCTTGCAAAGGACCTGGGTTCAGTTCCTAGAACCCACAGAGTGGTTCTCAGTCACCTGTAACTTGAGATCAAGGGAATCTGATCCTTCTTCTAACCTCTGCAGGCACCAAGCACACAAGTGGTGCACAGACATACATGCAGGCAAACATACAAAAAATAAAATGAATAAATTAAAATTCTGTGCCCTGATTTTTTTGAAATTTTGTGTGTGTTTAGTTTTTCTGCATGCTATACATAATAATTCTCTGTCAGATATAATGTTGGCAAAGATTTTTTTCTCATTCTCAAGCCAGCCTCTTTACTTGATTAATGATGGTTCCTTGTCCTCATAAATAATGTTTTTGCTACTATTGCACCAGTGGGCACATCTTGCTAAGCCAGTAGTTATTGTGGCTTGCATGGTTTACTTGGAGGTAGTAATGTTGATTACTTTCTCCCTTAGTAGCCAGCATAGAACCTTCTAGCACTGTGAAAGTTAGCCAGTACAAATGACAATTCACATGTCCTATGATTCAACTATATTATGTCTCCATCAAATTCTGGAGGGTAACAAAGAATAATGGTAATAGTTTATCATGTGCAGTTTTGATTTTTAGGCAAAGAGAGAGGTCAATCAGAAGCTAATATCCAACAACTCAAAAAAAATCAGCCTATACCTGGTACTAGGATTTTCATTTGACAGCATATGTTTTCAAGGAGAGGACTTGTCTCCGTGTGTGTGTTTGTGTGTGTCTGTGTGTGTGTGTGTGTGTGTGTTTGTAAAGATATTATGGCCCATCTACAGTAGTAGGTTCCATATGGCATTTCCATACGGTCTTTAGTATTAGGTATCTTTCCCTATACTTTATCTACTCTACTCCCGATCACCAATGCCATTCAACTGCCATTCTTCTATGATTCCTATTTCCCTATCTATGGTGCCCTTCTTTTAGCCTTCTTCCCTTAAAGACTTCCCTAGAACCCCTTACTAGTTTTCTGCCTTTTGAGGCAATTTAAGTTAAACACACACATCTAAACCCTCAAAATGTCACTACGTAAACTAGAGCATACATTGTTTGCTTTCTGGAGTGTGGGTAAAGTCATACCCATATCTGAGGAAGTTTTCTTCAGGAATATGTGCCCAGAGAGGCTGTGCTACTTATGCTGCCATAGATTTTCTAGGCAAATGCATGTGTAGATATAATCCAGTACTATACTTATGGTGGATTCTGTGGGTTATAAGAAGCAGAGCACATGAAATT
>NW_021604607.1:3419139-3467326 GCF_004785775.1 Grammomys surdaster | reverse complement strand
AAGGAAGGAAGGAAGGAAGGAAGGAAGGAAGGAAGGAAGGAAGGAAGGAAGGAAGGAGGATGTGCTAGAGAAATGAATGCAGTTTGGGCAGATACAGTATGTTTTTGTATTGTTTATATGTTGTAAACTAAGAAACACTTGACATAAGAAACACTTGACATTTTCTGATAACAAGTATTTTTAGGAATCAAACTAAGTATTTATATTCATACAATAACTGGGAAGTTGGTACCCATGTATGGTTGTCCTATATGCGTTTGGAAAAGGAAAGCCCGTGTCTAGCACCACATTGTTCAGAACCATTTGCCATAGGTACTTTATGTAAAGTGAATAGTTTGACTCTGGCAGGATCTAGGGTTTAACTACTGTCGAAGGTAATTATGATTGTTATTAAGAGACAAATTGCTTTGGGAGATAGAAGAAACTCATATAAGCCCTCCTCATCCTAGTTTCCAGATACTCTTGGGAATCTCCAGACATTCCTGGGAATTACAATACTACTGCAGCAAAATCAATTTTACTTTGTCCTACTTTTTAAAATATATAGTGCATAGCAGTATTAAAAGAAATAGAACATCAACATGAAGTTGTCTGAGTGGAGATGGGTAATATAGGAGAATTTGGGGAAAGGGAAAGAATAAGATTAAAATATATTAAGAAAATATTAAAAAGAAACACATTCCTTTTCATTACAATGTGATGCAAATGGATTGAAAAGTGGATGGAGCTTCTGTTGTCTGGCTGATAGTCTGTTTAAAATTTTTTATTTTCAAATAAGACAATATTCTCTCTGAAACCCACTAGGATGTAATAAAAATAAAATGGGACTTCATTTGAAAATATACCTTTGAACTAAAAATATTTATATCAATAAATATTTCTAAGGTATAGAGGTATATATAATAATAGAACAGGTAAATAGTCTACCAAAATTATGGAACATAAGTTTTCCTTAAACTTATTTCCTCATTTTTGAAACCTTGAATTAGTCATTAAACATTTCAGAAATTAGTTTTTTTTTAATCCCTAAAATAAACGTGCTTGGCTATGTTATTGTTCAAGACTAATCTAATGAACTTCCAGAATTCTATAACTTCAGCAAGCAAAAAAAAAGGTCTTCAAATCTTAGAAATATTAAAAACTGATGTTTCAAAGTGTATTGCTTTCAATTCTGTGCATCTTGATTTATCTAATATTTTATAATCCATGGGAGTAGAAGTTATAAATGACTTGCTTAGTGATGCTGTAAAACTTCAGTGGTGAGGCATAGTTGTGAATTCACTCCTAGTAACTCCAACTCGAGCACACAGCAGGCAGCACCCTTTTCTATACTTAGGAAGTTTGAATGTGCCCAGTATTTCAGACTGTTTCCTTTTGTACATATAACCCTCTGAGTGTCTTAATATGTGATTTCATTTTGAAAAATATGTGCTTACATCTCTAAAATACAATTTGTTACACCAGGATTTTCATTGAGTTTTGACAGCAGATAATTTCATCTTAGTAAATATAATACTGTATTCTGACACAGATATAAATATGTGGGCAAGCTGGGTTGGCAAATTTCACAGCAATTCTAATGCGTTTCCATTTCTGGATATGCAAGTCTCAATTTAAGAAAGGAAAAAACATAAAAGATAGTCTTAGGTTCATAGTGATGAGAAGGTTCTAATGCGTACACCGAAGACACATAGAATCTCTACTCATTACTATTCTATTCTAGGGCTTCGACTTCTGTTGTGAACAAAGAAATTTAAAGGAAAAAGATGCTGTAATTGGTGTAAGGATCATCTAATGGTTAAGAATAAGCCCCAAAAGATGCCTTTCCTACTCCATGTTGTTTCTCTCAAGTCAAGCCTGGCATCCAGCTTGTAGGAAAAAGCCATTTCTGATTAGAAAGCCTCACTCTCCTCAGGCAGAGGTGCTCCCGAACTCAGTCTCAGGAGATACTCGTAGGTGGAAGTCCCTTTACTCATTATGTCATTTTATGGAGAGTCTTGTAATGAAGAAACCCAATTGCACCAGAAACAGGAAGTGTGGCAGTTTGAAAGTCAAATCCAAGTGAAACTCAAATACCTCCAGGGGATCGAAAGAGCAGCTTGTTCAGTTGCTGCTTCAATTAGCATGAATTTTGTGGCCAAGAGAAAAAAGCAAATGTTCTCCCATCTGCTTTTATTTCTGAAGCTGCTTCTGTACCAGACAACTGACCGCTGCAACCTGTGCACCATTTGTACAAAGAAAGTTTTCCCTTCCTTCATACCCTTCCTTCCCCTTCCCTCCGTACTTTTTCCTTCTCTTTTCTGATCCATTTTGGAGACAAACGGCTTCTCTATATTTCCTATGTGTGGATCCCTATAGAAAGAAAGCAGGGTGAAATTCTCTTTCCTGCTAGCTCCTGATCTTTATCCTTGATTCAACCTTCATGTACTCATTGAATGAGCAAATAACTAGGCAGCTGTAATATATCCAATGATGAAAAAATATGTAGAAGAAAAGTTCTTCACACTAAGGAACTTCCAAAGACATAATCAAATAAAATGTTAAGTAATGTGTGAAGCAATAAAACACAGCACAGTTAAGGTCAGAACATATGTGCATTGTAAATGTGTATTCTATCTATATTTAAAAGCATATCTGTGCATATTCAGTTCAACAAATAGTTGACCAATGAATAAGTTAGAAACCAGCAGTTAATGGAAAAGACAGCTAAAACCAGCTTATATTGGAACTGATTTATTTCATTTTTAATACAAAGCTTATAATTAAGACCATAATTGAATCGATGGATTCAGAGGTTAGAATAAATCATGAGATGTAAGGGGGTTTCCCATTTCACATATGACAGTTTGTGTATGATAATTGTTTCCCTTCCCAGTTTTAAGATGACAAATTTATTTCATGCAAATAAAGTTGTCCATCTCATTCCACCTTTCCCTTCCATTCCCAAAGTTTCTCCAAAGTTCTACTTCCATTTTCAGTTAGCCTGTTATCTTAACTGATTTGCTTACTTATTTTTTGATGACTGATGGTTTTTGTATTTATTTATTTATTAAAGACAGGGATTGATAAGAGTTCCGGCTTGGCACTTAAGGTGGAGTTCATGCTACCCTCAAATGTGGGGCAATTTTCCTGCCTTAATACCCCAATAGCTGGTATATAGGTATATGCAACCATGCTTGGCTTTAGTGGGTTTATATCTTCCTTGAGTAGCTGCAGCTGACATTATGAAGAGAAATGTATGACACACACTGTCCAAATGTAGGTCCAAATGGTCCTTCAACTCTCCTGAAGAGATGAGAGAATACCACTTTTGGGCAGACAACTAACAAAATCCATTTCAAACAACGTATTTTAGTCATCAGATTTAAGTAAAAGGGGAAAATCTAAATGGAAGGAGAAACGGTGAGCAGTCCAAGCTATCTTTGCCCTTTGTAAAGTTTACCAGATTCTAAGTATAGTGGAAAACAAGATAAGAGAAATACAGAAGTTACCCTTTAGGCACTGAGATCCCATGGAAGTGTTCTTCTGCCCTACCGGAGTCGCAACAGGAACACAATAAACATTTTTCTAGATCATTGCAGTGTTGCAAATATGTGAGTGAGGTAGATTAGATAGGGCTTCTTTGAAAAGATTAGTAGTGATCTGGAGAAGTGGAAGATGGAAGTGTAAAGACCTAATAAAAGAGGAAGTGTGTCTAATTCAGATAGTAAGCCATTTTTTCCCGAATTAAACTGGAGAGTGAATGAGAATGCAGAGCAGAAAAGCATTACAGAGAAGGGAGTGTCACGTTGGAGCAGGCATGAGCATGTGTGTGGGCACCTTTACTGATTCTCTGGAAAGCACTAGGAAGCATGATCCATAAATTACTCACTAATGACAGGTAACACAGTAGGCAAGTCACTTAAACTCAGCATCAGACTTTATGTGTGTAGAGTAACCTTCCAGCTTCTGTTTGTGGTGAGGTTTGCACACAATGCTGCTGATGGATTTCCTGATATAGAGTCAGATATATCATATGATTCATAATTGTTAAATCATATCTCAGTGCATAAAGAAGGTGTGAAACAGGTATGATTGAGGTAGAAGGCTTTTAAAGAAAGTAAGAAGTCAACAATTTGTTGTATAAGGTATATACTACTTCCACCTTTTCAGACTGTAATCTTTGTTACAACTACTCAAACCGTTACAACACAGGTATGCATAACATGTAAGTTAGTTAATGTCATTGTGTCCCAATGGTACATGATAAATAACTAAAATTAAATTGAACAGTAATCTCACATGTCATGAAATAATCACTTTTTCTGTTTATTTGGGGTTTTGTTTGTTTGGTTGGTTGGTTGGTTGGTTGGGTTTGGTTTTTAATTTGGAGATGTGGGAAGCAAATCCAGGGCATTGCCATGTTAGGAAAATTCTCTAACACTGAGTTATATCCCAGTCTCTTTTCATTCCTAATATCCATCCATGTTTTAAGTGTTCAGACTTAAAAAGATTTTCATCACTGTAAATTCTCTTGTAAAGTGTTGGTCTGCACAGAATGGCATCTATTCAGTATCACAAAGATTAAATGGAAGCTACACAAAGACGATAAATATCTGTGTATAGGTTCCTACTTTGAGATGATTATAAACACATGGTTTGAAAGGTGTGCATGCCTCATTGTAAATTAAGCTCTCCATCACTTGTGATAGACAAATTGATAAAAATAGAATTCAACTGATAGACAGCTGAGGCTTTATGATCCAGGGCTCTGAAGAGAACAATGAGAACCACTGAATTCATTCTGATTCTTTCTTCCTCCCACTCTACCAAATTGTCATTTAGTGACTGAGTCACAGAGGGTAAATGTGTATGACAGACTGCATTCTGTTGTGTGTGAGCATAAAGGGCATGCTGAAATGCAGAACATTAATTTGTAGATCAGGGCAACTTTTGTCATAATAGATATACAACTGAAGCGCTAAGGAGATGGCAAATGCAGCAAGAGTTTTGATCAGGTCTAATTCCATAGGCCTTTATCAGTGCATTATGTTTTATTATTCCATTATGCTATGAAAACCCTGGGGTGGAGATTGCCTTGGGCATTAGATCCTGGTGTGTACTCTTTAGCAAAGAAAGTGATCCATTGTCTCAGTTGCTTAGTAAGTAGAATTTCTATTAAAAATTCCTTCAGTTAGTCTTAAAAATATTATTTCTGGGAAGGTTTCTGGGAAGGTGGTATGTCACTTGTCCTTGACCTCTTTGTCCTGGATCTATTTTTATTTGCTTCAAACACATATTTTTTAAGATCATTGTCTTTGGTCCTGAATAAGAATGATTTCAATATTGTAAAGAAACATTAGTCACTGACAGAATTGTAGGTGACAGATTACTGAAGAATTTTGGAGAAGCTCCAATATTATTTAAACTCTAGTAATATATAATGTGGGAACTTTAAAATTATTTCCGTATTGGGCATTGTGTGATGGGGGATGACACAATAAAATCAGAGACTGTGTTTGTATACCGCTAGTGGAGGTCTTTAATGTGGCTATCATTCCTCATGTGTAGTTACGTACAGTAAAGAAAAACAAAGTACTCTGTTCAAAAATAATAAATATACAAATAAACTGTGTTGTATTGTTGAAGCTGAGGCACCTGTTGGACCTTTCCCCTCCACTGTCCAGTGTTTTTTTGTTTTGTTTTTGTAATTATTGTCATTACATTTTTTCCAGAAATTTAAAGAATTTTACTTTAATAATAACACACTTTTTAAAAAAATGTTAATCAAAGGCTTTATAAGTTTGGTAATGCTCTATAACAAGATGCCGATACAAATTGAAGTGTAACCCAATACCCAACTTAGACATACCAACTACCCTTGACTGGAGGAGATACATGAATATCTGCCTCCATGTCTCTCTCTCTCTCTCTCTCTCTCTCTCTCTCTCTCTCTCTCTCTCTCTCTCTTTTCCCTCCTAGTTCCTCTTCTCCTTCTCCTCTCCTTACTCCTCCTCTTCCTCTTCCTCTCCTTACTCCTCCCAACTTAGCTTCTCCTACATATCACCCTTCCTGTTAAAATTAAAAAAAAAAAAACCTTTCTCTCAAAATACAGTTAGAACATAACTATACCAATTTGTATCAGTAAGGTACAAGATAGACCTAAATACCTAGTCCATCATTTTGTTGACTAACCAGAACCTCTGTCATCTCTCCTAACTAAAGACGTAGTTCTGAACCTGGATTTTTCATGGCTTTAGAATAAAAGTCAGCCGAAAACCATCCCCTCAAATCTTTTCTCTCAAAATAAATACCCGGAATTGGCTATGAGACTGCAACACAGTCAGAAATCCAGAATGACTGAATTAACTGAAATTTTGGGAAGCATAAAGTATAGCTTCTAAAACTTAGTCAATTTATAGAGACTGCTGAAAACCTGGACAGTCTCTATACTACAAAACTTTGGAACATCCGATCTTCAGCCTTCTGGCCCAGGATCATCTGACAGACCTAGTGATGCAGAACTATTAAGGGCTGATTACTCTGTCTTGGTAGATATAATCAGTTGACTATTCTGCAAGTGTGTCCTTTTCTGGACAGTATTTTGTCTGTAGATGAAGAGAGGCAATTCTTGCCTACTGGCTGTCTTACCATAACTTGAATAACTCCAAAGATGCTCAATTTCAATTTTAGAATCCAAGACAGGAAGCTGTCAGGAGCAGATAGGTCTCTAATCAAAATGAACATTAATACAGAAATGTTTGTAATATCAATTCTGTGGACTTCTGATATTTTGAAAACCATCTATCCATGTAAGGCAATCTGGTATGTTAACTCCTCTCAGCTATTTCTAAATAAAATATAGAAAACACCCTAACAATAAACTCAGAGCCATGAATTTGCTATAGGCCCTTAACTCACAGGCTAACCATCTCAAATCAGTTTAAAAAGTTAAAGAAGGACTGGGCCTAAGCCTTGTATTCCTAAATGTGTTATATAGGCACAATGCCTATGAGAGTAACAATATTAATGTCATTTTTATATCAATAAGAAACTCATACAAATGAAAACCTTAAATTTGAAATCAAAGTAAATTTTGTACCATTTAAGGGATTATAACTTCAGCTTATAACAATTATACAGATTTTTGCCAATAGGTTATGGCTATGCAATAAATCCTAGCTATTCCTCCCTGTTCCAACAAAACCCCTACTTTTCCCTAGAAAGACAGCCCAATATTAACCACCTCAGTCCCCAAGCCCAGAGAATAGGGGCACTGACTCTTCATTAACTTCTTCAAGCTGATTATGGGCATTGATATATTAGAAGAGGGGCGGGGGGAAGAGTAAATTGATAAGCCTCTGATGTCTGTGTCTTCACTGCGTCCGGCTGAAATTCCAGGACATCAGAGGTTTGAGCAGGTCTGCTCAGCTTGCTTGATGAGTAGATACATCAAGGCTGTGTATTCTGCAATATACAATTCTCAATACAAATTTTAGTATCAAGATAATTTTTTGTTTGAATTCTGGAATCTAGTTTTCTGGCAGCCTGGCTCTGTCATGTCTAATCTATATAATTCTGGGAGTTTCTATGAGGGTGTTCTCCCACCATCCTCCCATTCCCGCCTCCATACCCTCGAATTCCCCAACACTAGGGAATCTAAACTTTCAGGCACCAAGGCCCTCCACTTCCACTGATGCCTGACAAGGCCACCCTCAACTACCTATACAGTTGGAACATGAGTCCTTCCCTTTGTTTTCCCGGGCTGGAGGTTTTAGAATGGCTACTCCAGCTTGTTTCTTAGGACCTTTTGCTTGAAAAATTGTTTTCCAGCCTTTTACTGGAAGGTAGTGTCTGTCTTTGTCACTGAGGTGGGTTTCCTGTATGCAGCAAAATGCTGGGTCCTGTTTACGTATCCAGTCCATTAGCCTATGTCTTTTTATTGGGGAATTGAGTTCATTGATGTTAAGAGATATTAAGGAACAGTGATTGTTGCTTCCTGTTATTTTTGTTACTAGAGGTGAATTATCTTTGTGTGGCTATCTTCTTTTGGATTTGTTGGAAGAGGATTACTTTCTTGCTCTTTCTAGGGTATAATTTCCCTCCTTGTATTGGAGCTTTCCTACCATTATCCTTTGTAATGCTGGGTTTGTGGAAAGATATTGTATAAATTTGGGTTTTTTTGTGGAATATCTTGGTTTCTCCATCTATGGTAATTGAGAGTTTTGCTGGGTATAGTAGCCTGGGCTGGCAATTGTGTTCTCTTAGGGTCTATATGACATCTGTCCAGGATCTTCTCGCTTTTACAGTTATCTGGTGAGAAGTCTGGTGTAATTTCTGATAGGTCTGCCTTTATATGTTACTTGGCCTTTTTCCCTTAGTGCATTTAATATTCTTTCTTTGTTTTGTGCATTTGGTGTTTTGATTATTATGTGACGGGAGATATTTCTTTTCTGGTCTAGTCAATTTGGCTTCTTGTATGTTTATGAGCATCTCATTCTTTAGGTTAGGGAAGTTTGCTTCTATAATTTTGTTAAAGATATTTATTGGCCCTTTGAGTTGGGAATCTTCACTCTCATCTATACCTATTCACAATTCTTTTGTGTTAAGAACTTTTTGCATCTTGTGATTTCTTTGACTGTTATGTCAATATTTTCTATGTTATCTTCTCCACTTGAGATTCTCTCTTGTATCTCTTGTATTCTGTTGGTGATGCTTGCATCTATGACTCTTGATTTATTTCCTATGTTTTCTATCTCCAGGGTAGTCTCCCTTTGTGATTTCTTTATTGTTTCTACTTCCATTTTTATGTCCTGGATGGTTTTGTTCAATTCCTTCACCTGTTTGGTTGTGTTCTCTTATAATTCTTTAAGGGATTTTTGTGTTTCCTCTTTAAGGGCTTCTACCTGCTTACCTGTGTTCTCAAATTCTTTGAGAGTGTTATTTATGTCCTTCATAAAGTCCTCTATCATCATCATTAGAAGTGATTTTAAATCTGAATCTTGCTTTTCTGGTGATATGGGGAATTCAGGACTTTCTAGTGTGGGAGAACTAGTTTCTAATGATGCCAAGTACCCTGGGTTGCTGATGCTTACATTCTTGTGCTTGCCTTTTGCCATCTGGATCTCCTTAGTGCTACCTGCTCTGTCTCTGACTGGAGCCTGTATTTCTTATTATCTTGATTGTTTCAGAACTTTGTGGGTGGGTGTTACTGCTGGAGTTAGAGCTGGGGCCTAAGATTTGCTCAATGCTTGGGTGCAGACAGGAAGGAACCAGTGCTCCAGGCCAGGAGTGAATTCCTGGGTCCCAGTGGGTCCCAGTTACTCCCTGTTTGGAGACGGTATTGCTGTCTCCTTACTGCCCATGTTACCATTTTAATTCACTTACAGGAAGAATCTACAATATACATTTGATGTCTGTTTTGTTTTGTTGTTTTGTTTTATTTTTTAGGTTTTTCGAGACAGGGTTTCTCTGTGTAGCCCTGGCTGTCCTGGAACTCACTCTGTAGACCAGGCTGGCCTCAGAACTCAGAAATCTGCCTGCCTCTGCCTCCCAAGTGCTGGGATTAAGGCGTGCGCCACCACTGCCGGGCTACATTTGATGACTGGAAACAAGTACTTTACCTTGTTACTAGTTGCTTGTTACAAGTTACCTGTTCCTCTGTGTTAGTTTTCATCTCTTCCTAGCTTCTCTTTATTGATGACCCTCTACCATACATGAAGCTCAGCTAAAGACATGACTTAGTGGATAAGAATGCATGCTGCTCTAGTAGAAGACCTGAGCTTTGGTCCCTACAGCCACACCAGATGGCCCACAGTTGCCTGTATCTCCAGCTTCAAGGGATCTGACATCCTGTTCCAGACTCTGTTGGCAGCTGTATACACACAACTATGCTCACACAGCCATACATGCATGCACATAATTCAAAATAAATAAAACCTGATTAAAATTATGGGGGCAACGTTCTTTCAGTGAAAGGAAGCATTAAGGGAAAAGTTTTTCTAGAAAAAAAAAGGTATTTGAAGTGATGAGTTAACCTTAGACTTTTCTTCCCTTTGTTTTTATATCTGTTTGCTGATTTTGTATAATAAATTTATTTTTAGTGTGTGTGTGCGTGTATGTGTGTGTATATGTGTGTGTATGTATGTGTGTGTGTGTATGTGTGTGTTTGTGTGCATGTACATGTGTGTGTATGTGTGTGTATGTGTGTGTGTATGTGTGTATATGTGTGTGTGATGGCATGCTTGTGGAATTCAAAGCACAAACTTCTTGTAGTCTGCTCTCTCCTTCGACTATGACAATGCAGTTCGATCGGTTGTATTTCTTTCTTCTCCAAATTTAAACTAAATGCATAATTACATATTGCTAATGTGGAGTAAAGAGACATTGTGCTGCGTCATTCATTGTTATACATCTTAGATGTTTGGATGCTCATGTTTTGTGTGTGTGTGTGTACATTTTCTATAACTTCTTGAAAGTCCTGCCTCATTATGGAATCCTTCTCACTATTATTTTTAAAATACATTTTGTTAGGGTACATGCTTTATTTTACTAGGCAACACTGCTCATACTCTGAATCTGCCCTCTTAATGTGTGAAATATCACTAGATCATCTGTCTCCCTGTGTAACCAAGAAGGGGGATCAAGATATGTCAATGAGTATACTGTCTTCAAATCTTGACATGAAAAGACCAGAATATTTATTTCACCCTCTCACATGTATTGTAAATTCTGTAACTGTAAAATATAATTCTATATTTTCAAATCTTGAAATATAGAAAGTAAGTTTAGTGGAGTATGTGTACCTTTGCCTGGAAGATGAATACCATTTCAAATGTATTATACCAATAGAAAACATTTTGAGGTTTGGTAGCTGTATTCCTTTCCTCAGCATGGGTCAGGGACTGGATTTTCAGTGGATACTTTCAAGGATGAATGTAGCAAAAATAACTGCTTCCCCCAGGGAAAATGAGAGAAGTTTTTACAAGGCTGGTCTCTGAAGCACATTAAATATAAATTGTCCTGGTAAAACCCAGTTATGCTTTAGAAATTTCTCTCCATTCTCAAATAGATGTCATTGTATAGTTGGAGGTGTGAATATGAAAGACAAGATACAATGCACTTGGTTGTTAAAAAGTTCAAAATACATGTACCTTTAAATACTCATTTGTACAATGTTCCAAAAGGTCAGCAATTTTTTGTCGCATTAATTAATGAGAAATTAAAATAATGCTTTTTCATTGTAAACAGACACTAGGATGATTGTTTTTAATTTGCAAGTGTATCTATCCTGTTTGACTTACTAGAAGAATGAGAACACTTGTCTACACAGCATTTTATAGTTGTCACAATGAAGATGCATGATTGGTGATATTCACATGGTTGTAAACACAGTCCTGGAGACTTTCTCCAAGAGATGGTATCTAGAGAGAAAAGAGAAACTTGAAATTTTTATGTGATCATTTGGACAGAACATCAGAAAAAAAAAAAGATCAAGTTTCCAAAAGTACATAGCTCAACTGTTTTCAATAATATAATTTCATTTTAAGCCCTACAAATTCTGTAGGTACAGTTCCCAAGTGAAAATATTTTTGTTTCTCTGTAACAAATATCACCAGCAGATGCAAACTGGGGTGAGTAGTGATAAAAATAAAATGTCCACAATCCCACAATCCATCCTCATTCTCTGTTTCCTTCTTTTTGAAGAATGCGGGGGAGGGGTTGATGTTCAAGGGCCTCTAAGAAAGTATGGAGTTCTCAGAAAGGTGAGCAGCTATGACAGGCCACCACCGCATCCCTGATGGGAACAACAGATGATAGCACAGTTCGTTGTGTCACAGGCATTGCTCTTTGGAAATCTTTAGCTCAAACTCACAAGAAGAAAGAATAGTTGAGCAGGAAGGAAGCCAGAGCAGAACAAAGCCGAGAGCAGAGTGTTTAGAGTTCAATCGTTACACACTTAAAATTAATTTATAAAAAGCAGGTTGTACATAGTTGTCAGCTTAATTTTGAGTCTAGTTTTACTAAAAATGATTTTTTCTAAATCTTCCTTCCTTACCTTTTTTTTTCCTTCTTCAACTTTAAAAAAAGAAACCAGGAGACCATTAAAACAAAGAACTGGTAGCTAGAAAGAAACTGTGAGACAGGAAGCTTGTTGGATGGAATGGATATTAATAATTTAAACAAGTTAAAAGGTGAAACTTCTCAGCTACTCAGACATGTGGCTAGATGAGGGTTCCCAAGCAAGACATTGATGAAAATGTAGCAAAAAGGAATTTCTTGCAGTACCCAGTTTAGCTTCCCACATGTTATGAGCAAGTGCAAGCGTATAATAGAAGCCATCATGATTGTATGGCATCTTAGAAACATGACAGAATATTTTAAAAGGTAATTATTGCTTTCACAAAGAAACTCAGGAGGCAGTTGCATGTTCATCACCCAGTTTGGCATTTTAAATTTTTTGAGAAAATTACATGATACAGCCTTAAGTATTAGTTTAAATTTCAACCTGTTTCTTGGGGAGGGTTTTCTTATTTCTGGCAACAAGTCCCTTCTTTCTGAAGAATTGGGTAGCTTTAAGTAAACAGGTGGGATAGGTAAATGCACTACCAAATGATAGAATGAAGAACAAGGAAATTAGCTTCTCTGTTTTTTCAAACATTATGTCTTCAAACAATATATTATGCAATACAACATAACAGATCTACAGTGACATTAAACTCTGAGTAAACATCTCATGCAATAGTGGGAACTAGAATAAATACATACCAAATACATAATGTAAACCAGTCATTATATCTAGATATTATATTTCCAAATCTTTTAAAAGTTTAATGTTACACTGGGTACATATAGAATGATTAGAGAAGTCATTCATGTAATTAAATCAAGTAGTGGTTCCTCCTGTTACATAAAAGTGTTACATAAGAAAGCTTTCATTAGTATCGTGAGTGATCAGAGCTACCTGAAATAATGATGCCTTGCTACTGGTGGTCAAAGATCCACTGTTAAGATGGCTCTATGTACTCTTTGCCATCTATACTCTTTAATCTTGTGCACTCTGCCAGTTGAATATGAGTGACAACGGCTTCCAGTCCTCATTAGTATCAGTAGACTGAGGACTGGACAGGAGGGCCTTCTGTCTCATCTAAGCCAAGCTCGACATTTTCCATGGTTTTTAATGCAAAGTAATGGATTGTTTTTCTCTTGCTTACAACTTTCCTCAGGTAGATTCAGCACTTAACTTGTCTAGGTCTCATCAGGCACACATGACTGACAAACTCAGGCTCCAGCCACAGCATGCTAGTCTTACTAGTAGGGAATTACTACTCCGGAGGGAGCAACCTGACTTGTACTATAGAGCCTCTGAACTTGTTGTTTCTCTGTTGAACCCCCTGTGATCACTCTGCTTCCCTAATCTTCAGAGCTTAATGGAAATGTCACCTCTCCATGTAGCACTTTTATAGTTCTTGATTATCCTGTTCAAATTACTCTCCCTTTCTTCCTCAGTAAAATTGGATCCAACACTATGTGAGATATGTGATGTATTGTCCTATGTCTGTCCGTTCTATTCCAGCTGTCGCCTCTGACAAAGGAACTTAAGCTTTCTGACAGCAGACACTCCACATTCTCATATTACATGCTTAATAAAAATTTTTGTTCAGTTGTTGGTGAGAGAAATTATATATCTCAAGTACCTATTCCTCCTTCAGAGCAATGAGGATGGGAATGGGCCCTCTTCTCAAATTATTGCTCTTTTTAAAGTGATTAACTTGTATTGGATAGAGATGTCAGTCCATTGAAGACATAGTGAGAGCATTGGAGAGTAATTTGGAAGGATAAAATTAGCAGTAAATTTAAAAAGGAAGTCTTAAAACAATTACTGCAGCATCAAAAATGGGATTTTGTCAAAGAAATGCCACCAATCTCAAGTATTGGGAAGCTTACAATGTGTTTTTCTAGTTGGAGGCTAGGCCTGCTTTGAGTTACGGTAATGATATAACACATGTGAAAAACAAGGGCACAAAAGACTGGAAGTAAGATAGAATTCCAGGAAGGTGAAAGGACTAGTAACAAAAAATGTAAACGCATCCTAAAGAGTCGACAGGGATACTGAACTACAAATGTCATTTTTTCTCACATTTTAATGAAATTAGAATTTGAAGGTTTGAGTTCTGCTGTCTTACTAGTGAAGAGTTGTTTTTCCTTGTAGAAATATGTAAAGTTAGAAGGATGAAGGAAGATCAGTGTGGCCTATGTACCTGCAAAAGTCAACTTTGGTGTATAACCAACACTCATCAGAAAGTCTGGCGAAGTTTGGGTGTTTGTTTTCAGTCTGGATCTCTTTTCATGAGACTGCCCTGCATGTTACTTTAGTGTACTGGCTTGCCTCTCAGTTTTGCCTGTGTTGACTCATATCTGTGGTCTGGCTACACTGTGAATAACTAAGAACTCTCTGAGTAGTTTACTGCAAATCAAATTTCTCTTGCACTTAGATAAGGAACTAATTGGGATTAATTAGCAACTACTTGTGAAAAAATGTGTATGATTTCAATATAAAATGTAGACTAAAGCAACCTAAAGCCAATAAAGCTGTCTCAATCAGTCTTACAAGGAGGTTCCACAGAGAAGCTGTTCATTAGGAGGTTTCTGTCTTGAGATCCCATGTGCAAAGTTCCAGATATTTGCTTCTATACTACTAAGATATTTCTAGTAATGCTGGCTCTGTAACCATTCAATTTTGTTTATTTATATGTTTTCTCTTTCTGAGTGAGAATACTCATCTTCATAGTAACATATTTTCCTTATTAAAATGTTTTCTCACTGTTTTAACTGGAGGCTATTGTTAGAATTTATAGGGACACCCTAGTGTTTTGGAGAAAGTTGATTATCATGTTCCATTGTATAGAATTAGTATCTAACGTCCTAAATCTACACATTTGAATTTTTACAATTTTAATAAAAACTAGATATTACTAAATAATGTATCATTCTATAAATTATACATAGAAAATATAACTGACAACTTAAACATGTTATTCTTTATTATCGTCCATTTAAATCAAACATCCTAGCCTAAATGAGCTCCTTGGAGGATGTGGGTCAGGGATTATTCTGTATGTGAGGGTGATTATAGAGCTCAGATTCGAAAAGTTGTGGGGATTCACCTATCCAGTACCTCTAAAGGGCTTTGTTTGTCAAATTTTTAAATTGATAGTCACACATTACTAAGGTGACCACACACTAAAAATATGTTTTATTTGAGCTGCCTGTTTCATTAAGGGGAAAATTATGAAAAATAGAAAAAGCAACAGTGCTTATCACTTCATAATGAATTATGCATCATGCATGGATGACTACTTTGCCACTTTTTAACTCACAATATGTATTTGTTTAGCTATAAAATCTAGGGGCTCCCTTTGTTTAGGACTCTGAATATTCAATGGCAATGAGTGATGTTGTCCTGTAGGTCACCCACAGACATCAGCCATTTTGAAGATAAATTGAAACTTGCTAATTGTATTCATCTCATGGAAACTGAATATTGAAAAAAACCCAGCCAATGTAAATCAGATGCATGCCACCCAAGTGAATTGTATTGTTTCATGTCTGTGCTTTCCAAATAATAGACAAGGAAACTCTACAGAATGAGTCTTTTGAAAATTCTGACAAGCATGATTTATGGTGTTTCTAAGATGTATTCTTTGCTTAATAGTTGAAAGAAAAGACTTTACTTTCCCACTGATCTAATATTGCATGAATTTATATTGTAATATAACTCCATTTAGAAAGTAAGGGGGATGGGGAGAATGGGTATAAATTATACCCTTACAAGAATGAACAACTGGTCTGAAATTGAAAATTGCTATTTTAGCATAGGTAGTGGAAAACCACAATTAATTGCTTTTCTTACAATAGGTACAATGCTGAACTTTGAAGAAATGACATTCTGACCTTAATGTAAACCCTTTGGTATGAGCCCTCAGAGGCACAGATGTACATTGTAAGGCACATTCATGTCTTACCTCCCATCTGAAGAACAGAGATCACTTGCTATATGCTCTAAGGATAAGACAAGTCACACGCATAGAATGATGCATAAGAAGTTCCATCGAAGACAGTTGTCCTCAACCTTCCTAAAACTGTGACCCTTTAATAGAGTTCCTCACAACCATATAGAGTCACTCGCAACCATAAAATCATTTTTTGCTGCTACTTCTTAACTATAATTTTACTACTCTTATGAATCATAATGTAAATACCTATTTTCCAGTGGTCTTAGATGTCCCATGTTAAGGATCATTTGACCCCAAAAGGGTTATGACCCACAGGTTGGGAACCACTGATCTAAATAAATTATTTTCCTATTGTTGATAATTATTAACATTACCGTTTTCAGATATTTCCTTTTTATGGCCCTAATGGTCCCTTATAGCACAGTGTAGATCAAGGTCACATGACTGAGCATGTTCAGGTCCACTCTTCTGTTGATAATCAATGCAAGGAGTAAATCCTAAAGAACCAGAAGTGTGTGGTTTCCATAGAATTTGATCCTCAACATACTCTTGAATGAGATTCCTCAGTCCACTGACTACAAAAATATTAAGCCATCTGTCATGGAAATAGGTAGCCTATCTAAAATTGTTTTTGAGATTTATGAATTTCAGATAAAGTTAAATATTGTAGCAATTATTTGTGTGTGAGGAGAATTCTCAATGTTGCTGTTACAGTTAATTCTTTCCCTTGCTACACAATTCCTTTGTTCTCTCTTCTTCTGCTCTCTTCAATGCAGATTCACATTGCCCAGGTGGCTCTGGCCTGATCACACGTCCTATGTCACCATTCAGGGATGTAAAGGGACTTAAATTTCACTGAATATAACTCATAAGTGCATAGAAAAAATATTTTCATGATCATGGCTAAAGCTATTGTTTAAACATTCTAGATATTTAAATATGTAAATTTTGTTCTAGATTTGGAGTATTTTCTATATTTCATTATAAAAGTTAACAAATGGTGTAAAATTCTGCAGATATCTATTAAATTGGATAGATTTATTAAATTTAAAACAAATTATCTGTCAAAAGAGGCATATTTCTTAAAATTAGCTTCATAGTGACAATTACAAAATCAAAGGTAGAACTATGATTGAGTCAATCAGGATAGACTGAAAACACACTAATCAGAACATGAACTAATTACCAATTAGCTGTAATTATAAGGTCCACTGAAACAACAATCTTTAGAAATTGAATGATTGGTAAAGGTGTAACACCCATGGTGACTTGCACTGTAGCAAAACAACTGGAGGTGAGGCAGCATCAGAAAGTATAGACCACATGTTGGCCAATGAACATGAAAATTCACTCTTAATAAAACTTGTTGGGCATCTGGTTTAAAATTACCCATCCATGGTTTCCTGGAAATCCCTGTTTACTTTAAAGATATAAGGAAACATCTATATTAAGTCAAGTCAAACCATCTTGCTCTCACCTCTCAGCAATTACTAGCTTTGTCTTTTAAGTAAATATAGAATTCAGCAGTGGAAACCAGCTTTGTTTTTGTGGCATAGCTTCTACCGTCTCAGTGGTTATCCTGGCAATTTCTCAAGCAGATTTACAAATCTCTTGAATTTGTTCTAAATTGACTATCAGCTCATCTTCTCTGATTGCTCAAAACTTCCCAGCACCCTAGGGCAGTTTACCTTCGAGATGTTCCTACTTGACTCTCAGTTCTTTTCCCACCTCCTTCCCTTCCCAGGCTCTCCCATCCGTCTTGTCCTCTTTGCTCACTGCACACTGTCTTTCTACTCCTGAACATTCATCTCTTGAACCTGCCCTATTCAAGAGTTCCCACACTCATGACCTCTGTGTGTTTCTTCTTTATCTTTTTAACCTTAATCCTTTTCTAGCTATTGTAGCCTCAGGAATACCTTGTCGTCTCCTTCTCTACAAAGCTAGTTACAGACTCTTGCATTTACTCTGAATCACAAGAGCTAGTAGTTTCCTTTTGAACCAACGACAATGCAAATTTCTACTATGTAAGCTGTCTATCTCTAGGATGAGGATAAAGCAGAATAGTACATGACACCAACAGAATTTTACGGGTTCAACACAGTTGAAAATCACAGATTTTCTCTTGGACCAGGTGATCTATGTTCAGGTGATCTTGAACTGACTCGGGTCCAGATTGTGATAGTTAATTTCCATTGTCAAATTTATTAGATGATTGAGTCCATAGTAAATTAATGTGGCATAACTTTGTTGTGTGTGTCAAGTGTTAACTAAAGAAAAATCCAGGTTGTGGGTTCCTGGACAGAGTGGAAATACAAAGAAAATCCAGCCAGCTAAATGGGGACAGTCATCTCCCCCTGCCTTAATCTGCCAAGACGTGAAGCAGCACCCTGACAGTACTCTCCCATGCCTTCCTGCAGATGGAGACTGTGCCCTCGAACACAAGACCCAAACAATTTCTTCCTTTATGTTGAATGTAATGAGCAGAATAAATGATAGATATAGTTTGAAATTGTAATAGAAAAATAGAATCTTAAAAAGTAATAGCAAGGAATTGAAAGTTTTCTTCCACAACCCCTTTTATTCTTTACTTGTTCAATTACCAAATGGCGTTAATCTGTATCCATATGCAGATCAACTCTCCTTGCTAAACTGCATCTTGGTTAAATATTTTCCTTGTCTTCAAAACACTGTGTTGGAAATTATGGTGGATAGCGGGCAGAACTATAAAGAATTTGCCCCAGCTGGAAAATGGCTGAGCCATTTTATTAATCTTGGCTAGAGAAAAGAAATGAAATTTATTCTTAATTTGTTTTCTCATTGAAGGTAGGTCCAATGGGCATATCTGCCTGAATTTCACACATAATTAGTGAAAAAGAACTTCTGAGTTAAAATTCAGACTTAACTGTTAAAGGCATCAGAGCTTTCATTTTATTGCACTAATATTAAATATTCACTTCTGAGAAGGGTACTATGCCTCTTAGTTGATAAGAAACAGTTATAATATTTGCCTCTTACCTTCAAAGGAAAGGGGGAGCATTAACTCTGTGTTGAGTGAAGTGGAGACATGCCTGGAATGAATGCAGAGATCTCCCAAGCAGTCGCCGCAAGCGTGAGGCAGCTGCCACCTCAGTACCTTCCTGCATTATTGACGTCTAGTATTCCCGAACCCTGTCCTCTCCTTCAGACGGGGATGTCTCTGCCCCTGCTCCCTACCTTCCTGCATTATTGACATCTAGTATCCGCAGACCCTCTCCTCTCCTTCAGACAGGGATGTCTCTACCCCTGCTCCCTGTGTGTTTCATCTCTTCAGTGAGACCCATCCTGCCACATACTATTAGAATTTACCATCGCTTTTACTATCTTTCATCTCTCTACCCTCCATGCCCCCACCCCATGTGACCCAAGCTGGCCACAAACATGTTTTGTGCCAAGCTTGTCTTGAACTCCGCATCTTCTGGCCTTTACTCCCAAAGTTCTGAGATTACAAGCACGTGCCCTCACTCTCTGCTTTCTCTCATTGTGTTGGTTTAGTTTTGCCCATCAGTACATTGTACAATTTACTTTGTTCTATTTTCTATGCCCCACTTTATAGCTGATCTGTCTGAAGGCTTGGTGGTATTCCGCTCACATGGATTTGCCCAGTGTCTAGGGCACAGTCACAGCATAGTGGGTATGTTCAGTTTCTACATGAGTGAATACATTTATTTTATATATGATCATTCTATAAGATGCACACATATTCATACACACAAAAACACACCCACACATACATTGACAGGGTAAAATTTCCCATAACATACTGGGGGTAAAGTAAATCAATTTATTTAATATCAAAATTTCTAATAAACCCCTCAACAGAAGTGGTTTGAAATATGCCCATGTTAGTCTTGTTATTGAGCTTATTACTACTAAATAAAATCTTTGTACATTTTACTTTTCTTACTGTTGAAAATTAGTAATAGTTGCATATAAAAATGTGAATAAAAAATATAAAGATCAATTTTAGAAAAGCTGACAAATGCCTATAAAAATTTGTCTATTTGTAATACTATTAGCTATACCACAGTTTTGGTATAATGACCATAATGATATCCTTTTGAATATTGACCACTATTTAATGTAACCATGCGTGAGTAGACTCACAAGTTAGGACTGTATAATGCACACAGCTACTAGAGAGAACTGTATCTTCTTACGTAGTGACATTTTGTTATCATGTCAGGAATCATTTCCTTCAAAGAGAACCCCAGATATTCCTGTAAATCTAGTGCTTCACATGCCTCAGGTGCTCTCACACCTGCCGTGCATTTTCTCTGAAGAATCAATGCGTGCCACTTTCCACACTTGACAGAGTAGTCTCATGACCTCTGCAACATGAGGAGACACAGTGGAAAAGATTTTATTTTATCACAGCATCTGTCCACTGCATTAGGAAACAGTCTATTCCTCTCCCCATCCATAGGAATCTTTCCTATGAAAAATAGGGTCAGGATTACATTCTATGTGAACCATGAAACCACACCTCACACTCTGATTCTGGATTCATATTTTCAAACCTTCATAAATGTGAATTCTATAAAGGGAAAATAGATTGAACGGTGGCTTAAAACATAACTTGAGCTATAACTTAATTAATCTAATATGCACCCTGCTGTTGTTCTGTTGTTATGAAGTCATATGGGTATGTATAGTAAGTCATAGTTGGGAAAATTTGCTTTTGTTTCTAAATTTTAAGAAATACTCAAATCACTGTCTCTACCTTGCTTCTAGGACATCATTACTATATGTTATTTCTAAGTTTTGTTTCATTGTTCTTTGTTCCTTTGTAAAGAACTGTGAAACATGTGCTCCTAACAGTAACAAAATTGTAAGGTCCTGTTGAGAGTTCTGGCATGTATCTCTCAAAAGTGCTTTCATAAAATATCTACTGTAAATAATTTCCGATATATGTGTGTATATATGCAGTGTATGTACATATAATAGTTGTTGATGATTTTAGCACATTTCATATAAAATTGCATATCTACAACATAGCCTGCCTTTATGATTGTTAAACTTTGCTCATATTCCTGGGTTATAAATATTCACATTGTGATATCAATGTATTTAAAAAGAATACTTCTGGAAACCCAAATTTTTTTAAAAAAATATATAATTATAAAATGTATTTCCTTTTAAATTGCAGGAGAATTCATTGTCTATTCCTTCTTATCATAGCATTTTTAAAAAGACTTGAATGAGGCTGAAGAGATGACTCAATGGATAAGTGCTCTGGCTGCTCATCCAGAGGTCCTGAGTTCAATTCCCACCAACCACATGGTGGCTCACAACATCTATAATGAGATATGATGCCCTCTTCTGGTGTGTAGACACACATAAAGGTAGACCACTGTATACATAATAAATAAATAAATAAATAAATAAATAAATAAAACCTAGATTTAAGGAAAATTTTGACATTTATATGGTAACATCAATTTCTTAATTTATCACACTAACACTCAGCTTAATATCTACATCTAGGGAGTGTTTTGTTTGATTTGGTGTTGGTTTGAGTTTCTTGAAATAGAGTCTCTTTGTAGTCTTGGCTGTCCTGAAGTTTCCTATGTAGACCATGCTGGTCCCAAACTCGTAGATATCTACCTGCTGCTGCTTCCCTAGTGCTGGGTTAAAGGCATGTGCCACCACATCAGGTTCATTAAGAAGACGAACACTGTTACAGGAAAGCTATTTCAGTAGATGTGGATACTTGGGCATACTTCTCTTGCTGATTTAGGGTTGGCAAGCTTAGCTAGTCATGTGTACAAATGGTGCTTGCACTCTGGGTCTGAACAAGAAATGAGCAAGAGAAAAATGCTGTGTTTTCAGGACAGATTGAATCCTGGACTATTGGAATGTTAAGTAAAGGCCTCATGAAAATAGAATTAATAGATCAGGGACAGAGTCTAAATTGGTGTTCTGGAATTTATAGATAGATTAAAAAAATAGGAACTACTGTAAAACTGTGAAGAATACCCCTCCTGAGTTCCATATCTAAGAAATGATGGCACTACACTAAATGTGTTTTACTAAAACACATAAAAGCTGCTTCTCTGGTGTATACCTATTTACTTACACAGGTGTGTGTGTGCACATACCTTTTAGTTTATTTTTATTTTTGAGATTGTAATATAATCATAACATTTTTCCTTCCTTTCCCTCCCCTCAAATTCTTACACTTTCCTCCCTCCTTTTCTTCAAATTCATCCTCTCTTTTTTCCAGTAATTTTTATTGTATCAATTTATGTATATACACATATATTTTTAAATATATCCTGTTCAGTCCATGTAATGTTACTTGCAAGTGTGTACTCAAGGCTGACAGATTTGAGCTGTGGGAGATAATGTCTCTCTGAGTATCATTTTTAATATTCTAAATACTTGCTTGAATTCACAGGCTCCATAAAAGGAAATGTAAATGCTTGTCGTTAGTTCACATATAAGTTAATGCAGTCCAGGCAGTTAAATCAATATTGTAAATAATTTATCTAAGCGAGAACATGCCTCCTTGTCTTTTGATTCAGAAATAAAGAACAGAATAGTTATACAAGCAAAGTGCTCTCTGGTCGCTCTTCAAAGTGGGGGAGGCTGAGCTCAGCAGCATCACCGCGGTGACATTGACACCCTCCCTGTTCTGTGCCTCAGAGGATCAATCCAGAACATTTTTTTTGTCATTATCTCGTCTTATCTTCTTTCTGAAGTATTTACAAATAAGTAAAGAAGGTTTATCAAAGGGCAGAATTTAAAGCACCTCTTTCCATATCTGTTAATCACTTATTCCCTTTCCAGCCTCTCCTTCCTCTACTGTCAATCATTCATTTCTTCTCTGGCGTGCTATTCATTCACTCATCTTACCAAGTGAATGTCCTGAGCACATACTTTGTAAGGTGTCAGTCTTTGTGGGAGAAGAACATCTAAGTGAATAGTTTTTATTTACTGTTGTTTAATTTTGAAGATACAACACACACTAGAGTTCTATATCTTTGTCATGTGCAGTTGGCATCTGCAGACTTCTGATTGACAGAGAAAAAGGCTCATGATAGTATGATACAACAAATACATAATTATACTTTAGGAAATATTCAGAATTCATAAGATAGAAGCATATTAAAGGTCAGATAGAAATGGAAACTTCAAGAAGAAGTTAACTCTGGCCAGGTCTTAAGGCTACACTAGGAATAAGTAGGAGAAAGATACTTCTGATTATCTTTTATTCTATACTCAATGCAAGGAAGAGGGCTAATAAATGGCTACTTAAATCAGAAAGTGCATAACTTATTATCATGTCCTTTTCTACATGTACAGAAGAAGAACGGGTGCAATCAGACACTATGGAAAGAAGGCAGGACAGGGAAGCCATGTGCTGGGAGTGATGGACTTGGTGAAGGCATGTCAGAGTGAAGTCAGCTAGGGAAGCAGCATGCAAATAAGACTGTGAGCTTTTAACTGATTGGTGTTTTTTTATTAGACTGTGGTAGCTGAAAATCTATTAAAT
Organism: Grammomys surdaster; assembly: GCF_004785775.1. Classification (NCBI taxonomy): domain Eukaryota; kingdom Metazoa; phylum Chordata; class Mammalia; order Rodentia; family Muridae; genus Grammomys; species Grammomys surdaster. Next base: position 3,443,797 of record NW_021604607.1, on the reverse strand, counting down.
TATCTGTCAACTTTTAAAGAAGATTCTCTTGTGTTAGTTTACTAACATATAGTTCCATAAAGTAAGGGACATAATCATTCCTTAATGCAAAGATGGCCCTCTTCTTTCTCATGTTTTGCATAGCTAAATCAAAAAGATTTTGTATTTCCAGGGCTAACTTCTGTAAGAATTCTTTGTATGGTTAGAGTTATTATCTGTTTGGAAGAATTAAACTGGTTCCGGCAAGATTCTCCTAGTGGAAAAGTGAACGTGGAGGTCCATCTGTTTGTTGTTATGTGAGGATGCTGCAAGTGGATGTTCCCTCTTAGTCTCTGGCACTGCATAAGAGCACAGCTAGAGAAACATGCTTTGACTGCATGACAGACTATGGTCCACAAGCATTGGGAAATGGAGGAGATTGCTGTTGTTTTCATATGGATGTCATAAGAGTAAAGGAATGTTTGTTCAGAAAATGTATATGACATCAAAGCTGCAAGGTGGGGTTTGGGGTCTGGTGGTTGATTCCCTTCTGAGGGGCATGAGTTTCATGAGCTAATAAGTCTTTCCCATCTGTGAGATCAGAAGACAGATTTTACAGCACTTGGTGGGAAGGGTAATCACTTGAGGACCACATGGAGATTATATAGAAGAAAACCAGGGGCAGGGCTGCATTTGGCTGTGTTGTGTACCAGGAGAGAGTTCATCTATAAACAACCCTCCCCTCATTCAAAAAAAAAAAAAACAGAATGTCCCTTCAAAAGTCTGCCACACGGCAAAGGTTTCTGTTCTCAGTTTTCACATCAACGTGCACAATTCAGTTTCTTAATTCATGAATGATGCTCTAAAAATAGAATCAGATTCTGACTACATAAACAGGTGATAGGTAGGAGGAAGAAATGGAGGAAGGAAGGGAGGGAGCAAAGGAGGAAAAGAGAGAGTGAGGGATGGAGGAAGAGACAGAGACACACAGAGACACACAGAGAGAGTCAGAGAGACAAACAGGCAGATACAGAGAGACAAAAACAGAGACATGGAGAAAAATAGAGAGACACAGAGAAAAAGACAGACAAAGACAGAGACAGAAACACAGAGAAGGAGACAGAGACAAGGAGAAGAACAAACAAATGGAAACATACTGAAATTCTCATTCAACATCAGATTTGTAATTATTTCTATAACTAGAAACTCTAGAAGTTTTAAAGGCAAATAGATATCTTCCCTATTTTATCCTTCAACTTTTGCCAGTTCAAAGGGAAATGAGCTAATGGACCTGTGATAAAGGATATGGGTCATTTTCTAACACACGCAATCATGTGAGCACACATACAATCTATCAATAGAAATATGGTGGGCCCTTTTGGCTTCAGAATCATTGTAGGATATATTTTTCATTGTTAATACATCTTTTAAAATTCATTTTGGAGGAAAAAAAGCAAGAGCTTAATAAAGCCAAGTAAGCAAGTAAAGGTAACACAGGGTTATTTAAAACCAAACCATCTAGCCAAGACCTAGCTGCTCCCATGAGCAATATAGCCTTGGAAAAACAGTGAGATTTTTAGGCAAATTCCTCTGCTGGCAAAAATGAACATTGAACCAATTCCTACAATCATGGGGAGAACTAAATAGAATAATTTATCCTGCATATATAGTAAGAGTATGATAAATATCATTAGCATGATTTTGTGTCAGGCATAACATAAAGAAGATTTTTAGTAACAGTCAGAAATGTTCTTTTGTAAAATATATTATAGAATCTCCTGTATTCTAGAGTATAATTTGTATATAATTAGTGATCCTTGGAAATATTTGTCGCATTTATGCCATCATTTTAGTGAGACTTTGGCTATTCCATGTGGTGATGTCATTCTAGCTTATTCATTCTTATGATTTTTAGACATAGTGTACAAATATTACATACCAAAAGCTTTGGCTGAATGAAGGAGTAAAGGACAAAAGTATGTAGTAGAGAACACTCTTTATGTAGTATATAACTTAGTAGGAAAGACAGAGAGAAGGAATGAGAGATGTTGTGAATGAGAAGGTGATAGGGAATGGGGTACCAGGGAGGCTGAAGACCGAGATGGAAAAGACTGCATCACGTTCCATTGGGAAATCTTTGTTCATTTCTAAATAATAAAGTAGCAAGTTGAAGATAGAAGTACTCAAAGGAGGAAAGTCTGTAGATTTAAAAGAAAATCACACCTTAGGAAAGAGAGAAAAATGCTACATGATATTTTTTTTCTGTTACAGTAATTTTGTTGGAGGTGTAGACATCGATGCAGTGTACAAGCCATAGCATCTGTATGGAAGTCAAAAGACAATGTGAGGGAGGTGATCCCTTTCCATCAGGACCCTAGAGATGCAACTCAGCTCATCAGATGCCTTGCTCACCTACTGAGCCATCTGAGTGGCTCACATAGCCCTTTGTTGTAGGATTTTAATTTTGTTTTGTTTTACAATTTTGTTTATTTGTTGTTCATTTGTTTGTGTGTTTAGAAGTATGTGAGACTAAGATTACAGAAACAAACTGAGGACACAGTTCAGTTGGAAGAGTGCTCATTTAGCATGCACAGAGCCCTCGTTTTGAGCCCCAAGAGTGCATTGACCAAGCATGGTGATGCATGCCTTTAGTCCCAAGACTCTGGAGGTAGAGCCAGGAGGATCAAAAGTTCAAGGCTATTCTCAACTCCAGGGAATTCAAGGCCAGTCTTGGTTTCTTGGGACCTCATCTCAGAAAGAATTGCTATTGTATGGTAAATCTGTAAAACTCACCTGGAGGCACTGAGGCATAAACTGTGCTTGTAGATTGAGTTTAGAGCCCAGTGCTTGTGCTTTTGCCTCTAATAATACACCATTTCTCCTAAATGATTTCAGAGGTATGGGAAACCGAATCAGTTACTGGATATCACCCCCAGGAAAGACATGCAATATTCCATGAATTGAGAATTGATCACTTAAGTAGACATGCTTGTACCTGCCATGCCATTACTTATATCCACTTCCTGTTTTTCCATTCACGGTGCCTCCACATCTGGCTACTCAGAGATAAGGGATCTTTCTGCCTACAGAGCAAAAAACAGTCTATGAAAAGATGCAAAGATGAAGCTTCTCACAGGCAAGCAGTGGCCCTTGAAGATGGTGGCATGCTTCCACCAAGTACTTGAGACCCAAGGCAATAATTATCAAAACTCTTCATGCCATAGCCTTTGTTTTGTTGGTTTGTTTTTATTTTCATTAAAGGTTCAGACAAACTATAAAAGTCCATAAATCTCTGCATCTCTAAGGGCTAACTGCACACACACACACACACACACACACACACACACATGCACACACACGTGCACACATACATGCATGCACAGCCCGTAGAGTTCAGCTGCCTGGACTTAAATTTTGACTTTTATCTTGCCACTAGCTTAAATCTTGAGCACTTGATTTACATATGTGTTTCTTCATGCCTGCTTTAGTGATAATTCCATGACTTTTTATGTAAGCTTTTGGGGATTAAATGAAGGAATGCATGTGAAGCACACTAAGAAGCCTACTGACTGGGAAGTACTTATTAAAAGTTGACTAAGATACTTGAATAAACCCTATCAGGATACTTGGGGTCAGACTGTTTTGAATCACTTTCAGCATTTAGAATACTTGCATATATAATGATATATGATGGGACCAGGACCTTATTATGAACACAAACTTCATTTATGTTCTGTATACACCTTAGATATATATAAAACCCAAATGTAATTTTACACAATATTTTCATTCACATGTAATGTAAAATTACGTGTAGAACTTATTCTTGTGAACTCCTACCCATTGAAACTTTCAAATTTTGGAGCGTTTCTGGTTTTCTGTTCTCAGACTGGATACTCCTCTTGACCGCTGCTGTCTAGGTATGATTGATTCATACTGGGCATTACATAAGACACGATTTCCCCATCCACATGGCTCTCTGGGTATGATGCTTATTGGGCATTATGTAAGACCCATCCATGCGGAATGCAAGAAGGTAAATCCCTGATTCTGAATGCTAGGCTCAGGTATCCATTTGAGCTGAAATAATTCCCTTGGTTCTCACGTAGTTTATGTCACAGTGTTTCATCAGGTAAAAGAAAAAGGTGAGAAGATTTTGAAAGCAAAGAGGCTGATAAGAGTTGCTTATATTAATTATTCCCATCTCAGAACTGGGTTCTGACCAAGTGGATCACGTTTTCACAGCAGCGATATGCTGATTTTCCCCATTGTTTTCTATCTGTTGATAAACCTACTTTCTCTCAAAGGTCCCCTTGATTTAAGGGATCTTTATTTTGCTTCTATTTCTCAAAGCCTGTTAATATCTCTGCCATGGGCCTTTGGTCTGAAGAGGTGCCACTGTTTGTAATAGCATTTGATTTCCCTCTTTGTCTTTAATTCTCATCTCAGCTTTCATTGCTGTTTGGTAGGCATATTTTTAAGCCTTCATTTTCATTGAAAATCTGCGAAACAATGTTCTTTTTGTTAAAGAGATTTTATCCCTGAGTATACTACTGGAAATTTTCCCCAAGGTCTTGCTTTAAATGTAAACCAACAGACATAGTTAGAAATTGTGTTTTCTTCAAATGGTTGTGATTCAGTGAGGAAAAATGCTATACAAACCCTCTCTAGATATATGTTTTTTTCTAATAGCTCCCTCCTTGGCTGTAGTACATAGAGAAAATGTTGAGGTACTGGCCTAGTACATTTAACAAATATATGTTTTCTTACACTTGATGCACAAAAATATGTCTACGTGAAAAACCTGAGGCTGAGCAGAGCTTGGTGAGCAGAATGAACAGAATCGATACCTAACACTCTCAAGTCAAGTTCCATTTGCATCACTAGAACAATCACCCACACGTAGACCAGGGAGTCATAATTCCTGTGCTTGTTGAATGATTTACTGCTTCTCCTCTGCATCAAATCTCAGTGAATAGGAAAATTATCTTCCAGTGTTTTACGAGGATTCAGAACATGCTATGCCAACTCTGATGCCTATACTTTTGAGGAATTTTGTCAGTTCTGTGAGGGAATAAGTTAAGAGATATGGCCCAAGGAACTATAGCCCATGTTTCAGGGAGACAAGAGGCTAAAGGAGATTGGAAAGGCCTAACAGGCACCCACGACAGGATCTGGGTCCTAAAATGTCACTCATGCAATCCTTAAAGCTCTTTCGATCCTAATTGCATGAAGTGCCACTAATGAAATATTTACTTGCACATAAGAAATCTTGATTCCATTTTGCCACTACTTCAATTCCTCCTGAAATAAGCTAGTTTCTCTGTTGAAAACTCAGTGGACCATGTGGCAAGGTCAAGGAAAAGCTCCAAGTGTTCACTCAACCTAGTGTCCACAGCTTTAATTAGATGGTATTGCCAGAGTACTAAATCATAGGAGAATAACTGATTATTTAGTAATGACTACTATTTAGAAAGGCACTCTCTTAAATGAAGCATTGGTACGAAGATATTTCAGCCCATCAGACAGAGCCCTCTATGGAAACACAAAACACAAGACAGCACAAGTGGAGAAAGAAGACAGAACAGGTGGGTTTGGGAACTGGGCTCAGGACAGTACTGTGCCAGAAAAATGACAATGGATTCTTTTTTTCTCCTATCTGCTTGCCCTTTGTTAACTAGCCTTAAAATTATCTCCAGAGTTCTGGTATATTTGTTTGTACTATAGTCCAATTCTAATAAGCCAGAAAAGTACTTTGTGTTAGGAGGAGCTGACAAAATATTGGCAATTTTATATACATGTGCACATGTACTTGCTTGTATGTATATTTATGGGTGAGGAGTCATATATGTGCACATATGTATGTGGCTGCACATGTACTCTTGAATTTTGAGAAGACTCATGTAGCTTTAGATTCTCTGTATCTGAAGATGACTCTGAACTCCTGATTCTCTACCTCTCAAGTATAAGTGTTTCAATATAGATACTAAGTGCATGCATAAAATACAGATGCAATAATATAAATACATAGGACTGTCTTATAATTGGTGGTAAAATATTATAAAATATTTGAAGTAGTGTAGTATATGTAGAAAATTCATTTTATTATTGTGTTTTTTAAGGGTGTATCATAACAATTAATTATTGTTAGCCACAGGTTTCTTTCCCAGTTTACCATTTCTTTGTTTTTCCCTTTTAAATCATAATTTTTAAAATATTTGTTTATTATCTTTTTATGGGTATCTGCATGTGTGTCTATGTATTGTGTGCATGCAGTGCTCATGTAGGCCAGAAGAGGGTGACAGACCACCTTAGTTTGGAATTACTGATAGTTGTGAACCACCACATAGGTGCTAGGAAACAAATACTGGTCATTTGGAAGAACAGCCAGTACTATTAATCCCTGACCTGCCTCTCCAGTTCCCAACCTCACCTTTTCAAGTACTGTACCTGTAAATGCAGTGAAAAACTAAAGCCCACTAGAAAAACCCTTTTCATGTGTGTTTATCAAGTGTTGAGTGGTGCTTTGTCTGAGGTGCACTATAACCAAATACTTAAGAATGGAGGGTCTTACACTTGAATGTATACAGTAATATACATGAAAAATAGGTACATGGACTTGTGTGAAAATGAGGGTTTTACATCTTAGAAGGAAAGTCTGGGCTCCTCACTTAGTCCATAAAAGCTCAAGTGATACAGCTGTTCCTCCTTAAAGTCCAACAAAGGGCTGGAGACTGGAGGATTAAAGTCTCCAGAGTAACCAAACGCCCCTGTCTCCTGTAGGCGTGTCTCCTTATGTTTCTACTTTGCAGAGGTCAATTTGAGAATATGTGCTAGTTCCCTTATCTAAAGTTTGACTTTTCTGGGGAATTAGCTATCTGTCACCAACTACATTGTAAAATATTAAGTAGAAATTTCTAGAAGTAAATAATTCATAAATTTCACACTCTACCCTGTCTGAATTATCTTCTGAAATGTCACACTGTGTCCTCATGGGATGTGTTGTCCTATGTGATCACCATTACCCTATTATCAGTCATTTTATATTTGTTTCTTTATTAGATTGATTATTGAAAAATTGAGTAGCCTTACTTATTATTGCCCTAAAGATGCAAATACAGTTATACAAAGAAAGCATTAGGCATGTGGCAGTGGGGTACTGATGACTCTCTTGCAGTGAGGCATTGATACAGGAAGGAAATAAGAAAAGAAGGGAGGAAAGAAGGAAGGGAGAGAGGGAGGGACGGAGGTAGGGAGGGAGGGAGGAAAGAGTATAGTCCGTATGGGGCATAGCAGCATATGAAGTGTTAGCCCAACATGGATAAGATGGAGACACAGTACTAAATTTTTTGTTTTGTGAAGAGTCTGAAAGTACGACTGTCAATAAATTAATTTAAGATAGCCAATAAATTCTTGGAAAGCAGTGATGATAGGGATTTGACATTCTATGCCTCAGCATTTATAGCTGAGATATGTGTCCCGTGAACCTTCTGACAACTTCTGGTAAGTTAAACTATTAATGGAAGTGTCTTCCCTTACTCTCCTTACGCTCACATCCGTTTTGCAAAGTATCATTTAAAGAAAACATTCTTATGTGTAATCACCCCACATACCAGGCAATGGCCCTGTGCAGCGAATACCTCAATTATAATTTCTAACTGGAAAGTAAAGAAGAGGAGCTGAGACTTAAAGACGTGATCACACAGCGATGAGGAATCAGAGCTAAGCCTAGTTCTTGTAATGAAATGAGGATTCCTTACACATAGCACAGCTTTCCCATACTTCTTCTACTGACAGTTACAGTCAAGAAAATAAACAAAGAGGCAAAACACAACATGCATCAACTCCTTTCCCTAAGACTTTTAAAGAGGTGGCTCCCTTTGGAGTCCTGCCTAGAATATGTCACTTCCAGGATTGGCCAGGAGGGGGCAGTAAGGACCCGGAAATTCAGCTTTGCCTGTTAACTAAAAATCCAAAGTGATGTTACCTCCTAATCTTGGCTTGTTTTTGTTTTTTGTTTTTTTGTCTTTTGTTTGTTTGTTTGTTTTTGTTGCTTTTTGCCATATTTTAGTAGGTTTTTTATTCACATTTATTAGATTGACGGCTGATACTCATTATTGGAAATATATTTTATGACTAGTATTATTATTTAAGTAAAGGTTTGTTTTTTTTTGTTTTTTTTGTTTTTTTTTTTTACTTCTTTTAATGTGGAGAAAAGAAGCCATGGCTGATACAGCAAATGTATCTCACATTTAAAAAACCATTCCTAAGTATTCATTTTAATTAATGAATATTAAATTAATGAAGTACATTAAAGACACAAAGGCAATGTGGCTTTGATCCCTTGGCACCTATGAAACAAGCACAAGCTTTCTTTTCTCCTGCCACAGACTCATTTTGCTTTCCTACCAGAAGACTAGATAAAAGATAAATAGTGTGCTTCCGGTTGTTACATTCAGAGTAAAGGACAACTGTTCTTCAAGGCAATTGCAAATTGAGCTGCCCTTCCTACCAAACCTGCTTGCTTTCTGTGCCCTTCCCCCTCTGTTAGGTCAGCAGGAGAAGAGAAGTCACTGGGGGTGGAGTTAGCAACCTAAGGCAAGAGAAGAGGAAGGCTGGGTTGCTTTTCATTTGCATAATATAACAAGATGTTGGATGCTCCAAAGCTACATTAGGAAATTCACCACGGTTATAGCCTAAGTTGCTGTTAAATGAGACATTTCTGTTTGTAAGAAAATAAAATACCAGCCCCAGGCTCCAGTTGCTTTGTGTTCTTCCAAGATGATTTCAGCATGAAAGGAATGTCGAGCGTCCTAGTTGTCCTAGTTCCTGCTTCTCATCTGTCACAGATACAATCAACTGAAAACTTGTCGAATAGCGCCCAGCTACATTCAAGCTAGTCCTATGTCTGGGACGTGTACGGAAATCATCAAACTTTCTAAGCTGAAAGGAATCTTAAACATTCATATGTTTGTATTTGCCTGAGAACTCAGACTAGTCAGTTACAGAGGCCCAGACACACTCCTGACTCTACTGTAGTTACTAAATTTTGCTGGCACCCCCTTCTCAAACCACCTCCAATCTGAGTGTTGCATTTAAATGTGTGCAACAGGAACAGTTCTATCTGGAATGGTGATGTGCACCATCACTGGGGAAGACTAAGACAGGAGGACTGCAGGCTCAAGGCCAGCCTGAACTACATAGCAGGACATGTATCAAGGAGGCCAGCCTGAAGGACATAGCAGGACATGCATTAAGAACTTCAGAAAAAAACGTATTAGTCTTTTCACCTAAAAACACAGAACTGAAAATGCTACTCATTTGTTTATTTTTGGACATTACTGTAATCCTCTTTCCATAATCAGTATGAAAAAAACGACAGAAGGAGATGGGTTAGTGGATTAGAACATTCATGAAGACCTGAGAATGGATCTCAATACCCAGGCAAAAATAAGAAGATAGGTTAAGTTGCTGGCCAGCCATCCTAGCAAAACACAAAGAAACAGCCAAACCCACAAACATACAAAGAAGACCATGAGCTCCAGGTTCAGTGAGAGAACCTGTCTCAGAGAGATAAAGTGGGCAGTGATAGAACAGGACCCCCATGTTTAAATGTCTTCCTGTGGCCTCCACATACACACACACACACACATACCAACCCAAAGGAACATGCACCTCCACTCCCAATACACATGCATACACAAAACACACATGAAATTTTTAAACCTGAAAAGTTTAACAAGTACTGGGAAATCTGAGGTTCCCTTTGGGATTCTTGGTCTCTGTGGTGGTTTGAACATGCTTGGCACAGAGAGTGACACTATTAGGAGGTGTGGCCTTGTTGGACAAAGTTTGTCACTGTGTGGGTGAGTTTTGAGACCCTCCTCCTAGCTGCATGGAAGACAGTCTTCTCCTGACTTCTTTCAGATCAAGATTAGAACTCTTGGCTCCTTCTCTAGCATTGTGCCTGACATGTCTCTTGCCGTGATGATAATGGACTAAACCTCTGAACCTGTAAGCCAGCCCCAAATAATAATGCCCCTTATAGATATGGCTTGGTCATGGTGTCTCTTCTCAGCAATGGAAACCCTAACTAAGACAATCTCATTATTAAAACAATTTCAAATGGCTTAGAAGCTCATGGTCCACTTTGTTGAAAGAAAGACAAGAGGACAAGCAAGCAACTCCTAGAGGAGGGTGGCGGGAAAAAGGAAGAGAAAATGATAAGCCCTTTTGATTTAGGATCCCAGAATGTCAGTTTGTTCAGCAAAGAAGGTCAACAAACAGCTGTATGATAGAAGGGGAGTAATAAAACTTCATAGAAAGAGTGAGAGGCCAGTAATCAGAGAATGCATGTTTAAGTCTTTGGCCAATATCCAAAAATGGGGATAAAGAAAATGGGAGAAAGACATGCATAGTATCTGCCTGCAGATCTGAATTTAGAGAGCGCCATTGGAGGCTCTCATGTCCCAGGACTAAGGATTCTACTAGAGACACATATTAGACATAGAACAGAGACAGTTTCTAGCAAGGGGAAACCTTTACTTCTGAAAATAGGTGTGACAATTGAGCAGAGAAAGAGAGAGAAAGCCTTAATTAAGCCTTGGGCCACATGCACATTGCCCTCTATTGGGCATTTCCATGACATCTGCATTTCTCAAATTTGGATCCTGCAGGTTTTCTCCTATGTGTTTTTAGTTATAGGAATGTATGTTAGGAAGGACTTCTGGTTTTTATCTGGGAGGTGGCTTCTTTTGTGTTTCTCTTTGATGTCTTATATTCATGGATGAGGACAACATAGGTCCAGTGACTTCTAAAAGCCATGAGCAAGTATTTAAATTTGAGTTACTACACTGCTTTGCTGACTATTTTGAGAATCAGGCAAAGACCATCTTATTTTAGATTTAGAGAGAGGGATCCTTAATGGATCCCACAGGGCTCGCTACCCCAGAATTCTCCTCTGAGCTCCTTTCATTGCTGTGCACATGAGTGAGGCCACCTGTCAGAGCATCACCAGCTCTGCTGTGTTACACAGAACCTCCAACCATTGCAGACATGCAGCCTGCATATTTACTTAATATGTTCTTACCCAACACGCCAAATCTTATGAACTTCCTATTTTATAAGATTTGACCTTTTTGTTTTCCTGAAGGTTTTTAGAGTTTTGTTTTTAAGTTTTAAGATTCTAAGTTTGAGCATTTACTGTTGTAACAGATTTATATAGATTTAGATGGGAACCGTATTTGTCTTTGTGACATGACTAATATATTCCAATTCCATTAGTTTTGTAGAAACTGTGGATGCCTTCACCTACAAACTCTGTGGTCTGGTGACCTTGTGGCTTTATCGATGAAGAACTTATGTCCTTGTCTATTCTCTGGCCTTACTTATTTATTCTGGCTTTACCAGCTGCACATTAGCTGCAGCTTGAAATCAGTGTACTTTCAAATATGTCTTGAGAATATTGTGCTTATATAACTAATTGACCCCTCCCCAAGTAACAGTACCAGTTTTGCCTCTGGAGCTGTAGATAACTTGGATAATGGGGAAGAGGGTAAATGAGTAAGAAACATGTGTCTTTGACTTAGTATCTCTCATGTCTGTAAAGTAGAAAAGACTACACATGCTTGAATGCAGACAATATGTAAAAATAGGGAGAGTAACATTGCTTCCTTCATGTGTATTTTAATCTTGGCTTGTTAATGTTTTGCACCAGAAGGTGACACTGGCTGCAATAAAGTATAAAAGCTGGTGAAAAAAATGAAGAACATGATGGGCCCACCCTGTGTCTGTGTAGGATGCAGTTAGGACATGGCTCTTAAACTCAGAACTTCACTTTTTTCTTTAGGCTTGAGACTACAAGAAACATTCATCTTTTACATTTTACTCACACACACACACACACACACACACACACACACATCTATATGAATTACATTCAAGTTTCAGGGATGATACTTTTACTAGAATTTCCTCCAGACCTTACCTTGTGTCAACTGGTTGAACTCAGGGCTACTTTAAAGTCTCACATGCTAGTCATTTAGAAAAATGACTAAAAACTCAGCTCTTCAATATCAAGATGAAAATCATAAATGTTGTGAGCAGAATAATCCGTCTATTGCAACTTTAAATCAGTCATGAAACAATGCTTGCATTGTTTTCCAGACAAAACTGTGGCTTGCTTCAACAGAGCAGAACTTATATTTATTCCATGTGCTTGGACATCTAATCTTGTACCCTTTCCATCACTAGTGATGATTGACAAGCTGAACCTCATAGTCTCTCAGCCCCACCATTAGGCTGATAAGTGGACAGTATACAAAAACAGATTCCTTCAACTCTACAAGTGACAATAGCATGAGAAAGCCAATTGATCCTGAACCAGTTGTGTCGAAGGGCAAAACATCCTTCTCAGTGGCTAGAGCACTGAAACGGAAGTGCCACTTTGATACTTCCCTTCAGGAATGATGTATGCACATTCATGACTTGCAGATCTTCAGTTCAGTCTACGCTGATAAATACTTGTGCTTCAGAATATCTACATTTGTTTATTGGAGATGTTATGTGACTTCTTTAGCATTTCCACAAGTCTTTTCCTTAAGCTGCCCATCGCTGATTTACTAATGTACATGTTGGTTTTATTTCCCTCTTATTTTTTAAAAATAAATAATAATGTTTCTGATATTGCATTAAAATAATCTTCTCTCTTTAATGAATAGACTACCAAATGTGCTGTCTCAAGAGAAATGATAAGACCACTAAGACAATGAATATAATAGCCTGTGAGCTTTAACTCAGGGAGAAATGTCTGGAATTCCATGTTGTTTGAATCTATAAAAAGGATGACCTTAGATGATTCTTGAACTAATGCAGATTTGCTAAATGGTTCTACATGTGTTGAAAGCTATTGAAGGAAGCTCGGCCAATAAATCAATCCCACTTAACAACAATAACAAAAAGCCAAGAGTCTCTGGATCTGAGAAAATCTGAAACTTTTGACACAGTCAACGAGTTTTGCTTGTGCGTAATGCAATGGTCAGACTTAAATTGGTGAAAATTATTTTCAAGTATTCTTTTCTTTTTGTGTTTTTCTATTTTGTTGGACTACAAAATCTTACTTAGGGTATGTGATAATCATCTTCTAAAAATATTGAAGGTATTTTGTTGTTGGTCGTGGTGTCGCTATTGCTGTTGTTGATCTTTAATGTTAATTAACTGATTGCAACAAGGATGGAATTTTTATACACAAATATTTTTTATTACTCTAAAGGAATATACAGTTAGGCCAATACATAAGATTAGTAAGATAAATCCTAAAAGATAATAAAATTTACTTCTATGGTTTTAAATACCACTACTTCCTTTATGCTTCCCATTTTTACTGTCAATAGGCAGAGAATAGCTGTAGAGAAAGCTCTATATAGGAGAAGTCTTTGTCAGAAAATGTTGAAAATCTCAGTTCTACAGGAGCTTGTACCCTGGTCTGGAAATGTCCACTGTGGCCCAGATGTGGCAGTACACACCTGTGACTCAGCCCTTAGTAGATGAAGGAGGAAATTCAGGAACCTAGGCTAGCCTTAAACACAGTGCAAGAGAGACTAGTGAGGCTGCATAACATCCTTCTTCAGAACAAAACTAAAGAATTGTTCACTGACCCTTAAATGCTTCAGTGTTCTCATTTGTAACAGGCTCAGAGCCACTAGTAATGTTAAGTCAGTCTATGCCAAGCCTTCACTTTCTGATGTTATTGTTCATAGTAGAACACAATAAAACCTGCCTGCCTATGGTTACTTCTTTGCTTGTTCTTCCTCAGGATGAGAAAAGAGCCCTACAGCAGAAGACCCTTTAGTGAAGATAGATAAGTAAGCATTATATTTCTAGTTTACTGTGTACAAGAGAGACTGGACAGAGGAACAGTATGACCAAGATCCACTCTGAAAGTCTCTCCTTTTACATTGTCTCTTGTTGGAAAGGTTCACTTTTCCATGCTTTCTCTCAAAGGGACAGAATAAGGCAGAAGAGAGTCAAGAAAATTCAGATTGGAAAGAGAAAACTCAGGTTGGAGCAGGATATTAAAGTAGAAGGATTTCTAAGAAAGGACTGGGATGGAGTTTACTGCTGCAGCAAAGTCAAAGTGTGTGTGTGTGTGTGTGGTGTGTGTGTGTCCGTCTATCTGTCTGTATCTGTGTGTGTGTGTGTCCATCTATCTGTCTGTATCTGTGTGTGTGTATGTTGTTTCTGTTTGCCTGTCTATATCTGTGTATGTGTGTGTGTGTTTTATAGGTGTGTGTGTGCCTGTATCTGTGCGTGTATGTGTGTGTGTTGTGACTCTCTGTGTGTGTCTGTGCCTCAGTAACTCACATTCTCTGTCTATGTATATGTTGTATCTGTATGAGTACTGTATCTGTGTATATGTCTCTTTGTCTCAATGTGTGTGTATGTCTGTGTGTTTCTGTATGTTTCTCCTACCTTGAGAAATCTTAAGAAAGTTAAAACAATCTTCTTTTATGTTAATTTGCTCACAAAACTTCTGGAGAAATTATAAAAAACAGCTAAAGATTGCCTTTCCTTGTTTTAATCATTAAGATACCACAGAACTCCTAAATTCCAAAGCCTAGCATTTGTCAGGCTCGGCCACTGTAGTAAGTATGAGGATACTTCTCCAAAGAGTTTATCTGTTCCTCTCAGGTTATACTAATCTTACTTTGTCTGTCCTTTGAGTGTATCTCTTTTGCACACAAGTTGAAGATGCCTAAAACAAAGGTAACCATAGATATCTTACTATTAAGCATAACTTCCCAAGCCCATTTAAACAAACAATAAATACAAAGCCTCATTAAAAACCATATACATAATGATGCAAGGTATGGAATATAATATATATATATATATTTCTTTGTAACAAGAGTATACGTGATTTTATATTTGTCTACTATTCAGCACTGTAATAAAGTTTACTCTTCATATAATTATGTCTCAAATAGTTCCAAGTGAAATATGTACCAGCTCACAAGTTATGAAGTTAAATGACCAATAATGAAGTTGACACAAGGAGAATTTATTCTTTTAGGCAAGAATAATAGTAGTTTGAAGCTGAATCTACTGCTGACAGCAACCAAGATACTTTAATAAAGCACCATTGCCTGGTTCTGGACAGTCCTCGTACCTTGTGCCCACATGCACGAGTGTGCACATGGACACACACTCACACACACAAGAATGCTTACATAGACACCTGAATGCTCACACACAGGGCGCCATTTACAGCACTTCCATGTGTTGAGTAGCAGCTAGCTTTCTTATTGGGATAGTGAATCACCATTCTCAGTAAACACAAGGCTAGTTTTAGTTTATGAAAGATAAATTTTAGTGATTCAGTACCTATTTAATAGTCTGTTCTAAGGGCATTTTAGACATAGACGAAAGGGCTTCTGCACTGATGATCCCAGAGGCTCGAGCAGAGTTTTCCCAGAGCTGATCTATCTATTGGGGACTTTTCTCATATAAGAGTAGATATTGTCCAAGATTTAGGAGAAATGGTAGCAGACACTCTACCTAAAGCATACAGGAAGTCCTGGGTCTGGTCCCCATGATCAAATAAAACTGAGCATGGTGATTACACCTGTAACCTTAGCACTTGAGAGGCTGGAGATAGGTCAATCAGAATTCCAAGGTCATCCTCGGCCACATAGGGAGATTGGGAACAATACGGTATACGTAAAACCTTGTCTCTGGAGCTGGAAAGATGAACCACTGGACAAGAACAATTGATGCTCTTCTAGATGTGTGGTGGTCAGTACCCAGTGTTTACGTTGGGTAGCTAGCTGTATCTATAGCTCCAGAGTATCTGATACTCTCTTCTGTCCGCCAGATACTTCTATGCATAGACATAAACAGATGCACATCTATTCATATAATAAAAATAAAAAATCATTTAGAAAGTTCTTGTCTCAAAAAATTAAGTAAGTGAAATACAAAGAAAGTGAGGTTGCTAGTCGCCATAATAAAAGCAAACCATGGCACACAGTGTTTTTCAGATTGTTACCAAACTTAAAAAGAGAAAACTTTAAATGGTGTATTTTAACCATCTCTAGTTTCTCATAAATGCCCAACATGTTCTCAATAGCAAGGCATCCCTTAAATTAACAAATTCTTGCTTTTTCCTCTTCTGAAATCATCATGGTATTTTTTAAAAAATTTTTCCCTTGAGTATTTCATGAAAGTTCTATTCAAATCACCACAAGGCTCACATTTCAGGAAGCAGTTAAATAACCTACAAGATCGTGTGTCTTTATAAGTGTTAGCTTATCGAGAGAGGTCTCTCAGCCTCAAAATCCAATACATTAATATGTGCAAAGCAAAAGTTTTAGAGACAAAAGAAATAATATTTTCCAAGAGGCAAAATCATCCAGTCTGCATTTATTTTGGACACAGAGAGATCCTTCCAGTTAATGCTGGTATGATTCTGTCTACAGGTAATAGTGTGCCTCCTGAGATGCTACCTGTTGATGAGGAAGAACTTTGGATTTGTTTGTTGCTTTTTTTTTATCAGAATTATCCCATTCTCTTCTATCTCATAACTGTTGTCATGTGGTTAAAATTTGTTTGTAATTATCCTATTGACTAGGTGTTTTCCCAACACTTGTATTTGTGCGCCAAGTTTGTGCCTGGTGCAAAAGGAAGTTTTAAAAATATGTCATATCTCCTGGAACATGAGGGTTGTGAGACGGCTTTTGGGTTTTGCAATATGAACTCAGGTCTTCTGCCGGAGCAGCAAATGTTCTTAACCTCTGAGCCATCTCTTCAGCCCTATTTGGTTCAAATTTTAAATAACTGAAGATCTTAAGTAAAACCAATTGGATTTAAATGCTATTCATTTGACTCTTAATATGCTCTTTTTGTCTGAGTACCCAATTTGCAGTCTTAATGTAGTTCAGAAGCCTCCTGTCTGAAATCTGTCTGTACTATTTCCGGTTGTTTTCACATGCTTCTTGGCAAATATGTGTGTGTGTGTGTGTGTGTGTGTGTGTGTGTGTGTGTGACTAGACATTAGAGATATAAAGAAAACTCCTTCTCCTCTGAGAATATATCTCCTGAATATATTGGTTTACACTATATAATATTTTGATAACTGTTTTTAAAAAGTGGGTTTACTTTGCCCATTGTAACTTATCTTACCTCATTTGTTAGATGCATTAACATTTCCAATCCTTACCATCATTTGGTAAGTTTCTACAGAAACAAACAAACAAACAAACAAACAACAAAACAACCAAAGAACAAATATCTAAATACAGTGAGATGCAGCTTATGAAAATGTTTTGCTACTAGTCTGAACTCAGTGAACCATTTATTTCACAGGGTGATGATCATGACAGTAACTGTAGGGTTTACATAGCTGGTAAATAAGTACATATATAGCCTACCTGAAAAGATTTAGAGTTTGAATTCTCATTTCAGATATTTTACAACTATAGTATTTATATATGCTTGATTCTTAAGGTTTATCCCTAGTGGTTCTTCTATTAATCTTATTACTAAGTCATGTAAGAATTTCATGTTTGGCTTTATCCATAACAAATAGATAATAAGTCAGGAAAGGGACACCTCAGTGATTGCTATACATGGCAACTTTGATAAATTGATAAGTAAACTTCATAATTTGCCTCATTAGGTAATAGCAAAAATAATCTACAGAGATGTTTACAAGTGAAGAGAAATCAATTGCTCATAAGATTATTTTATCATCAGAAAAAATGTTATTAAATGAGGTGGTTCTTCTGCATATATTTTAGTTGTACAGAAATGGCTTGCAAACTGAAAAAAATAATGAAGGTAAAATATTTCAATTGTGTTTTCTTCCTCTCTCAGCTATATGTGGTTTCCTGATCATTTTAATTCGCATTCTTTGTAAATTAGAAGCTTAGGAACCTAAAGAGTCTCAGATCGTAGATTAAGACACATTGATCCATTTGCTAAAAGCCAGCCTGCCTTATTAGTACATTGGAACTTAAATAAACTGCAATTGGAGGCTTTGCCAGAAATTTCTATTCTAATAAAGACCAATATTGCCCTGATGCACCTAAATCTTTAATATCATGTATTAGGTTTTTAAATGTCATATAAATGGCATAGCCTTACAGGGTACATTTAAACAGTGTTACAACTATTGTATTCAAAATAAATTAACACTCAAATCAAAAGTATTCTTTACTGTAGTAAAGTGAATTGTTTGTAAAACAATATAATTATAACAAAGTTCCAAACAGAATTGTGGTCTCTGGACGTACTGTCTATTTGTCACTGTCCTCCACCACCATCACCATATTCAGCCAGCTATACAAGGAGCCACTTTTGGATGCCAGTATTTGGTTGTATCCTTTGCTTTTATCCTTTTGTTAACTGTTGTCTTCTTCCTCTCTGTAAGCCTGGCCTTTTTTACACATCCACATCAACTTTCCTAAGCATGAACCTGTCCTGCTTCACCTCCAACAACGTCATGCTGATTCCCAGCAGTGTAGGTTATGCTCGGAGGCCAGAGCTCCCTGGAGCTGTGCTGGTGTTATTCTGATGCTGTGAAGCCCAGTCTGGAGCATGTTAGGACAGAGGGCTTGTGGTTTACATTTTGGTTTTCTATTGCTAAATACCTACAACTTGGCTGCTGTTTGTCAGCTGATTTTGTAGGAACAATGCAGAGAGTGTTTAATAAAGTCTATTAATGTGTGAGATGTGAAGCACTTAATAAACCAGTTATTTTCAAGATTAAAAGAAAGTTGCTAAATTTCTTCAGGTATAATCCTTTATGATGATGCAACCTATGATTTACAATTGTTTTCTACACTTAATAGGAAAAGTCATATTTCTTCTCTCAGTCTTGAACATTTAAAGAAAAGTACATGCACTTATAAGGGAATTTGATATTTCAAGTAGTTTAACAATAGTATTTAAGGACAAAACATATAAATATCAAGAAGAAAGCAAATTGGGTGACTTGATATAAACAATTTTGAAGATAAGTTTGACATCACAATCTTAAGTTTTCATTTGTCAATTTACCTTTTATACGAAAAAAGTAGACATCACAGCATCAGAAAGCATAAGGGGTGTGATACACAGTGTTAGAATAAAATATAAATTTCAGTATGAAATTCTGCCCTAAAATGGAGGTTATTTTAACATCTGCTTTGAACAATATTCATACAGCACCTACTACATTCCTGTTACTCCACTGTATGTAGGGATCCACTGGAGACCTAAGAGTCACCTGTGTAGTTAAATGAACTTCAAAACTGGAAGGAAGATGAGCATTGACTGAAAGTTGACACCTGATTTCTAAATTTTGCATAGCAGGAGAAGCCAACTGATCTCTGAGAAGGTGCCACTGAATCTCATATTTCAGCAGCTAGCTAGGAATAACTAATGGAGGTAATAAAAAAGGGGGGGTGTGAGTTACAGATCCATGTATTCAGATATAATCAAGAAATTTACTCAGTAGTTCAAAACACATCTCAATATTATGGAGCTCTTTACCTGCCTTCATTGATTGGAATTATACATAATTAGTACTCTAGTGAGTTCTGTCTCTGGATTTCTCAATTTTCTCTAACAATTAGAGGATAAGGACTGTTGCCAGATTCTGATCTTTCTGCCATGTTTTTGGATTACAGTTAGTGAAGAGCAGGAACACTGAGTGAATGTGTATTTTTGTGAATTCCTGGGTCTGTCTGTATATCACCAGGGTGTCAAGTTGCTTCACTCAAAGCTTCTATCATCCTCCTGTTTTGCTTCATGACACTAAATAAGGAACTTGGGAGCATGCCACCCTTGTCAATCTGGTCATCTATGCTGCTGACGGGCATTCTCCTAAAACCACTAGGATGTGTTTGCTTTTGGTTAATGTGATGACGGCATAAATAACCAGAGTATAAGCATCCCAAAAGTAGCTGCCTGTTTTTGATTTTTGCTTTATTCTGCCATTTTCTAACCTATCATAGAACTTGTATTGAGGGGAAGATATCAAATCAAAGGTTGTCACATAGTGGAAGAATAAAACAGTGCCTGAAAGGTGTGTTTGAAAAACAATGAGAGAAAAAAAAAGAAAGCCCTGTATTGTTAGCCTACCAGGAACAGTTTCAACAAATATCCTACATTTCAAAATAATATGATGAAGTTAGGAACATAAAATTATAACTCCACATCAACTCTCTCCTTAGAGAATCCATTTCTGTCAGAAGCCAGATTTCAGAATTGTTGCCAACTCCCTGATGGGAAGGATTTCTGCAAGACATTTTCAATAACCGGATGCAGGAAAGACAAACCTCAGTTTGTATACAGAATAATAAAGATGAATTACAACATTACTTAATGTGCTGAGTGGCTGTGAAAGAGCCAACACATGTGCACTAGGTTCTGATGTTGACAGAACTGAAGGAGACCTTCTACGCACCAAGAATCTCTACCTCATGATCAAAGAGATCAAAAGTAGAGTCATGGTTGGCAGCAACCATAAACAGTTACAAATATGCATGCATTATACTTAATACACGAGTATAGATAAAGCAACCTCCATTTTATATTATTGAAGTGACAACTCTGGTACAGACGTCTAAGTCTATACTTCCTCACTGTTTTATGAGTGATGAGATAGAAAATGATATCTTAGTCATTATTGTGTGCCCATAACATGGCAATGAATAGTGGGTAATTGATAGGTGTCATTAATAAAGAAGAAAGCCTTGTCTCACATTTCTGGCTGTTGCAAAGACCATCACTTTTTTAGGTGACATCCAAGAGCTAAATGGTGTGTGGGTAACAGCAAGAATTAGGAAAGTATCTATTTTTATTATGACTGTATAAAAATCATAGAGCACCCAACAAAGATGGCAGCACTGTGCCCCCATCACTTGTTCTAATTTTAAAGGTCTCACTTTTCAACAAGTTTGCAGGGAGGCCACCAGCACATCGACACAGGAGGTCTCATTCAAACCAAGTAAAATTATAAAATATAAAAGAAAAGGAGAGGAGAGGAGAGGAGAGGAGAGGAGAGGAGAGGAGAGGAGAGGAGAGGAGAGGAGAGGAAAGAAAAGAAAGGAAAAGAAAAGAAAAGAAAAGAAAAGAAAAGAAAAGAAAAGAAAAGAAAAGAAAAGGAATGAAAAGAAAAAGTTTATGTGTTTTCACCTATTCTGGGTTATTCATCTCTAAAATGTCTTAGGCAGCATTTGCCATTGGTCTATAAAGGGCAGAAGCAAAAAAGGTCTGAAGATAGAAGATGAAGCTGTGTGTCCTTTTGTATTTATCTCCATGAGATCAACTGAGAAATTTAATGTGATTAGTTATCTAATTAGCTTTAGATCTTACTTGTTTTTAAGACTTGTGTTGGTGCAGACTCTAGTAGTCTTGATATTTGCTGTCTGCAGAATTTTATAAAATGTTATAAAATTTGGTTTTCATTCTTAATTCAGAAGTTCCTGGAAGCTCATAGCATTGCTCATTGTTTCAACAGTAATCAAGTGTTTTAGATCTTAAAATATAACAAAAGCCCTTTTCTAATGCCATTTAGAAAAATCACAGACTCCCTCAAGAGAGGCTTAAGACCATGCACTTCAGCTCTCAATTACTTCTCCATGCTGGTCCTGACATTTAGCAAACTAACTGATTAGAACTCAACTTGGAATTCTTTTATCTGTCTGACAGAAGTTCGTTACGTAGGTTTGAGTAAATAGAAAATGTAAACGATAAGAAAACTACACATATTGTAACCTGTAGTTAATATTGTTAAAGAGATATGAACATGACCACTATTATGTTTATTCACCTTTCTCCTCAGTGGTTGGGGCCTGAGCACAGCAGGATCAATGTCATATGAAAAAGAGAAAACATTCAGTTGGCAACAGTTTAGTAAAAAGTGGTATATACTTGTTTAAACAAGATTGTTTTATTATGATTATTTCAAAAAGGCTTTTCTTTTTTTAATATGTGAAAAATAGCAATGAGTCCGTACTTATTCTTACTAAGGGACTTTCTATCCATCCTTACACTGTGTTTTCATATTCCTTGTGTAAAATATCTTGTTTCATCAACAATAGAATATTTTGTATATTCATGGATATAGGAAGTTGTATGTGAGAAATGTAAGGGAACCGGATGAATACAGCCCTATTTGACTGGGGTGACAACTTGAAGTTGGATGGACTTGTTCTTTTCACAAAGAACTTTAGGTAGTATTTAGTAAATCAGAAAGTCTCAATTTTGCTAACAATAAATGAAGAGAATAGCTGTAGCACACCCCTACCTTCTGCTGTCACCTCTCAATTTAAAATGTTCTAGTAGTGGGTCATATTTGTTTATGCTAATGTTACTTATTTGTAACATTACAAGGATTAGTGTTCATTCTTCTTAAGTGCACCAAAAGGGAGAATATCCCAGTTACCTCTGCTATGAGAATCATTAGGTCAAATGACCATTTATGAACTAAGCTGTTTTGGTCACTAAAACTCATGATTGGCTTTTGTTGTGATAATCATGAGTTAAAATATCTAAACTCTCTTTTCAACTATGTTACTATTAAATAGAGTTTCTAGCATTTTATGTTTACAGATTTAATTATTTAAATCCTAAGTTCAGAAAAAAATTTACTGTGTGTATTTAAAATAATGTTTGCTAACAATGACCAGTCTGGAATAATTGGAATCTTTAATTTTTTGGAAAAGTTATTTTAATTAGGGATATTTTTAAAAATAGAAGATTTGTTATTAAATCATTATGCCGTGACTAAATATTAATTATAAAGTACAGAAATGTTACATAAAGAATGTTTTTTCTGAGATGCATTTATGTACACTCCTTTGTAATAGTCTAAATTTGATCTACATTTTGTTTCTTATAGTTTCAGTTGCTCAATGAGCTATAGTCCATGGGTATAAGTGGAAATACCAGAAATACACAAACTGAATTTTCGTAGTAGGGACTTGTCCTGTCTTGCTCTGCTCACTTTACCCAGCCTAGGCATGTTGTATGTCATATAAGACTCTCGGTCTCCTAGCAGCCATCTCAAGCATCAGGACTGTCATAGCGGAATATCAATGTTGAATATATATGTAAATATAATGCACTTACAAATATTAATGAGTAATTTTCTTGTCAGAGAATTTTTGAAATTGAATTTTATTAAGGTTAACTTTTTATCTTGATAACATGTCTATAAATCTAAGTGGAAGGTCTTCATTATTTTTATCAAAGCCATTTGGGAAATATATAATAATAATAAACCTCTAATTGAAGCAGCAGGGTGATAGAGGTTTCAGGTGTCACATTTCTATGCAGTATAAGAAAAAGCTTAGAAATTTTCATAGAAGGGGAATCAGCTGTGGCAGAAATCAAAGTGGTGGTTAATATGCAACTCAGTAAAGAAGTCACAAAATGGCATGCTGCCACACCTGGGCAGCTACTGACAGTTCTGGTTTGGAGTGGAAGCCACCTACGTCAATATTGTCCAGTAGCATATACATGAGGTCCATTAGCTGAATGCATACTGTTTAAGGCTTCTGAGATTCACCACTTACAAACACTATCTGGCAGTACTTAATTAAGGAGGTTGTTTGAGTGAGTACTCTATGCTGCAGTCTCCAGAGGACTTGATATATTTCAATGTGACATGAGAAAAGTTAATGATATAGGAGGGAAGGAAACTACTAACTCTGTGAATAGGAATGGCTAGGGTCTAACTCTCCAGTGGCATACAACTGTTGCTTCACTCAAGTGTTGATGAACTGTTCCAAAGGCATAGAAAGGGCTGACGCCATAGCTAGGACATTAACAGGAGGGGAAGAAATGAGTTCTCCAAAGTCTCTGAAACCATAAGCCCATGCTGACCTGACACACCTGGTTATTTCCACTGAACTTTACCTTCCAAAGATTCTGCCATCTTCCAAGACAGTAACCTTTGGACCAAATCTCTCGCATGAGGATCTTTACAGATCACAAAACATTGAACACCGGAGCTATAGCAGCAGTTTAAAAGTATTTAAGGGAGTGATCATTGAAACCGGCCTCTCTAAACAGACGGAGCTTATAGAACTTTATTTCTTTTAGAAGTTAGAGGGTAGCCTGAAATGCATTTATCAGAAGATTTTTCCAAGTTTAAGGGATATTGATTCAGAAACTGCCGAAGGTGAGTGTGTGAAGAATCTTAAAGAGCAGCTGTGATGGACCTGGCAAATCGAAGGAACAAGTAATGTGTGTGGGTGGAGAAACAGAGTGACAAAAGTGGCAGTAGTTCAAAAGTAACATTGATGTTCTGAATGGTATTGGTAAAGAGAATGATGGTGTGGAAGTCATAAAATTGAAAAAAATGTTTACATGATCGGTACCCCATTGAATTTATATATCTGAGGTGGAGTTGCAGATTTTTTGTTGGCGGTGGTTTTTTTCTGGGAGGGATTGTTTTGGAGATCCACAGGCCAGAAGTATTCAGTAGAAAACAGGTTTCTGAACAATATATTACAGAGAAGAAGTATTCTTTTATGCCAGTCTAATTTTATTATGTGTCAATAGGGAAAAAACATAAAATTTTTTCCCACTTACAAAAATCTATATTCTCAGGTTAAAGGCAGACATAGTAAAGAAGTCATGCAACGCTGTCCTACCATGCTATGTGTAGTAAAGCTTGGGTGAGCTAACTTCTTTTTTTTTTTTTTTTTTT
>NW_021604607.1:3363100-3419039 GCF_004785775.1 Grammomys surdaster | reverse complement strand
GAAATCCACCTGCCTCTGCCTCCCAAGTGCTGGGATTAAAGGCGTGCGCCACCACCGCCCGGCGTGAGCTAACTTCTTTCTCCCTTCCTTTCTCATCTTCAAAATCTAACAACGGTTGTCATCCTTCTAAGCAAGAGGGCTCAGTGTGTATGGGCAGTTCTCAGAGGGATGGGAGACTAGTGCCAGCTCTCCATCAGTCTTTCTAGCAGTGCATTTCCCAGTGCTAAGGAAAGGTGTCAGAAGTCTATGTGATCATTGGCAATTACACCAACAGAAACAGCTAGAGCCGAAAGAAAGCAATGAGTTCACTCTACTCCAGAATTAATTTTGCAGATAACACAAGAGCTGCAACAAAACATCTGTTCAATGTATAAGACTGAATCATTTCAGGGAATATCATAAACTTCTTTCATTCTTGTTTACTTATTTATTTATTTATTTATGATTGTTTACATATTTATTTATCTGTTTATTGATTTATAGACAGGGTTTCTCTATGTAACTCTGGTCCTGGTTGTCCTGGAACTTGCTCTATCGACCAGGCTGGCCTTGAACTTAGAGATCCACGTGTCTCTGCCTCTGGAGTGCTGAGATTAAAAATTAAAGATATGTTCCACCATTTGCAGGCCTCTGCTGCTTCTATTCTTAACCCAGTTTCTCTCCTTCCTCCCTCCCCTGCTTCCTTCTCCCCCCCCCTCTTTCTTTTCTCTTACTTTCCTTCTATCAGTTTGGTCCACTAAGAAAATGACTTGGGGGCCGTGGCCAATGTGTGCAAATCCTGAGAAAAACCTAATTTGGGGCTCAAGCCTTTACACATACCTACTCATGTTTAACAACCTTACTGATTTTGACAAAAATCTGATTATAGGGAAAACAAACAGTACCCACCCACAAAGTTGCTCATGACTAAGAAATATATCACCGAGAGACAACTGTGAGGAAAATTCAGGAAATGCATATGAGTGGAGGATCCAGAAGAAGTGGAAAAGAAGTGATGAGCAAAAGTGGAATAAGAAGATTGGCAAAGCAGAAGGAACGAGCCCTCTAAGAAAGCCTTGTTCTTGGAGTATTACTTGATTATATTGCTTGATTTTCATTACTGAACAGGTAGAATCTTCTGACCTCCCTAGTGTGCCTGTCCTTCCACCTTCTGTCATTTCCCATCATAGTTTGCACCAGAACTGATCTGTCCATTGGTCATTGCAGCTGCCTGTGCCTGTGGATGATACTTTCTATAATGGTACACATGATTATTTCTTCCTCATAGCGGAAGGTTGTTAGTCCTAGAGGTGTAGGTTAATAGTAATAGCCTATTTCAGATCTGGCACACCTCATGTAGCTACTAAATATCAAAAAATATATTATTGATGATGTCCAGGACAATGTTTTCTCCCCTTACTTTCTGATACCTTTTCAAAGTGTGTGTGTGTGTATGTGTCTGTGTGTGTGTGTGTGTGTGTGTGTGTGTGTGTGTGCTTGAATATATAAAGATACCAGAGTCCTATTTCTCTCTGCCTTATTTTCTTGAAATGCACAGGGTGTTTCACTGAACTGGAAGCTCACCATTTCAGATAGACTCCTGAACTCTACCTGTCTCAGCCCTTTAGTGCTGGGGTCACAATCATACATGGCCATGTACACTGATCGTATGGGTTCTGGGGGTTTGAACTCAGGTCTCCATTCTTGCACTGCAAGTGTCATTTTACCCTACTATATTAACAGCCATTTTTGATATTTATTCATTTTACTGTCATTTTATTCATTTTACTCTCAAACAGAAGTAAATATTTCCCTATGTCCCAAGATAATTTATAAATACAGTATTCTTAATAGATATCAAAAAACTATCAGGACCAGGACCAGTCACCTTTTCTGATGTTCTAGTATCATTAAAAACTTGTTTGTATTTGAAAATTAAAATCATAATAAGTGTTTTTCTAATCATTGAGGGGGGAAATCAGTCTAATGGGAAAGCAACAAGTAACAATTCACTAATTTAACAACAACCTACTGTGTACCAGCATTGCATACTACTGATGAGGGCTGCCACTGTTCACCGAACAGTAAGTAGAATTGTAGAGATACTTGGTTTTGTTTGAGGCTTCTAGGCACAATTTCCTTGTGTAACCCAGGCCTCACTGTGTATACTAAACTATTCTCAGACGTCTGTTCTATCTTCTTGGGACTCCTAACTGCTGCCTTACTATTACCTTCTGCCTTGTGCACTACTACACCTGGCCATTTTAAATCTTGATTATTTTTTCAACTCTCTCTCTCTTTTTTTAAAAAAAAAGTCTTATTTTTGCTGTGTTGGGGAGAATGTCTGCGGCTTTGCTCACGGTAGGGAAGTACTCTCTATACCTGAGCCACACATCCAGTTTATAAAGTTATTCTCTTAACTTCCTTCTTATCTAATTCTCTTGGTTCTGATGAAAGACTGGGATATTCTGTACCAGGCTACACCTACTCAGACTCAGCAGGACATGAATCCCAGCCATGCTATTATAGGTGTGCTACCTTGCTTTCCAGTGTCGTTTCATTGGAGTTTAAGCTATACCATGTTATCACTACATGGTTATTTTGGGCCCTGCTATACCTCGTTTTTAGATTCTCTGATGAGCTGATCCTGGGTTTTTTTTTTTTTGAAGACTAATAACATCTTTCCTGGCCTATACTCATCCTCTCTAGGGTACAGGGGGTCTTACTTTACAAATCATTTCTTTTGGAAATATCTGTGACTCGCATGCTTAAAATGTTTAAATCTAGTCAGTTGTAGCAATTAACATCATTAATCCTTTTCCAATGAATCTCTGTGACTTTGAGGCCAGCCTGGTCTAAAAACTTTGAGTTCCAGGCCTGAAATCCTATCTCAAAAAATTGTTTTAATGTCAAATCTATACCAAGGAGTGCTTTCTGATCAGTTAATTTATATTGGAGCATATTTTCTGTTAATGAACAAAGCCAAATTGGCTGGTTCTGCTGGTAGGTTAGCCTTGGCTTCCTTTCCTTATGCAAGAAGTATTATCATCTGATGGGCACAATTCTGGTGGATGGCACTCTGAATTGCTCTGACTCCTTTGTGTAACCTAAAGCTAACTTACCTCCTGTTAAAAAGCTCCAGTGTCCTTTACATCTCTTGCCAGATTCCAATTTTTGTTCGTCAGTTTCTTTGTAAAACTAACAAGAATGTCATGTTCTCAGCCGAGTAAATGATTAAATCCTTTCTTCCAGGTAGTGCATGATAATTCATCCTTTAAGAGTTTTCTTCTCCTACTCCTTTGTGCACACCACAGGAATAGACTAGCCAGAATACTTGTACAATGATAGAATACTGCTTCACTCATAAATTAATAACAGTAGTGCTATGTTTTCTTCTTCAAAAATACATGAGAATTCTCTTAGTTTATAGATTATTTTAATATGTATAGTGCCTCTTCAAAATGAACTTTTTGAAGTTAGGCATCTTCATTCAATACCTGGGAACACAAGTATTATTTATTCAGTAGCATGTTAGCTGCAAAGAATACGAACAAAGACTTATCCATGAAAGTAGAATATCTAGGGGGTCAAATAAGATATAAATAATTCATCATAGTATGTAAAATTATTGCTGTGAATCAGGAAGTACAAGGTCTGATGTAGCAAGTATAAGCAAAGGATTGATTCTGGCTATACTCTTTAGAAGCCCTCTTATAATAAGTTATGCTTATTGAGCTTACACAAAATCTATCTATCGGCAATGATAATATGGCATAAGTAGAAATTCAGAGAAGAACAAGGTAGAAAATAGCCTTTATTAGGAATACACAGCAAGCTTTGTGATGGTAACAATATTCTTCTATAATGGGTGGCTTTTATTATTAATACTAACAATCATTTATGATAGTTATAAATTGCTCCCATTTATTGAGTACACATTATGTATTGGGCACAGTGTGATCTACTACCTTGCTCAAGGCGCATTATTCAATCCTCACACAATCCCTAGTGACTGGTACTTTATGGATGCATCACCAGCATCGGTCTGATAATAAATGGCTAGATCCAAATTACAGCCATCTCTGTTCCAAATTTCTTCCGTCCCTTAACCACTCTGACATTATTAACAATATAAATCTAAAGATTTGAGCCACTAATGTCAAACCATTTCCAAAACAATTGCTTATTTGTGTCTGCTGTCCCAAAATCTTAGGACCATTTTGACAGGTGAGATAATTAAGATATGTTTTGTAATATCATCTGCAGGGCTAGGATATTCTTTTGGAGGAAGAGAGAAAATAAATCTGTAGAAACTCTTTCCTAACAATGTAAAGACCTAAATTCTTGAGGAAAAGTTTGCCTACTATGCAAAGCTCTGTAGGATATCTCAGTTTCACAATATTAAAATTAAAAGCATAAAACCAATGTTCAAATTAAAGACAGTAGTTAAATTCTTTATGAAAAACATTTTTCATTGTCTTATATTTTCAGAGTCATTTAATCAGTCAAACCTTATGCTTTGTTGTATGTCATGGGGCTGGAGGCTGGCTCAGTGGTTAAGGGCTCTTGCGGGTCGTACAAAAGAATTGTGTTCAGTTCCTAGAACCCACACTGACTGACAATGCCTGCAACTCCACCTCCATAGATTCTGATATCTTTTTTGGCCTCTGTGGAAACCCCTGCAAAAACTTGGTATATATAAACTCATCCAGAAAAACAGACACAAATATGAAGTAAATAAATAAATATTAAAAATAATATTTTTATAATGATTTGATTCTAGTCATTTGCATTTTTCATTTAAGAAATTTATTAATCTGTAATTAGGATTGTTATAATGCAACTTTTTACTATCCACTGGAATCATAATCTTATTCTCAAAGGGTTAGGCGATAAACAAGCATTACTGTCAAGAAACACACAATATGGTGGAGTTGGGCATTTAAAATGAGTTGTAAATGATTTAGGGATTTATAACAAAGGATTTATTTTTTAAAAAAGGATTAAACAAATCTTCTATCCTGTTATTGTGTAGTTACTCTGTTTGGGAAATTTTCCCTTAGATTTCTACACATCTTTTAGTTTTTCTAAATTGCACATTAATATTAGATTGCTTTGCTATGTATTGCCTTAATCAGAAAAGCATATGAGCTAAAGCCAGCTCTGGGACTGCAGAGCATCTCAAAGATGCCATAAAGGGGACATAAACAAGACATTAGACCTCTTATTCTCTCTCCCTCTCTCTCTTTTATTGCCTAGCTCAGTGGTCTGTTTTATAGCCATGGTGCTCTGCCTAGGAGTCAATACTCTACCTGCAAGATAGACTGGCTCTCAGAGGTAGAAAATCTTTGACTGTGGGCTTGTACACAATAGGTTTTTCTATTTCAGTCTTGAAATCCTTCCCTCGTCTCTCTACTGTCCATTTCCCATCTACTTTCTAGACAGACTGCACACGTTTTCCTGGACAAGGGTGTGGTCAGGGGGAGCCACCACGTATGCTCAGGAACTTGACCTGGTCACCCAGTATTTGCAACAAGAGCTCCACTAATATGACTGTCATTCTGACAGTCAGCTGTTCCTCTGTTCATTTCTGTGTCCTCTGCCTTTGAATTATGCTGTTGTTATGCTAATGAAATTTATTTTCATATATGGAGAGATTTAAAAAGGTACTTTTATATATTAACAATTTCTCCATATTTTAGAATTAATTGACATGTTATCTTCTTTCTTTTCAATAGTTTATGATTTCTATCTTCTTCCAGTTTCTTTGTCCTCTTTAAACACATTACAGCTAACCTACTTCTTCATTTGACAAATACTTATTCAATCTCTTCTACATGGCAGATATTCTGCTAAGTGCTGGGTCTACCCCAATGAGCAAGACAAGATTATTGATCTTACTGAGAATATTTACACTACACAAATGATTCTACAATTCATTTTAAAATAGTGCCAGTGAGGAAAGATTCTGGAAGTGTGTGAAGTTAAGGTTACTAAATGTCCCTGGATAACACTGAATTTGGTTATAGGTCATGTAATGCTTGCATTCATCACACAGCACCTTATGAACTTCAAGTTTACAATCATTTGTCAAAATAATTTGATTTATTTATAAAATTACCTGTGATTCGTATATACTTACTACTATATTTTTAAATGATTGTATCAATTAATACTAGCAATCACTTATAAAAATCTCATGAAGTTGCTATGCATATACATTCATAAGTATATACACACACACACATGTGCTCCTGTGTATATATGTTTGCCTGTGAAAGTCACTAAAAAAGAAAGAAAAGGAAGGAAAATGAAAAGGAAAGAAAAGAAAAGAAAGAAGGAAGGAAAGAAGACAGAAAGACAAGTAAGTTTACTAAATTATACCTCTGTTGTTTTAGTTAGCTGGATTACCACAAAAGCCATTTACATGGTGATTAAGCTTACCAGGTACCAAATAACATGCTGAATGATTCCCTTCTTTATATCTAGGTCGCATACATTTTGTTTTGTTCACTTAGGACAAGATTCCATCATTCTGGGGAGATATCTATAATCAGAGGGATGGCAGACTCTATCTATTGCTGAATAGTTACATTTTTTTCTGATTGTTATTGCCTCCTGTTTCCTGATTCCTGTGGACAAATAATTCCTGACTGGTCTATTGTTTGGCTCAACTAATCTGACACTACGTTTGTTTGAAAACTACACAGATATCCAGATTTAACCACTTCATTCATCTTCACAAATTTGCATGATATTTGTTTCTCTTCATGACAGTGTAGAGACAGCAAATTACACAGACCAGCTGTAGAACATAACATGGAATTGCATAATTGGGGTGGGATTAAGACCTCAGTTGAAGGTCTGCAGTTATTTCATTCTGTCACTTTAGAAAAATGGGTGTTCACATGATAATGCTTTGGTGATCTGCCTGTCCCAATTTTACATTTAAATATAAGAGCAGAAGCTTTTTTAAAAAGGCATGTGACTTTTGAGAGTCATGGCTATGAGAATATTACATTTGCTTTCCAAGTCAGAGCCAAAAAAGATTTCTCTTAAAAATCATTACAAACGTTATCACTTGCATTGTTAGATCAGCCACTTGTGCTGTTCCCAACAATAGCCTTCCTGGGTTTTTGTTCTATGACATTCCACTGTACTTTTAAAACTTGCGGCATACGACATTCTTATTAGCTATCACAGTGCTTTCACCCACTAGAGCTCTGTCGTCTTCACTATGCTTGTTTATTGTTGTAATCTCAGTTTACAGAATCTCCACTAATGAAATTTATTTTCATATATGGAGAGATTTTAAAAGATACTTTTTATATTTAACAATTTCTCCATAATTTAGAATTAATTGGCATGTTATCTAACATAAAGACACAGTATATAGTTTACATATTGAAAGACCACTGAAGTGATTGCTTAGCAGTCTTGCTGTGGTCCTGAGTTTCATTTCCAGTAACCACATGTGGTGGTTCGTATCTGTTTATACCTCTAGCTCCAAGCATTGGACACCCTCTTTTAGCCTTGGAGGACATCTGCATTCAAACATAATTACTGTCTCTAGAGATAGATAACTTTAGATACATATCTTTGAGAAGAGATTGTTTTAAATTAAAATCCAAATATGTTACTCTATTTGAGATACAATATCTTTAACCTTTCAAAGTTACATTTAAAATTCAAAGAATCAGCTGCTTCATGTACAAAATTTTGGTACTACTACCTGGTTATTAAAATAAAAGTTAATTATGAAATCAAATGGGAACATGGTAGAAAATTTTTTTGGATGCTATTTGGCACAGTGTAAGAGCTTTATTGAATAAATGACTGCAATTGTTTTTCTTATTAATGCTAGAACCAAAGCTCAGTAGAAACAAGTGTTCATAGCTGGGACAGTTATTTGAGATGTACCATGCAATTATCCTCTTAATAACACAAATGTTAAGCTAGAGGGTATGAAATATGTTGAGAATGGCAGCCAGTATATATGGCAGTGTATCTATAGTTATAAACAAGTTTTTGTATCCTCCAAATTGCGCTTATTTTTAGGGCACTGGTGTCAACAGCTACCTCTTCAAAGAAATTATTTCTTTTTGATCCATTTATTAACTTGATCCCAGCTGCATAAAAATAGACTTGAAGCATTTCATTTTCCCATAGACTGCTGATGGCTGCGTTCCATAACCTACGGAATCCATCAAAAGGAAAGCACTTACAGTCCAAAGCTTTCAGAGGAACTTGTTGCATTTGCTGACACCCAACCTGGAATTATTTGCAATTCATAAACCATGGACATAAAATTAAAATATTGAAGCTATGTATCATTCAGAATTGTCCAGTACATAGTGGCAATTAAAATGGGCATCACCTAATGGATACTATATAATCAGTACTAACCTATTTTAGGATCATTTTCCTAACATCTCCTTTGTCATGAAGGCAACTACTCAAGTGCACAATTTGCCAGGAATATGATTTTCATGACTGATACTCTCCACAGTGACAGCTTCAACGAACTGTTGTCATAGTTGTAAATGTCTTAAGGAAGAGACTTTCTAGCTCTTTCGCTTTGGCTGTTGGTTGCAACACACGTCAGTTGTATGTGAGACATAAGTACTCTATCACAGTTACTTGACCTAAGTCACAGAATGTATCATCACCCCAGAAAGTGAAGAGGACAGATCAGTTAAAAAAAAATCCAAATGAATACATCATCCATGTAGGTCTGACAATTACTTGACAGATCAATAAGGTTTTATCTATAAACTGAAACTTTCCCATATCTATTTTCTAACTGGGTTGTTTTGTAGCAAACTGAATACTTTTCCTCTTCCTCTACCCTCAAGTACTTTAAAATGACTGTTGAGAATGTGAGGGCTTAAGAAACAAACAATAGTCATAATATTTTGATGTAATTTTTGTAGGCAAATCTTAGAAATAATTTTACTATTGTCATTATTATTTTCTCCTGCCAAGGATTTACAAAGAACAGTATAGTAATGTATAACAATTTTAAATATAGAGATCTCTAGAAAAATGTGATCAAAGCATCCAATGCTGCCTTGAAGGCTAAGATTTTCTCATAGATGTGAGTAGTCATTAATCTTTGTGAGTATTTGTTATTCTTTGGTCTTATGATCTAGCAATTATAAGGTTTTCCTTTATTTTTCACTCTACATTTGATGGGAATGTCTGAGTTATCATATAAATAAAACCATTTAAAATTTTTCCTTTTGGAAAATTTAAATGGCTCTTTACCAAGACTTCATTATTACACATTCTGGAATTAAGACCATATAGGTAGAGTTGAATCTGAAGGGCAAGTTTTATTTTCCATTCAAAATCTCTAGGAAAGTCATTAACCTTTGATCTTGTCAGTTAGATGCAAAAATACCCTGATCTTCCCCAGCCCAAATCTTCATGAAGAAACACAAATAAACACACACACACACACACACACACACACACACACACACACATCAAGAAAATACAGAGTTGGTCATGGTGAAGTCAGAGTATAAAAGAATATGGTTAGTCTTTGGTTGTCTGTATTTTAGAAAATATTAACAAAATAAAATGTGTTCCTTCTGTCTTATATTAGTTGACTTTCAGTGTTTGAAATCTACCCTAGTAGGCAAAATAAATTTTGTTGTTTGAAGCTCTAAAGGACAGCAGTTATAGTTATATCAATGTGGAAACTGATGGGAAAGAAACTGAATAACACTATAACTACTTTCTAGGTGTTCTAAATCGTGATATCATGAGATATGAAGAGATATCTGTTATCTATGATCATGGGATTCCCATCAGAATTATCACTCTGGAAACTGTTTACTGTTATTCAATATTTCAGGATACTTTATGTGCATAAAAAATTTTATAATAAGAATAATAGCTATATTTGTTCCTACTATGCTGGCCAATACTTTTTTAATCTTGGAAAATTATAGAGCCGTTGTTCATAAAAATGCATGTATTCACCATTGATTTCCTCAGATTGTGAAGGTCCATGATCTATGTTTTCATAGATCCCAGAAAAGTATGGTATATAATTTAATTACCTTTCCAAATTTAGGTAAATCACTTAATCTTGTAGTCTACATGACACTCATGATAAGGTATAATAAACAATCTTCATTATAAACGAATCTTTCCATTTCTTTAAATATATATGAATTAATTTTTGAGGAGGAAAATGCTGTAATAATTTTGAGTCAGAATGCTTATCTGTCATTTCTTATTATTGAAAACATACTTTTTAATACAATATAGTCTGATTAGGGTTCCCCTCTCTAGACTCCTCCCAGAACATCCCTACCTTCCCTCCCACCAAAATCTACACTCCTTCATTCTCTCTCATTAGAAAACAAACAGGCATTTAAAAACATAATACAATAAGACTAAATAAAAGCAAGCAAACTGGAATACAACAAAACAAACAGAAGGAAAAAAGCCAACAAAAAAGTATCAAAAATACACATAGATGCAGCAACACACATGTTCATTCACATAGAGAGGAATCCCTTCGAAATCAAAAAGCAAGAACTCATAACATACGTGCAAAAGACCTTAAAGGTAAAAGGGTTAAAAACAAGAAAGTCCCTACAAAGCATTATGAGACAAAGAACCTCCAAAAATGTTGTCACATTTGGTTTGTAAGGCACGGTGCTCAGCAGGAGATGGCCATCTCAAAAATACAAATATACTTATTCTGTAATATCAGAACTTGGGAAGTGAAGGCTAGAAGATCGTACAATTGAGGCTACCTTGAACTACATAGTGAACTACTATCTTAAAATAAAAAACGAACATACAAAATAACAACAACAACAACAACAAAAAGCAATCCATGAGCATTAGTAACATTTAGAAATTCATATAAAAGTTTGTTTCAAATTTTGAAATATTGAAGCCTAAATAATATATGACTCAGACTAAATTCTTAGCTTTTGTCCATATGCAGCATTTTCTAAAGTCTTCATTTCCATCTTTGATTTTTGACTATTTGTGGGTTTTTTAATATTTGATAGTTGTTTATTATACAAAGCATTAAATTATCATACAGCATTGCTATTGATTCTGGAGTTCAGTTTCAGAGAAATACAAACTGTGTTCACACGAAATATGTGTACTATTAGAAGAGCTTTATCTGTAGTAGCCACACTGATAGCAGCCTGTATGCCCTTTGGCAGATGCCGGAAGTGCGTGACTCTAATAAGAGTAAGCCAACTCTTAATACATGCCATTACTTGCATGAATCTGTAAGAAATTGTGTTGAGTGAGAAATGCCAATCCTAAAAGGATGTGGATTCATGTCTATAATATTTTAAATGGCAAATTTTCCAAAAATGGAGATCCTGTAGTTATTTCTCAGCAGTAGTGATAGGTTGGTGCAGGGGGGAAAAGAGAGAAAACTGTGGCAAGGCATGGTCAGCATAAGCAATTTTTGTGATGGAAAAACTGATTGGAGTTTGCCTATAGTGATTCCACAAAAACCTCTCTACCTGGGGCAAATTTGAGCAGACTCTGTTTGCACACAGCTCAAGTGAAGGAAAAGAGTGGATCATGCACACTGCACTAGCTCTTCTTTGTGATTTGCTGGTGTACTGTAGTCCTTTCTGTATTACTACTTATGATTTCATGCAAATGGATCATTATCTAGTAAGCATCCCAATTAGAGAAGAGACGCTCATGAAGAAAGCTAGGTTTATGAATGCAGTATTCGTTCTTACATTAGTTTGGGTGAAAGGATGATTTTTAACTATTTGTAATAATAACACAAAAGTACAGAAGGTTTGTGGGGGAGTCAGACAAGAGTGGAAGATGAGGAGTACCCTTTGTAATAAAAGAAAATTTAAAGGCATTGGTGCTTGGACAAATTCATTTTATAGCTCATTAACTTTGGTCTTAATTGTCAAAAGTCATTTCCAAGTTTCCCCACATGAAGAAATTATACATGCATCCATATGCAAACATACATGTGCATATTAAAATGACACTGACTTTTCTGAATTCAGTTTGAGGAACAAAAATGCAGGTAGACTTTAGTTTTTGAACAAATTTTTGGTTAGTCGCTTGTGGTTTGTATTCAGTTCACAAAAGATTGTCTTTAGTAATCTCAAATACATTTCAGAGGGTGAATATCAGTATTAGAATGAGCAGGGTAGAACTAATGGAGATCATTAGCCCTTTCTAGTTCCTACTCATCAAGACAAAAGAGATACCTCAATCTTTTTCTTCTTCCTATCGTCCTTCTATGGTCCCCAAATATAAACTCACTCTCCTATCAACCTTTACCTTTCTCCTACCTAACATAAACAATTATTTATGCTTAATTTGAGCAAGAGCCTGGTGCTTGAGGAAAAATACTAAATAGTGTTATATAGAGCTGCCTAGGTATGATAGAACCCTTTTAGGTATTTACTATCTAGTGGAAGAGACGGCATACCTTAGTTTCACATGATTACATAAAGAGTTACGAAAAATGCATGATCCTAAAAGCCACAGCAGGCATTCATGAACAGCTGTTCATGGACCACACACCCACAAAGTTTATCAAACATATATTGTCCCATGTCCAGTCAGAATGCAGAGAGCTGAGCACACCCTAACCCTCCAGCAACTCGAGGGATTATGTAAAACCCAGCCTTTCTGACAGTGTGCTGTGAGTGACTGCCAGCCTCCATTTTTAAAAACAGCATCATTTTATGACCTGGAAACTGAAGGCAACACAAACCTATATACCCTGCCCTCAGGTAGCACTAAGCATCTGAGAGACAATTTCTGTGAATTCAATGATGGAATACACAACAGAATTAACTGCAAGTCATGTCAAAACAGTAGCCTAAAATTAAATATAGACAGTGGACTGGGTGAGGCATACATTATAGAAAGTGGCTACTGAAGTAAACTTTTAATAAATATGACTTTTTATTTTTTTATTTTTTTATTTATTTTTTCTCAAATCATAATTCATTCACACAGGGGTTATAAACACAGAAAGGCAGGATGTGGGGAAGGGAATGACACTGGAGTGTGGGTGATCCGGAGGAATACAGATATCATCAGAACCGGGTATCGGCTGGGTGAAGGTTCAGGGGACAAGTCACTATGACTCTGCCTATGACTCGCTTGTCCTTATCTAAGTTGGTATTGTCTGCCCAGGCTACCTATTTACAAGGTCTATGGCTTCTCAGGCTTGTAAATTTCCACAAAAGCTGCCTATTTACATTAGCTTATAGCCATCTGTTTCAATGTTTTTCCACTGAGACCCAAGACTTGGTGTTAGTATACATGTATGACAGGCCTATGGCTGATTTTAGGCCTTCAGTGTGTAAGCAGGGCTGCCCCTGACATCTCCCTTCTCTAAGTATAGAAGGGCTGTGGCGATTCTAATCTTGCGAAGGTGGGGATAGAGGCCTGACCTCCAGTATTTGAAAGGGACCTTGTAATGACTCCAGTCCCCCTGTCGTTGTCCAGTGAGGGACTTTTTATTTTTTAAAGAAGCTATTTATATCTTTGGCTATTGACCACTATTTGGCCACTGTTCACTTGGTATCTATGCTTTTGCTTTTATCTGCATAAATATTTTTAGTTTACACCACATCTTTTTCCTAGCTGTGATGCTATGACTTTCCTCCACTTGCTAACCCCTTTACTCTGGATTATGAATAATCAGTGTCTATTGATGAAGCATAGGAGATTACTAAAATATGTAAGGTACAATAATTTTGTGTGTGTGTGTGTATGTTTATGTGTATATGTATATATGTGCATATATATTCCAGTTAGCTTCAATATCCATATGTATGACATCACAGAGAATGTTATGGAAGGAAGTTATATTCAGAAACAAAAAATGACATCGGGAAATGGCAATATTTCTTCACTGGAATCAATTCTACCACACTGTAGAAACAGTGACATCATGACAACTGAAATGCTTTGGTGCTGCTTATTTGGAGTTACAGGATTTACTTCTTTTCTTACAAGAATAATCTATGTGATTTGTCACACAAGGTTAATAATTCAAGTCAGATTTGAGTGCTAAACTTCTTCATCCTTACAGTTCAGTGGACTGCACATATACAGAAGCCAAAAATATGACCGGTATTGAATGACTTTAATATAGTGCAATGAAAACCACAGAGGACATACATACACAGCATCTACCATATACAATGAGCTAATGTCATTATTTACCTATTCATTTATTTTAGATGGTCTTTCTGTGTCTCACAGTTGCTTTGATTGTTTTACCAGTCACCTCCATGGGATCAATACAGTCTTGCTTTCCTCTATTTCTATGGTCCTCAAACTTCATCATTTTATGACCCTTTAATATATTTCCTCATGTTGTAGTGAACCCCAACCATAAAATCATTTTGCTGGTCCTTCATAATTGTAATTTTGCTACTGTTTCTAATCATAATGTAAATATCTGATATACAGGATATCTAATATGTGACCCAAACAGGAGTCGAGACCTGCAGGCTGAGAATCACCACTCTGGTCCCTGTTACGATTTCTTCTTTCATAAGTGTTATAGTATTTGTATTTATGATTCCAAACTTCTGGCTACTCATTTAGTTTAGGGATATTAATGTTATTTTATTTTTCTTAGCTATCTTTTATTACTCTACTCCACATCTTCCTTGAAGACCATTGGATGTACTTCCCTAGATATAAGAATACATGAATAAAATAGGTAAAAACATATATAATCATAATCACAAATATGTCTTATTAATAGTTACATAGCTCCTAAGAAAAATTTAAAGGATGAATTCTAGGCTACCCCAGCTACACTCAAGTATAGCATAGAGTGGTCCTTCTAATGTCTCCATTTCTACTGATCTTTAAACTGACGTTGTCTTATTATACCTTATAAGCACTATAATTTCCTTTTGTAGTCAGAATTTCCATTGTAGAAATAGCTTAGTTCAAAATTCCCTACTCCTCCCTTTTCTGGAACTTGCACAGGTATTGGAATACTAATACCTGCTGCCTTGTTAGTCAGTTTACACTTAATTGGTTTTTTTCTATAGCTACAAGGCATATAGAATAAATCTACTTTTATGCCTGCAACATTTTTTCTGTGTCTATTACTATAAACTGAATGTGTTTCTTAAAACTAACCATCTGTTCCCCAGATTGTCCATTAATATAACTCTTACAATGAGATGCTAAGTGTCTCAAACCACACTTTATGGACACCATAAGTAAGGATTTGGGGAAAATATTCTGCACTTCATAAGGTGGACATTAGATTTCAATACATGTCTTAGTCGGGGTTTCCATTGCTGCGAACAGACACTATAATCAAGGAAACTCTTATAAAGACAACATTTAATTGGGGCTGGCTAACAGGTTCAAAGGTTCAGTTCATTATCATCTTGGCAGGAAGCATGGCAGCATCCAAGCAAGCATGACGCCAGAGGAGCTGAGAGTTCTACACGTTGTTCCAAAGGCAAACAGAAGAAGACATGCAAACAGGAAGCTAGGAGGAGGGTCTCAAAGCCCACTCCCACAGTGACACACTTCTTCTAACAAGGCCACACCTACTCCAACAAGACCACACCTCCTAATAGTGCCACTCACTTCCCTAAGCCAAACATATTAAAACCACCACAGTACATAAAAGTATTTTTAACCCTTTGTGTGAAACTGTTGTCTGTTTACTACATTTCTGTTCAGTGAAAATCCTGAGGATCTAATTCACACTAACCATGTTGGTATTGAGTCCCTCTCACACTGTGCTTAGCAGTTGATTCTTTCAAGCCTTTAAGAAGACTTTTAGAAAGTGTTTGTTATTTTTTTCCTGTTTTGAAGCAAATAAGTGCATGACAAAGGCGATGCCCTGTGAGGTGAGATGGGTTTTATTAGCTTAACAGTCACTCAAACCATCTTAACTTCTATGTCAGCCCTCAGGATCAGTCCTGGACACAATTTTATTTAATTTGAAGAGACAACACATACATAGAAAAAAGAACAAGTGTGGTTTTACATATTGGCCTGAGGCCTTGAGGACCCCAGGAAGCAATGGCAAACAGGTTCTTTAGGAAATCACTATAACTATTGATCTTGGGCCACAATGGCTTTCTTGCTGCCAAAGTCAAGACCTTTCTGTTTGTATGTATTTCATCATGGTGTGGTCCCCAAGAATTAGAGCAATGAGACTCTTTTGATAGATAGGTGACTTTATAGGTATATCAAAGTTAATAGCAGCCTTGCAGAATGATTGCATATTAAATGTAAAAGATTTATAGGTCTATACTTTTTTAAATTCATAAACAGCATTAACAAAACGGATGGTAAATAACTGGTCAATAAGCACATCTATGATATACATATGGCTGCTTTGAAACTCCCTGGGCAGGACAATTGATTGGCTGGGACAAAAATGTTACTTTAGCAACAAGTAGACTGAATATACAGTTCAAGTCCTGAAAGTCAAGAAGTGTACATAACTTCATCATAAACATCAAGAAACACTGGCATTAGCCCAATTCAGGATGATAAGTAAGCCCAAACATTTGTTTCTTCAGCAAGAACCACATCTTAATTGTGTCTCTCTGATAAGCCTGAGGCCTCTTGGAAATTGTACTTTGGAGCATGGGTTCTTTGCATACTTATGTGTAAAGAGAATTTCAAATATTAGTTAATAAACACGTGAATGAATGTCTGCTGCTGTACATTTCTTATATTAGGGTGTAATACCTCGAAAGATGTGTTTATTAAAAATAACCCTGAGTCACTTATCCCAACCCCCCCAAGTTGAGAGGGCATATGAATCTGGCTTCAATATGTTCTAAGTCTGTGTGAGTGGTGTGTGGTGTGTCCTGTGCATAGTGTTGGTTCACATGAGTTTATGAGAACAGAGACCCATGTGTGTGCATGTAAAATTCAGAATATGTCCAATGTCTACTCTATTGGTCTCTGTTTTATTGCCTTGACATAGTGAACAGAAAGTGGCTATCTGGGCTAGGTTGACTGGCCAGGAAGTTTGACTGATTGATTAGGCTCTGCCCCACAGTGCTGGGGTTATAAACACTCACAACCATGAGCTGCTGTTTAAAGGGTGCTGGGATTTCAAGTCATGTCCTCATAATTGTGGAGTAAGTGTTCTTACCCATTGAGCAATATTCTCAGTCTATAAGTTCTAACTAATATCTTTAGAGAATGGAATGTTCTTAGTCGTAATTTTTTCCCTGACATGTTCAGCAAGGACAACACAAGCTCTTCCCTTTAGGTCCATAATGTTCTTACCCAAAGGACTTTTCTTCTTTTCAAGAGCCCTAGTCCCCTTTAATTCCCAATTACTGTCTTTAATGGTCTTGGAGTAAAAGCAACTGTTTTACATTTCCTAAAATATTGTGGCTCTTGAGAAACCTAGAACATATGTTACCTGTTTTCTTGAGGAAGACATGTTTCTGTGGGGTTCCTGGAGCATAGGTGGGCTGACTCACTCGTGTGAGCAACCATCTTTTCTGGAAATTGATTACATTCATCAGATGTGTATTTAGCTTCTAAAATCCAATACACTGACATCTGACTAAATAGATCACTTAGTTTTAAGATTTCTTAAGAGGTCTAAATAGGTGGCCAGGGCCTTAATAAAGCACGCCAGAAGACATCAAACATTTAGGCTCCCCCTCCCCCACTTTTTGCTTCTCCATCCTCACTGTGGTTTAGAGGACATGGTGTCAAGATGGGTATTGTTCATGGGAAATAACTCTATAGTTTTGGTAAGAGTGACAAGGTTTAAGGTCAAAATAAACTAAAAAAAAAAAAAAAAAGATGTGGTAGTTCCATTTCCAGCACCTCACCACTGACTAAGGCACCATGATTGTAACCAAAGCTGGGAAAAAGAACATTATCAGAGGATTGCATCGCTGTACAATGCAC
Organism: Grammomys surdaster; assembly: GCF_004785775.1. NCBI lineage: Eukaryota > Metazoa > Chordata > Mammalia > Rodentia > Muridae > Grammomys > Grammomys surdaster. The sequence goes on along the minus strand of NW_021604607.1, from coordinate 3,401,144 downwards.
ACACGGAAATGCTCCTCTTTGTCAGGAAGAAAGAAACATAGATGTTGAAGGCAAAATTATAGCTATTGGGTCACTTCAGCTTTTCTTGGGTGATAGCTTGCTCTAAGAAAGCACAGAATTGGGTTTCTCCAGAAATATTACTGTGGACAGCCCCATCCCCTTTTAATGATTTTGTTTTGAGTCAGACACTACCTAATAAGTAATAAGGTCTCATTTAAAATGATACCATTTTACACTAAAAAATAAACAAAAACAAAAAACAAAAACCGACCACAGTAATCTCAACATACTTTCCATTCTCTGATTTGTCATCAAACCAAGTTTTGATTTGTTTTCTTGTTTCCAGCCCTAGAAACATAGTTGATTCAAACTGACCTGTTTTTAATTATGATTGGACTGATGGATTTTCACTGGGTCAAAGCAAAGTCATCTTTACAAATTTCAGTTTTCTCAGGCATCCTGAATATCTTCAATATCTTAGACAGTTTTGATTGTCTAAGTTGATTTTGCTGCAATGGATCGATTTCATTCTGCTTGATAGTTGGTCCACAGACTTTTAATTTGGCTACTGGTATTTATTCCCTTCAGCTTTCACAAGCAATGTTCTGGCTTATGCAATAGTTTTCTCACCAAGTTTAAAAAATATTACTCTAGTTGTATGCCAAGCAGAGAACGTCTGCGATGCGGCTATAGTTGTTGTCTGGCCCTTAGTATCTCTATAAGAAATTTAGTATGAATCTGAGTTAATAGTGTCAGTATTTTAACAAGTGAAAACACACGATCAAAATACCAGATAGTGCTTGATCCATGACCACTCATTGCATTCAGATATGAGTCACCAGTTTGAAAGGTGGTACTGTAGCCAGATAAAACAGAGCACCTAAGGTATATCATCAAATAAATTAGAAGATTTGTCACAACACTTGGATTTTGCTCTAAAGCTTTTTCTTCTTAAGTATATGACATGATGGATTTCATCATTGAAAATGTACACGTTTCTTAAACATGACTCACATAAGCAATATACAGTTATAAAACAGTGTGAAAATCAGCTCTTGTGTTTCCTTCTCCAAGCTTTGTACATGTGCCTATGCTTTGCCTTTATTGTTTAAGAGATGCTTGGTGCCTCCAAGAATGGAAATGCACTTAAAAATGATTATGGTTTTCATATGGTGCTGTTGAGTGTACTATTCTGCTACATATTTCCTCAAATATGAATTTATTGCTGATGGAGGGTGGTAGTTAATATCATTTTTTAATTCAGAGGTAAAAACAAACATTTGCAGAAATTTACATAGCTTTCAAATGTCTAATGCTACCATATGTGAATAGCTTCAAAATAAAAATCACCCATATTTTTCCTAAAGAAAGAGAAGAAAGCCTTCTGGATCAATACAGAATTTTTCCTAGTGAGTTAATTATCGTTAGCTTGTCTGGCAGTTTAGTCTCTACATGCTATGTAAATGCTTGCACAAGGGTTTAGGATGGCTACTTCATTTTACTTTTTGTGTCTTCTGTTGATTAGTTGAGAAATCTCTGTTTGTGGGGTCTTTTGAAGTTTCCCTAGAGAATATTTATGTAAATTGAAAAAATCAGTATTACTTGTAAAAAAAAAATAACTAAAACTTTGGCTTAACAGGACAAAAGAGAGTAGTGTCTAATCCTTCAAGTAGGAAATTGCTTTTCTTCATGATGCATAGCTTTCATGCTGTTCTTGGCTTCTACTGCTGAGGAAGAAAAGACCAACCTCTCCTTTTCTCTTACCTTGTTTCCTTTTCTTCTGAAAAGTGTGGTGGTGAATAATAGTTGAATAAGGAATTTTATATTAGAATAGTAAAATGCATGATTGATAAGATCTTCTAGTCTCGTGTAACACTTCAATTATAAAGAAGCAGGGGAGAATTTGCAAGGAAAACTGAAATAAGGAATTAAGATCACGGCAGAGTGGAGGCATGAGGACATCTTGTTTGTACTTCTTCTTTATCCTATGATAAATACTGGCCAGAACAGGAGAGCCTGGATGGCAAAACTGATGATTTTCTGAAAGAAGCAGATTTTTCTATGAAAAGTTTTGAAATTTGTCTTTGACAAATTTTAAATGAAATATTGCTAATACGAAGGAGTGTTGATTGCATTTATTTGTAGTGTTTTTCATTGACAACTAAACTATTCAGTTCGACCGACCTTTAAGCTAATGCTTGCTCAGCTAGGTAGCATTGCTTTTAATATAAAACACTTTGAATTGGATTAAAATACTTATATTTTCAATTAGTAGTGTCTAAATTTTATTAATATATGAAATTATACACTATACATAAAACCTCTGTTTTTCTATCCTTTAAAAATGAATGCCATAGGCTGACTTCTCTCAAGGGAGGCTGTAAGTAATCCTAGCTCTGAGAAAGTAGAGGCAGGAGGGTCAGGTGTTCAAATCCATCCTCACTACCATAAGGAGTTCAAGCTTACCAGCCTGTGATGTCTGAGATATTGTCTGAGAAACTCACAACAGCACCACCAACAAAATAGTAAATCTACTTTTAACTGTTGAAGAGAAACTGAGAAAAAGGAATTTATATCATCTAGTCAGAATTTTTTAAAATACATATCTAGAAATGTTTATTGTATCTCCCAGATATGGCATTTAAAACAATCTGAGGCTAAACTATTTTACTGAACATTCTATGAAGCAATCATCAGACATTCAAAGCAATTATCAGTATTGCTCTGTTTAATATGTACCGTCTGTTAGGTATTGAAGACTACAACATATGTCTAATGAAAGCTTCATTACAAAGACATTAGCAAATTAATTTCACTTGCTGTGTGACTTCCTTTACTCAGAATGCAATAAGGTAAGTTCATTACCTTTGCAGCATTATGCTTTCTACTGTACCTTGGTGCAGGCAGGAACAATTCCACAGAGGTCTCTTGATCTACTAACACCTGTCAAGATAAACACATGATCCTCTAGGGGAATCATCATAGCAACAAAAGAGAGGAAGTGGGAGGGAAACCAATTCTTTCACAAAAGGAAAGGAAGACAGTTACAAAAAAATAGATAAATGGTTTTTCAAAATGCTTCAAAGGTCATATATGTGTTTTACAAGAAACAAATCATCCCCCATCTTTTAGGAATTGATATTTTGGAACATGTACCACTCACCCTGAAATTGACATTCCAGGAGACATGAGTCATGAAGTACCCACATTGAGTCCTGCCATCCCCCTGCTATGGTTCTCTCATTGTCCCATGACAAATACATTTAGTGCTAAGTTTAGTGTTTATCCCATTTGAATGATTATCCTGGTAAAGCTGACAGTGTTCTCACTATAAGATCATACAGTTACAGATTCAGAAATTAGCTATAGAACTTTTCTCAAAATTCAACTGCCACCATGTAGCTTAGTCTGGTGGCATTTTGTTTTCATGCCTTATCCACCTATTATAGGAGTAGGAAAACATGACAATGAATTCTATTATTTCTTAAAATCAATTATTTTGGCATTCTAGTTAAAATTAAGCTTTAGTTTCTTATTGGTTATAAGCAAGAGAAAATGTTAACCATAAATGTTCCTGGGTAAATGGACGAAGGGGTTTTATTTCTCTATTAATTTGGGTCCTTTGAAACTCCTAAACATGGATAAAGGACCAGCGTTGCTAATTCATATGCTCCCTCTACACAGCTCTCATGTGAGCATATTGCTACTTGTCTTCATTTTTGATATTCCAGTAATTAAGAAAGTAAATAATTGACAGCATCCTAAAAATTACGATGAAGAAATATGTGTAAAATTTTGATTGAAGACAGGTGGTGATGGTGCACACCTTCAAACTCAGCACTCAGGAGGCTGAAGCAGGCGGATTTCTGAGTTTGAGGCCAGCCTTGTCTACAGAGTGAGTTCCAGGACATCCAGGGCTACACAGAGAAAAGCTCTCTTGAAAACCAAACCAAAATAAAATGAAAACAAACAAAAACAAAACAAAAAAAAAACGATTGAAGATTGACTTAATATTAGGAGGGAAGAACGGGGAAAGAGTTGTATCATCTTCTTTTTTCTCTAAAGGAATAGGGTGGGTAATGCAAAGCAAACAAATAAACAACTCCCCACAGTTTTGAAAAGAGTAAGCACACCCAGGGGTGGAATCACAGGGTGTGCAGGGGAAACAGTTGCAGCAGATAAAACCAGAGAGGCTAAACAGAAGCCAACTTTGAGGCTTAGAGCCATGCTATGAAGCTCTAACTTTGCCTGCAGTGGAGGGGATCTTTGTAGTAGACTGGCCTTGCACAATGAGCTGTAGTACTAACAACAAAATATCACTCTGACAAATTTGTAATGCAATGTATACCTAATCTAATAACTACCGAATTTGATGGGGATCAGATTACATATCCTAAGTAAAGCTACTTAAGATGCTATCCAAACTGCATGATTTCATTCCTTTCACTGCATTCAAAAGGAGATGTAGGCTTCAGAATATAGATTTGCAAAGATAGAGTAAGCTGGATCATGATCTAAAAGCTTGGATGCTCAGGAAATTAAACACATGATATGGACATGATTTCTGGTTTCTGGTTTAAATGCCTGTGCTTACTAGAGAACCAGCAAATTGTGCATTAGTTCCACATCCTCTTACCTTAACTTGTAATTGTCCTTCTAAATATGATTCTATCCTGAACAAGCTCATGTTACTTTTTGTGCAGAGAGGCAGGAACATGAGGACTGTGCTCTGTTATGTAGGCAAACAGGTGCCAGCTTGACAGTCTATGGCACTAGTCTTCTCTGTGGCTAATGCTAGCCAGACAAAAATCTTGACATGCTAGCATCTGGGAAAGATGTCTTACTTGCTTTTGTTGTAGAGAATGACTAGTTGTAAAATTAGCAGATTTGAGGTTTTATTTGAAAATAAATATTACCAAGATTGATTTTTCTTTCTATAAAGGAAAAAAATAACTCAAGATAATTATCAGCTATAACATCAGTATGTACATTTATGTGACAGGTAATATCTTACTTGAAATGTATCACATCCCTTAATAGACACAGTGACCCTTTAATAATTAGCATCTTTTTTTTTCAGATGAGGAAATTATGTTTAAATAATCTACTAAAGTCACATTGCTAATAAGTTAGTAAAGGCCACTAACACAGTCACCAGATAAGAGCTCAGATGCAAAGAGCAGCTGGGAAATTGATAGACTTTTCAACTAGACTGTTGTATGCTATGAGATAAAAATGATGGTGTCTTGAAGTCTTCAAAAATGCTTTACAGCAGAGAAATGGTCCAACACCATCCTACATGCTTAGAGCACACCTTCCTGTCTATAGTTTTGGAGGCAGCTAAATGGAGGTGAGATCGTTGCTGAGTAGCTTAACCAAAAAGCACACTGTGTTCACTAGTAAAGCCTATGTCAAGGGCAGCATTCAGAGAGAAGGAAGTCTTGTTCCCCTAGCCTAGCAGATCCAGAGTCACCTAGTCACCAAACATTCAGGAGGCCAAAACCAAAGGAACCTGTGACCTGACGCATAAAAAAATAACAGATCTTATAGAGTTTCCAATGCACACTATAATTTAAGCATGGTAGATTTAGGGAAGCCAAATTAACAAATTATTTGATAAGTTAGCAAGCTTGACAGGGTAAAGAAAGTTGAAAATATTGTTAAATTAAAACCCACTTCACAGCTCCTTCTGTTTATGTTTTCAGTATCTGACTAAAATGTGTGTATGTGAATAAAGTGTTTATGTAACCCATCATGAAACATGTTTCAGTGATATTAAATGCAGAACCATAATCCTTCGGCCGATGAGCAACCTTGGATAGATGATACCTGATGTCACATTAAAAATGGCAGAGAGAGATTCAAACTCACACACTGGCATTGCAGCTCAATTCCTAACTAAGGTATGAACACACTCACCTTGGAAGACCATGGGCTATGGGACAGTTTGTCAACAATGCAAGTTTGATGAAAAGTAGACAGACAATAAATTCTGGCAGTGACTTTAATGGTTGGTACTCAAGCAGATGCCTGCAATATGTAAAGATAGTACTTTGGTGCTTAGGCACTGACTTTTATTTAGGCCATCATAAATTACATGTTTACTAAATAGGACAAAGGAAACATACAGATCATAAATATTTCAGTCCTACATATAAGTAACCTTGACTTCACTGAAGTCAACTGAATATGCAGACTTTAATTTCATTTGAGTGAATTGCATGTAATGTTGGCTCATGTTGAACTTACACTACTCTATCTGATTTATATTACTCAGTAGACTTTAAGTAATAGGTAGATTGACTATATATACCCGTCTGTGTCTGTGACTGGATGGCGCTGCTTGGGGATGAAAATGAACTTCTAAATCTATATACAAACTACGCACAAGATGACTATTCTGCTACAGTTTTACCATATTAAGGGGAAAAAATCAACAAAGGGATTACAGTAAATGCCCAAGGGTGCTTTTTAACTGCTCAATGTGAATTTCGTCTCTTTCTTTCTTGTGGCCTTGTTTTTCTATATTGATCAATCTCGAAATACCATTCAGGACCTAACATCATATAGAGAGGTAACAAGATCAGGAGTTTATGTTTACAATTCTCACAGACTATTCTTTTGTGAGTCCTTCCTTCTTTTCTCCTTCAGGTAGGTGGAAATATGGGGTCAGCTTGTCTCTACAATGATATCAGTGGAACTGCAAGGTACAAGACTGACATCTCCTCATTTTAATTTTTAAAAGATTAGTGATGCCTGTGGGTTTTAATATACTTCCCCTCTGCTACATTAATGTCTACTTTCCTATTTAAAAGCTTAATACTGAGCCATAAGGGTTTCCAATTAAGCTTAAGAAAACCATGAAAAGGTAGAAATGTCTGCCTGGCAACCATTCCATTCTTTAAGACAGAAAGAGTAACTTTAGGATATGAGAAAATAGTTTGAAATGGCCATTCCTATTTGATTTCTTTACAAATTCTACTCACTCTTCTCTCCCATTTCCTTTATCTCCATTCTTTCTTCTGAGAAACCTCACCATTCACTTCTGAATGCTATTGTCCATCTCATGGACTATTCATGTTGTTGTTCATGGAAGATCATTGTTTGAGTTACCTTGGGATGATTGAACACACAGAGCTATCTGGTTCCTTTGAGTGTAGTCAGGAGCTAAAGTTGTTAGAGGCAAGTGAGGGTTAACTAGTCCTCTACAGATCCCCAAATAGGTTATAGTGAATGCATAACATAGATCAGGTTCTATTATAGAAACAAACCTTAATAAGTATGCATGAAATTATATAGCTCTTTTTGGGAGGTTGAGGAAGTTCTAGTCTTTTCTCTTTCTATTTTTTTCTTTATGTTCTTTTTACAAGCAAGCCCAAAGATGATTTGCCAAAAATGTTTTCCTTCATACTAATATGACAGTATTGTAGTGCTAAAGGGTGTCCAGCTTATCACCTCTCAGTATTAGGTGGCTATCAGGAAGCAATGTGAATATCGACTTCACATCATTTTTTAATAACTATCTAAGTTAATATAATCACATCGTTGAGGCATGTCTACTACAGATAACTTGTTGGTTCTTAGTATTATTTTGGCAACATTACACATGATAAAGTGTGGATGGATTTAGGATTCAGATTACTTTATTCAAATAGAAGTAAAATGTGTATACAAGAGATTTTGGCTGTTCCATAAAATTTCCTACATTAATAATTGAAACAGAGAGGCAGTTCCAAGCCCCCACTTCAACAACTTTCAATATGTATTAATCTATTTTAAACAGAGAAGTGTATTCAAACTTAAAAGCAAAGCTCCATCTTTATCAGAATTTGTGACGACTCAAGACATTTAGCAACTATATCTGGCTTCTAAGGCTATAGCTGTGATAATAGAGTATAAACTGTGGATGAGAAGTCAGTATGTTTGTACAACCCCAGCTGTTGCAGAGGCTGATGCAAGATGATAACTTGGGAACAGTGTGAGTGGTAGAGTGAGTTTGTATCTCAAAAGGAAAGAAGAGAGACCCAGATAAAGTCACTGACTTTCAAGTAGTACACATAATACAAAAAATAAATCAGGTAGCCAAAGCCCCATGTTTTCTCTGACAAATTATTGAGCTATCTAAAAACAACAGTTTATCAGGCATGCCTCAGTTTCCCTTAGCATAATCTTAAACTGCTAGCCTAGTCATCTGAAGAGACGCAGATTAAACAATAAGAACAAGCTTTATTACCTCATCCAATAGAGGCATGTGCTTCTCTGTAAGGTTTTCCCACTATCTGGACAGAGAACTGCTTCTTGTTTCGCAAAATTAGTACCATTTATAACAAACACTGCCTGTGCAGCAGCAGCACGATGTCCACCTCAGTACCTCTTAAGTATTGCAAAGGTGCCCTGGACATCTGCCTGAGAGACAATAGCTACAATTTTCTCTGTCAAGACAGCCATAAATACTCCTTCTTAAGCTCTTGAGACCCCTGTAAAACTAAGATTTCCAGCCTACCCTTTCCCTAACCCTGCCTTTATCCCCCAAGGCCCTCAGCAATATAAGGCAGGAGGGAGATTCTTTTTCAGTGATTTGTCTTTGGAAAACTCACTGGGAGCCTCTGCATTGATTCTCTTTGTATGTGCTTTAAAGTATAGGAGTCACTTCCCAACGTGCTGCCTCATCTTTTCCTAGCAATCAAGAGAATAACAAACACAGTCCATCTTGTTTATTCACACAGAAAGATTCTTCACCCTCCCCTTCAGTAGAATGTGTCACCCTAAATTAATTCTAATGCTTTGAAAATCATTAATGCATGTGCAAAAATTAGTGAAATTTTCAGTCCCCCAAAGAGGTTCAAAGCTCAAGTTGAGCAAGCCCCCCCCCCCATGCCTCCTGCCTTTGGTCCTGTATCACAGAAAAGGGTTCAGATTGCAGTTTATTCACTGTCAAACTTTCTATACTTCTTTTGGGCTTTGTTTTGGTTTACTGACTGATTTTGGCTTTTGATATATATTTTTTTTTCCCTGAGACAGTGCCTCATGTTACTACATGATTCTCCTGCTTCTGACTCATCTCTCAAGCTCTTTACTTATCCCTTTATGCTTTCTTTACTGATTTTAATATTTGAAAATAATGCCCAGTCCTATCACTGAAAGGCTTACAGGCTCAAATTTCCTTAACAGACAAACTGCATGTCTTACATAAGCTTCAGCTGGGTCAAGAGTTCAATGTTCATTAATGAACAATGTATATCAAGTAATATCTTAAATAGAAACATAAAAAGGTTGTTTGTTAACTAGTGATTTAAAATGATGTTACCAGGGTTCAGAAGAACCTAACCTGACATTTTTCAAACAGCAGTGATTCAGTATGTTCTGCGTCAGTGCTCACGGTGACTATAACCATGGCTATGATTATGGATCATAGCTATAGAAAATAATGAGAACTTGGTGTGTTTGAGATTACCTATGTTTCACATATGCCGGGCACTAGAGGGAGTACAAAGGAAGACTTAGATCCTGTCCCTTTCGGGGATCTAGTTGGAAAGGAAAGGACAAATTACACCATCTATGGGGTACTGGAGAAAATACACTTCATTTCTTACTGATAGACAAGGTATAAAGCATTGGGTACATTAATCAGCCCATACAGCTTATACGTGCATGGGAGGAGAAGATGCATTCTGCCTCAAATGCATGGAGAACTTTCTTTCTTTCTTTCTTTCTTTCTTTCTTTCTTTCTTTCTTTCTTTCTTTCTTTTGGTTTTTCAAGACGTTTCTCTATGTAGCCCTGGCTGTCCTGAACTCACACTGTAGACCAGGCTGGCCTCAAATTCAGAAATCCACCTGCCTCTGCCTCCGAAAGGCTGGAATTAAAGGCGTGCACCACCACTGCCCAAGAATTAGATTTTTTTAAACACTCTAACATTATATAGTGCAGTATATCTTTTCTGCCTCATGGAATTGTTAAGAAAGATAAGAGGGTGACTACTCTATGAATGAATTCATGGTGCTTCAGTGAAAGGCCAAGAAAGCAATGTGACGTAACTAGTGATAGAAATTACAACAGCTTTTCTGTCACCTAAACTAGTCTTCTCTCCTCTTTCCACAAAAACACTGAAATGTCACATTCAGAATATGGGCCTTTAAATAAATATGGCCCTGACCAAGTGTGTATACTTGTTAATGGATATGGGTGTGGACATACCACTGCTCATGTGTGAAGGTCACAGGACAATGTATGGGTGTCTGCCCTTTTAGTACCTTGTTTGAGATAAGATCTCCTGTTGCTCTGTAAACTGCTTTAGGTGATATTCCTGCTTCTGGAGAGTTTCCTGTCACTACCTCCAGTCTCTGTAGGGGCACCCTGGGGTGACAGATATCTAAACTGTTCTCTGTGTTCCATGTGGGTTCTGGTGGTCCGAGTTCTGGCTGTGGGGCTTTCACATATCCTCCTCCCCACACACTCACCTCCTCCATCCCCGTCTTAAGAACATAGTATGAAGATGATTTTATTCATTCTCTTGGAGCTGTACTTTATATAATACATATAAAGGCTCTTTATATGAATTAACGTACATACTTAACAAAATGTAAGAATATAATCAGCACACAGTAGGAGATGCAGATACTGTTCTGTTGATATTTCAGCCCCTCTGGAAAACTGAGAAACAATGTATTTAGAATAATGAAGTTCTGAAGAATTATATTGCCAGTAAAATGAAATAAGCTTTGAGGGGAAAAAGAGTGATCGTGGATTGCTACACATTTGATTTGGAATCCCTGTTATTGTTTGTGGATTGACTGAAAAACTTACCTGAGCTAGCATCCAATATACAAATTCAAATGGCCGTGTGGATAAGGAGCTGATTTGAACTAAATCCTCTCAGAATAACTTTCAAAGATATGAGAGTTCACATCAAGTATTCCTATAACCCCAGTGAAGAATGGGTCGGAGGATTTGGAGTTCAAACTGAGCCAACACTATTTGATATCATGTCTTAGTATAACAATAATTAATAATATTTTAATAAAACACATGTTCTCTTATTTTTGCTGCATATAATACATAGAGTGAAAGGTCCCTGAGAGGTTGTGTGCTCAGAGGTATGTTAATTTTGTCTTTCAATAGAAATAACTGGAAGATTCTCACCCTAGGGGCACACTTTTGCCCTTATGATTTGTTGAAATACTGGGCAATACTTCAGCCATAGTCCCTGATATTAATCTGAAGGTGGTCCTCCTGTCTGGTTACATGTACTGTGTGTGATTTACTATGAGAGGTAGCCTTTTTTTCCTGTAGTTTTTTCCCTAAGACCTAAAGCTTTTTGGAAAGATGTCCAGTTTCATGTAAATGACCTTTGTTGTTGTTGTTCTTGGGGACACTAGGTCTTAGAATGTTTGTCTTTGATTCTATTTCTCTTATGAAATAGGACAGAATCCGCCATTAGAAGAGAAGAGATCACAGCTGGACGACTCAATATCTCAAGAATTCTTGGATATCACAATTTATTTACTGAACGAGTTAATTCACATTACTTCTATTTCTCTTCTCTCCTTCTTCTGTTCCCTGCTTCCCCCTTCTACCTCTTACCCGGCTGCTCATCTTGCTGCCCTCCTGGACTTTCAGTTCCCCTGATTTAACACTGGCTCCTATGGGGCACGATGGTGTAATGGGAAGGAGGGCTCTTTGTTATAAGTAATACATGCAGTAAGCATATCATCTGAACTGACGCCGAGTGGATGGCGTCAAGCCTATTTTAGCAGTTCGGTTTTGAACACCCGGTAGAACAAGTTTGGTCCAATAAAAAAGCTGGATTCCTTCCCTTTTAAGAGCTCTAAAGACACTGGTTACTTTATGCAGAGGGGTAGGGGACCGTGCCTTTTGTGCAAGTGATTCAGAGAGAAGGATCACCTGGCTGAGGAGGGAGCGTTGCTTTTTAGGTGTTTCCCCCTCATCGCCGTCCACGTGTCCCTATGATGTGTGGAGAATGCCAGGGAGAGGCAAAGCGGGCGGTTTTTTGCGGGAAGCTAGACCAGCCTCCCTCGTTACATAGGCTCGTCCTCTGCATTGCATCCGAGCTTCCGTGATTTGCTGTTCTGAGACTGCAGATTTGCATAGAGCCCCTGGCTTCACCAGCGTGTGTGGTTTTTCAGTTATTTTATTTATTTTTTCTTTCTATTTTTCCTTTTCCTTTTCTTTTCTTTTCTTTCTTTCTTTTTTTTTAATTTTTTCACCTCTTCCGCTCCTTCATCTGCTCCTGCTTTTCCTCTGCTGGTTTTCTCCAGTTCGATCCCTGCTGTCTTTACAAGGGTGCCCTCTTCCCTCTGAACCCATCGCCGGGCGTAAGTGTCAGGAGGCGGCGGACTCGGAGATTGCCTCTGGAGCAGGCGATGCGCGCCGCTGCTTTGCGCGCTGCCTGGGGGAGGCTAGCGGGAGCCGGAGAGCTGTCCAGGGCTGAATGGAGGGAAGGGGTGCCTCGCGTCCATGGGGTCTGCTTCTCTCCTGAAAGGAGGCTGGACCGGCGAAGTGGTCTCCCTGTTCCCCACGCACAATGCTAAATGGATTTACCTAGTGGATTCCCGGTGGATGGCTGTCATGTAGAAGTGAAGACCCTCCGGGAGGAGCTTTAAACAATTTCCAGGCTCTCCAACCCCGGCACACACTCTCGCCCAAAACTCTTGGGGAGTATCTCTGGAGAACCTGGAGCCCTGCAAACCTGGGAGCAGCCACCCTCTCTGCGCTTGCTGTTCTTCGGGGCTGCCTTTTCCGACAAGTCCCCCTGCCAGCTGCATTCGCCTCGGCTATGTTTTGGATTGTTTGGGGTGTAGGGCACGGCAGACTCCAGGACCCCGAGAAGACTGTCCGAAGGAGGGAGAGGATGGGTGCCCTGGCGCGGTGAGGCGGCCAGCCCCGCAGCCCACCGCGAGCCGCCGGATCCCCGGCTTCCTCTCCTTTTCTTGTGCCCCAAACTTTGCCTCCCGCGGCGGCTGCCCCTTGGCAGGCGCCCCGTCATGTACCAGAGGATGCTCCGGTGCAGCGCCGAGCTGGGATCGCCCGGGGGCGGCAGTGGCGGCGGCGCAGGAGGGCGCCTGGCCCTGCTCTGGATAGTCCCGCTCACCCTCAGCGGCCTCCTAGGAGTGGCCTGGGGGGCATCCAGTTTGGGAGCGCACCACATCCACCATTTCCATGGCAGCAGCAAGCATCATTCAGTGCCTATTGCAATCTACAGGTCACCAGCATCCTTGCGAGGCGGACACGGTGGGTCTGCAATGCCAAGTTCTTGCAGGTTATCCCCTGGCTCTTCAACCCTGCACTTGCTCGCAGCGTCTCGGCCCTTAAGGCTCTAAGATATGGGAGCCAGAGAAAAGGGAGGTGCATTTAGGTGTGCTTGTTGGGAGCCACTTATCTCTTTGAAGACAATAGAAGGGGATGGGTGAAGGCAGCGCGGTTGTTTGTGGTGTGGAGTGGGAGGGGCGTGCCTGGCCGAGGTGCTGGGAGATGTGGGCATCTAATAAAGGACCAGCCTGGTCAGGGAGCCTGGCCCCGCTGGAAGGGGGCGTCTCTCATCAGAAGGTCACTCAGTGGCCAGATGGGGCGCCGCGCTCCACAGAGGGACCTGATGGAGAGAGAGGAGGGCTCTGCAGAACCTTTTGTCTGTGCAGCGCTGCCCCACCTCCAGACCATCTATCTTCCCTGGCCCAAGCAGTGAGTATTCGAACCTGTGCATTCCTCCGAAGCTCTGCTCCCAGACTGCAGTGCCAGGAAAGAGGTTCCAGGACGAGGCACCCACTCAACAGGAGGCCAGTCCCTCTTGCCCCACTTGTGTTTTTGTTGGAGAAGGCAGCAGTATAATGAACTACCCTCTTTGATCCTGGTCAGCTCCTACTGAACACAGAGTTCTCCCTGGAAACCATCCTTTCTCCGCTACACACACACACACACACACACACACACACACACACACACACACACACACGGCCAAGTTATTCTCTAGATGCAATGAGAATGGTCTGAGACTTCAAAGACCCTATCTCCCTGAAGATCAGGCTCCTGAACACAAGCCAGTCTGGCTAGCTTCTTCCTCTGTGCTGCTCTTTCCATGGAGTGCAGGCTGCCTGGGCTAAGCCAGGAGTTCTGCCTGGAGGAAGAGGAATTTGAGAAGGGACTTGTTTTCCAGTTTGTTAGAAAAGAGCTGAGTGTAGAGAAATGCCTTGTGAGCTAGTATCCTTTTTAGATGAAAGCTATATCAGATTCACCGAATTGCCAAAAATAAAATAACAAAATCAGCCAGAATTTTTTTCCCTTTTCAGTACATGTGAGGCTTTCTTCACTTAGTCTTTGTTTTTTCTGAGTGTAAGACCTGCTCATTTACCCAGCAGGCTGGGAATTGCGATCACTTTCTTTGGCTGCTCTTCCATCTCTTTCTTGCAGTCCATTCACCTTTAAGGCTTTGCTCCTTGGATCCTCTGCCCTCTCCCATGGATTCCCCCTCCCAGGGGAAACTGTTAGTACTATGGTGTTGGCCCCTTCTCCTGGGATGGACTTCCTACCTGGGGACCACTGTGAGTTAGGCATGAAAAGCTACAGCATGATCTAATGTACCGAGGTCACCCTGGCAACCCCTCACTGGGAGTGGAATAGTGACACACTTTACTTTGGCTCCAAAGAATTGATTGTTTACTTCACTTACCTGGTTCTCCCAGGAATTTCTTTAGAGACACCTAGAAAAACCTGAACCAGGACTTCCTATAAGTATCAGAGGGCAGATCCCCAGGCAACAGTAATCAGTTTCAGGTGCTCCTTTTGCTGACTCCCTAGATGCTGGGGAGCATACTGCTACCTTACCTGAGTGTAGTCCTCAACCACTGCCCTGCCTTTGTGCAGAACTATACCACTCCCGTGGGAGGATGGAGAGCCAGGGCACAGGAGGGCCAGACAGAGAGTGGGTGGGTGGGCGTGGTGCACCAGATGGGGGTATGCGAGGGTGTGGGAAGGCTAATTGTAGCAGTGAGGTGCTATGAGCTAATAATCTCATATGCACATGAGTTTTCTGTGGGTCTGACTCTGCAGTGACCAAGTGATGAAGCCTGAGAATGGGGACAGGGCCTGTGGAGGTGACAGAGGACAACAAAGGCCCCTGTAGCAGTTGGACACTCCTTTCCAAATGCAGCTTCTACCCCAGGCCGACACCGTCTGGTGGTCTTTGGTAACATTTATTTCCCTCCAGAGTACACTGATTGTCTGTAGGTGAATGAAAAATCAGGCTCATCTGTCATTGAAAAAAGAGAAACCACGATGGGCTGGTAGAGACAGTGCATGGGCCACAGTTATTCTTTAGGGTCAGAGAATTTTCTTTCAGAGATGCTATTGATGTGGCCACATTTGTTTGTTAAACCTCCCTCCGTCCCCACATACTTGCCACTCAGAATTTAAGGTCCTAAATAAAATTCAGGTGTGAAGTTTTCACACTTCTCCCCTCCCTTCTCTAGAAAAGAGAATTCTATAGAGAACAAGCTAAGAACACTAGGCTGAAAAAATCAGCATCTGAGGGTAGGGCACTCTGAAACCAGGGTGTGCAGGAAGTACAGAGGGGCCCAGGGCAGGGCAGGTAGGGTGGTAGCTTGAAAGAAACCTAATAAGAAAGAGGTGATGTCGAATTTGTTGGGTCAATAAGCTTGATGAATATTTAGCTAATTATTAGGACAAAGGGCTCACAAGAAAGAATTGCTGAGCCTAACAGATGAGAGAGAGAGAGCAAAGCACAAAGGTAAATGACAGCGTGATAAATTTCTACCAGGAAACGAAGGCAAATAAAAATGAGGCTTCGTTTAAAATCTGTGACTCTTGCAAATGTGCATGTGTGGACATATACATGAGCCTGTTTGATTGTATTAGACTTTCTGAGAGGCATAAGACTGTTTATTTCTTAATAAGGAGTACATACATATATGTTTAAATGTATAAAAGGAAAGGAAAGCTTAGGTAGCATATTTTAAGGAAGAAAATTTAGTCTCTTATGTTTTAGAAACTGCTGGGCTGAGGATTCAGGTTCATTCTTCTTCATTTTCTTCTGATGCTATGCTTCGTTTGCACTATTATGAGGTGTCACTTACAAGGTTTTTGGGTGCAGAGGGAGCTCATGTCTACCACACATGTCTTTGTGCAGGCTGACCCAATTGCAGAGACTGTGGTGAGGATTTTCTTGAGTGCATATATATGAGGAGCAGATTTGGAGACAGTTTCAACCCCTCCCATCCCCAATTTTGTATGAATTTAAAACATAAATGGTGAAACAACTTCTGTATAAAATTATAGTTTTCTAGTTAAGTCAGTGGCGAACTATGTAACTGTAAATGATAAGAAGCAAGCCTGCTCATAATTAAAGCCAACTGGAGTCCAGAATAAACCTGTGTGCTCAGCCAGTACTGCTTTTGTGCTGTGCCATATGTGCGGAGCATAAAATGATGTCAGTGCTATGCTCAGGTTCTCGTCTCGGCTCCCACCACTCCTAAGCACCCATGTTCTGCATACTTTAGAAAATTAGCTTAAAGCCTCTCAATATTTTCAGAAAATGCAGAAAGGAGAAAGCATTCACAGATCTTACCAACCAATGTCAGTTCTTCACCCACAAATATGAGCTCTGGATATTATATTGCTGGGATGAGCTTACACTATTAAAGGGCAAAAGAGTTTCTCCAGGGGGAAACGTAACAGATTGTAAAGTGGGGTTTGTATTTGAAAGAACTCAGTGACATTATATAAGGATAAAATTCATAGCTGGAATTTATAACATATTCTTCCAAAGTACTTTCAAGGCATATGCTAAAGTTGTAAGAGTAGTGGTGAGTTTGAGGGAGCTTAAATAGCATTTCTTTGCGTGTATGTGCAAGGCTACTGAGACATTCAGGTCAGAGATGGGCCAAGAAATGGGGCCAATCTCTTATGAGAGTGAAAGAGAAATTACAGTCACAGTTTTCTGACCCCATAGCCCAGAGCAATCCCATGGTCTCAGAGGCTTTTAAGCTGAAGTAGAGAAGGTTCTCCATGAGGCTTTATGGCTGGTCTTTTGGAGTAGAATTTATCATAAATAATCCAGCCACCAGTTTTGTGTCCAGTATATCTCAACACTGGTATGTGCTGCATGTAAGATCCACTCAGTTGGTGGCCCACTGGTGTCTTCAATAACTCTGCTGTGGACTATAACATACTTCTTGATAGGAACTTTCTGACTTATTTTGGATCACAACCAAGAGGATTAATTAGGAAAACTCCTCACTATATTCTACCTGGATGAAGACTGCTCTGGTCATTAATTACTGTAGGTGACTGGACACTTTTCAACTCTGAATGTTTGGAACAGGTATTGCTACTCCACACTTGTACTGTTGACACTAAATGATGTCACTGACATGTTCTGAAGAAGATGGTCAGTGAATAGTGTTGCAACAAGTTTTTGAGACATTTATGTTCTAAATAATCCTGACAGCCTAGAGAAATCTTGAGTTTGTCCACAAATAATAATATATTTATGCTTTAGATTGTTTATCCATTTGTTGAATAAATACACCATAAATGCCTCCAATGAGAAAGCATCTACATTTGTTTGTGTACCAGGTACCATTGAGGGATACAGTATAAGGAGATAGATGGGGGAGGGGCCAGCTAGGGGGAGCCAGTGTGTACTTGAAGTCCAATCATCACATTTAAACCTTAGCTCTAAGTTTATTTACTATAAAATATCAATCCTTAGGCAAATCAACATAATTTTTCTTTGAAAACAGGTAGTATCCAGGCACAATGATAATAAACAAAACCCTACAATGTTTATCCACATGTCATCTGGACTGCATCATAAAATGGTCAAATAAAAATATGAAACTGAATTTTATCACCACTATCTTCTATTGCCTTAAATATTAATGTTCTAGAAAGATTTTTTTGCACAGTTCCCATTTGTCAAGTTGCTGCTTATACTTCTTGTAGCATAAACACATTTTTTTATTTTTCAAATATACACTGGACTTGTTTTATAAATAATTTTAAAATGGAAAATTCAGTTGTTTAAATGTACACTAATGTGTAAATTATTTAAGCAGTTCAGTCTGATGATAATAATTCTCAGAACTATGTTCATGTGAAAATTTGGCCATTGACACTTATTGGACTTGTGTAAATTTACAAAGCTAGTTTTTGTGAACTTATAAAATGAAAATGCAATCATTTTATACTAGAAATATACTAGAAATAACTAGACTAATTTGTTGTTTTACTAGAAACAACAAATGAGATCATGAACTTTGAATTATACAAACTATAAAAGTTTTATAATATTAAGCCTAGTAAGCAGTAGATATGTATAAAGGCAATCAACTGACTGAGTTCAAGGCCTGATCCTGCCAATTATTAACTGACTAACTTCTGGAATTGATTATTTCTTTAAATGTCAGCTTCTTTCAACTCTAAAGTTCAATGAGAACATCAAGTCTCACTTAACACTGCCATAACAGAGCTCTAAGCAGCCTGAGTGAATCAGACCGACAGGGTCATGGAGATAGGGAAATGGAGGTAGAACCCATATCTTTCAATGCATTGTCCTCCTTGTTAAATATGTTTCCTTGAAGCTCTTGGGAGGTCATGTGCAGTCCTGGTCTAGTTCATTTACACTTTTACCTGTTTACTTGATCATCAAAGGTTTAAAAGTGGGTGTTTAATTGAGATTAAACGTATCTGTCAGAACAGATTACATCACTTGTATAGAAAACCAGCCAGCCACCCTTCCTCTACTTTTATCTATACCAATAGTTAACCATCAGAGCCCCAAATATTGCTCTACCTTGTATCTGTGTTTTATGACAAGAATGTATTTTAGTATGTTAGCAATCTCAGTAGCATACAGCATGCTTTTATTGTTTTGTCAATCAGAAGACTATAAGACTTCTTGTCGAAGAGCTCCATAATAGTACATTCTCAGTATCAATTGAACATAAGAATCTTTTTAATTCCTCATGCTCTGATTGTCTTTTCCGGAGCTTTATTGATTCTAGGCATGCTTGCCCTACTTTTTCTGTTGCTACGATGAAATACCCTGACAATTGAAACTTAAAGGACAGGGCTCACAGTTTGAGGATAAAGTTCATCATAGCAGGGATTTCTGGCCACAGTAGCTTAAGCAGTTGAACCAGTTACATCCACACTTGAGAACTAGAGAACACTAGATGCTGGTGCTCAGCCAGCTTTGCCTTTTTTGTAGTTTTGGTTTTCTGTAGTCCAGGACTTATAAAGAAGGCCTTTTAAAGAATAGCCTTTTAAAATATTGCAAAGTGCTAGATTTTTGAGAGTTAATCATCAACACTGCATCCTTCAAGTTTTGACAGAATGGAATGAAAACAGCTATCTTTGCAAGTGCATACCCCTATGGTACATTCACATAAAATATCTCATTTCAT
This sequence comes from Grammomys surdaster, assembly GCF_004785775.1. NCBI lineage: Eukaryota > Metazoa > Chordata > Mammalia > Rodentia > Muridae > Grammomys > Grammomys surdaster. The sequence goes on along the minus strand of NW_021604607.1, from coordinate 3,381,707 downwards.
CATCTGTGCAGCCTTGTCAGGGTGTATGATCATTATTTGCTGACAAAGAAACACATTCAGAGAGATGTTTCCTGCCCCCTCCATGGCCACTTAATTACTAAGAAGACATGTTTCTTTTGCTTTTTCCATGACAGGTGTGATAAGGCAGTGCTTGGAAAACTGCCATCCATGTCATTGTCAAAGACCTGAACTATGTCCAGTCATTACTCTCTAATTCAATTTTCAAAAGGTTGTTTAACATTAGCCAAAGAAGTATAGCTAACTCATACCATTATTAAAATTTTCCATATGTGTGTGTAATTTCCATATATATATAATTTACATTGAAAAGCATATATTTGTTGGATACCACAACAAATGATGCTTCAATATATTTTATGTACAATACAGAGCAAGGAGGTTTTTTTTTTACTCATTTATTATTTACAGTCCAGACTTTATCCCCTCCTGGTCCACCCTGTGACTGTTCCACATCTCATACCTCCCCTGCCTCATATCAGCTGGTGTCTGCTGCTTAGTTGGTGGCTCAGGTTTTCACCTTTTAGAATTTCAAGTGAAAATAAATGAGAAATGCATTCTAGGAATTCTAGCTAATCATACATTGTTAACCAAGAGCAAGACATACGGTGGAAATGGACTGATAAATAACCCTTCAAAATCATGTTACAGCACTAGTCTCAGAGTATTATAATTGAACATCAGTTGCACTAAAAAGATTTATGATTAAGTGATGCTGAATCTCAAGCAGAGTTTCTCCCAATCATCAAGTGTAAGATACATATGAAGATTCTAATGTTTTGACTACTAGACATAAAGCTAGTGAGATTTGTTACTGGGAACCGAGGCAATGCAGAGAGGCATTTGCCTAATGTATTTTCAAAGAATCTGTTTCTGTACATACTAGATTTTACGAAAATCCTGTAAGTATTATAGAAACTCTTTTTCTTTAAGGGACCTCAAGTTTAATGCCTTGTATGATCTGAGCTGATCATTTATTTTTTATACAAACGTTAAAGATTTTATATGTACCATACTTGGTAGTTGGCTGTTTAAAAATATGTAAGTTTCAATAGTAAGAAAAAGTATCCACAATTTCTGAGAGTTAACAAGCAAAAGTCTGAAGCAAACAGTAAGACAATGCTTCATCCTGTGTATAACGTGCAAGGTGGTGGAATTTTGTAATTTAGCCATTTGTGTAAGGCTGTTTTGATTATATGCATATATTGCAATTATTTATGTGGTGCAGACTGTCTGACTGTTAGTAACCATCTGGTCATCAGCCCCATTTTCCTCAATGACTGCAGAATTCAGAGCAGCTAAACACAAAAGATAGTGGAGATTCTTCCTTAGACAGGCAACTTCCAATTCTGAAATATCTAATTTACGTAAAGACTGAATTGTCTACAGTGGGAATTGTTACAGGGTTTAACTCGCATCACTGTGAGTCACTGTGATATGATCTAAAAGTGCAGTCAGGACAAGGGTGGCAGCCATGACGCCCTCACACAAGCCCATTAGCACTTTCATCTGAGCCTGCAGTTATACATTTTAAAGAACTGTGGTTTTCCTGATGGATTCTACTTCGAAGTTTTACAAGATATGTCTCTATTGCTGTGAAAAATGCTTTTGTTCATGTCTGTGTATTTATGCTATCTTTTGTGTAGTTAGGTTTTCAGATGATCCAATGTGTTACAATTTGACATAGAGAAATAATTCTTAGCATTACAAATTCTGACAGGTCTGTGTTATTTTGTATATAAGATATATATGTAAACTGAATTTTCTATTTGGTTTGCAGGGATTGTTTTATAATCTACTTCTTTTACATTTCATATCAGTTTCTCAAAATCATATCATATCCAAACATTTATGCCTGCATAGTCATTGAAAGTTTATCAGTTTTTGAACTATATATTTCTAAAGTTGAGTGAGATATTTTCCTTAATATTCTAAACTACATCTTCTTTAAGTTATAGTTGACATTTTCAATATTTTAATATGCTGTTTCAGCCATTTTTTCATGTCTACTGACCAAGTGATATTCTATCCTGGAATAAGTTAAATAGTTATTTAGTTCCTATCAGAAGGTGGCTAATTGGTCATGCTGGTAACCAGAAAACTTGTGTATTTGTTTTCCCTTTCCTTGGGACTTGTTCTAAGTAAGGCATACAGTCTTGGTTCACCACACTGCATGCTAAAGCATAACTCTATGGAAGCACTTCTGATGGACATCTTTTAAAAAAGACTTGAGTTTCATATATGGAGCACCATTTAGACATCATTGTAATAGGTAAAATGTAGAGCAACAGGCCATTTGTAGTGAAAGTAATGAAGCTTTTGCCCAAGTAATCTTCTTTCAGAAGTAAAACTTTTTCCTTTTAATAACATACATTAAATTTTAATACCTTCATAGAAGAAATTAATTTAACTCTTGCTTTGTAGTAAGGAAGTAACCTTAATAGAATAAGAATTTGTTTCCTGAATTCTCTCCACTATACAGACGACAAAGAACTGTGGTCATGCAAAATAATCAAAAAAAAGCTACTTCTATCATTCACTTCTTGAGTAGTTTCTTGGTGCTTATTATATGCCAATCACTGTTCTAAACTTGTAACAAAATAGCAATGCATTTGTTCTCACCATCCTCTCACTTATATACTATTGATAACTCACTTCAAAAACAAGGATATATGGGTACAACGAAGTTATTGAGTAGCCAAGTTAACAAATCTGATGTGATGGGACCTGGGTTTGTTTGTATATAAGCAAGAACACTGGAAAGTTCAGGACTCTTATTCCTTTGGTTTCTATTTAGTAATTGAATATTTTCTGGTTTTTTTTCTCATTTACCTATAACCAGTGGTACAATAACCCAGATAAAGACTTTCCAAACTTTTAAATTAGTCTAGATTTAAGACAAGTCCTTTCTCTGCAAGCATATTATTCTTTCCTTACTTTGAATGTGTTCCTAGGCCTTGCACTTATTAACTACTCAGCAAATCCAAAGGCTTCCCTGGGCCTACTCCCTTGCCACTGTGTTTGTTTTAACAGATTTACCAAGCTCCATATCTGCCATCACATCAAGTGGAAAAGACCTATTGATTTAAGATGTTTATTAGTGTTTATTAACTACCTTCATTCCACTTGACAAATACATACCCTACTCAGTTGATAATCTGGTGATAATAGACTAATTTGCAAATACAAGCTATGCTTTAAAATGAATAGGCAACAGTTGGAATGAGCCAGATTATGTGATTATATTCCTGAGAAAACGAGGATCCCTCAGTATGCAGTTAAGTAAAAGAGCATATTTCTCAAAGTAGGTTACAGAGATAACAAACTACTTTGAGCATCTTAACTTTAAATATTTTTTAATTAAAAGGACTTTAAAATGTTAAAAATCAAATTTTATTCCTGTTTTGTATTGCCTGGACTTATACAACTACATAAGGAATGTGAGCCTGTCTCACAGCTCAGTTCTGATACATTTGGGTACTAGATTATTAGTTGGGGCAATATTCAGAAATTATGGTTAACACTTTGAGGTATACATTTCTTAATTGCATTTTTCATTTAAAATCCTTTTGTTCCTTCAATTTTGCTCTAGAGTTTTCATTTCATTTTATTCACTGATAGTGCCACTATTTATAAAATGTCTGGGAATTTCAATACAGATCTCAGCTACCAAGTTAAGAATGGACCTTGGGCTAGCCTAAAATCTTTTCTGAACTTCTACTTCTAGAACGAAATAAATCTCTTTATTTTGCACCTCAAGATCATTGTGAAGGTGGGAAACTTCATGTGAGCATCTGGCATAGAAACTGATAAATAAACTCAACTTTTCAAAGTGATAGACAGCCTCCTTCTGCCAGGGCACCTTCCTTCTTTAGAAAGGACAACAAGACTGAGGTTAGGTATAAAGCCATCCATCCTCTGTGGGGTCTTCTAAATCAGGCTTCATTCCCATATTGTCATTTGCTAGTTGATTATAGGTGTGGCCAAAACTGAAATTTATTCTTGGCATCTACTTTATCCAAAAAAAGATTGACACAGAGGGTAGCAAGAGAGTAGCATGTTTCTTGTTGGATATTTTTACCTTTTGAATACACAGACACATACACACACACACACACATACACACACTCTTAAGATTAAGCCTCTTTAAAATAGACCAGGCAAAGATAGAACACAGAGAGAAGAGGTTCAGGAAAAAGATTCCATCCTTCCTTAAATACAAAGCTGCCTTGCCTTCACCTGGATGTACTCAGGATGAATGAAATTTCAAGAAGGAAATAGTGTCTTCTGGTCCAGAGTGCTTGATGTCACTTGTTTTTAATGGAGTCACTTTGATGTTTATGCTAAAGTCAGCTAGCATGCTAAATCAAATAAAACTTTCCAGCAACTATAATCTTCCTTTCTCCTTCCCTCCCTCCCTCCCTCCCTTTCTTTCCTTCCTTTCATTATCTATCTATCTATCTATCTATCTATCTATCTATCTATCTATCTATCTATCTCCTATTTAATCTGTCTGTCTGTCTGTCTGTCTATTTACTTTTATTGTTCTCAGTATTGATCCTTTGCCTGCATGTTTGTGCATGGGGCACCGTCAGAGGCCAGAAGAAGGCACTGGATCCCATGGAACTGGAGTTATAGATGGTTGTGTTTAAACATTTGGATACTGGTAATTAAAATTTGGCCCTCTGAGAGGGCAGTAAGTGCTTTAACCATAGTCATTTTCCAGGCCTTCCCATTTAATCATTTATTTTTGAGAGACAGCTTGATAGTTTCTTAAAATATGTGAACAGTTTCTAACAGGCACCTAATATCCATGCTTTAACTGTTTGTTTCCACGTATTGGAAAAGAGAGGCTGTTTGGTGAACCACTGTAACAGGCAAAACTTTATGCCCATTCAGATCACATTTATTTCTGCTGAATGTCAACAGAGTACTATGAATGTTGGAATAGTCACTCTACAGAGTAACTCATCAACTCTGCTTCCCAGACTTCCAATGACGCCATCAGTCTAGAGTTTTAAAATCTATACAATTCAGTAAAAGAACTTCTGGGTTGACACATGAGCCTAGATCTCACCTCCTATGGTCAAATGCTTATATGTTCTATGGAGTTTGGTTAATGTTGTGTTTTTCATATGGTATGCATGACCATGAGGATCTGCCCCATGGCATAATAGAATTGTTTAGAAATCAAAGAAATAGTTTCCAGTAGAGAATGGAGAAAGTCTTTCAGAGAAGCTTTGAAGTAACTTACATGTTAAGTGTAGAGGTAGGAGTCTTTATACAAGAAAATTACCATCACCTATGCCTTATCTAAAATTATAATTTGTTTTTGAGCCTTTCACTCTGGTAATAGGAATCAAACCCAGAGTCTTGCACAGACAAGCAAATAACCTGCCTTTAAATAGGGTCCCCAGCCTTACTTCTGCATGTCTTCAAAGAAATGAAATTATATGATTATAAACTCACTTTTTCTTAGTAATACTATTCAAAAGCTGTGAGCACTGGGATCAATGATTGGTGTGTGTGTTCATGTGTGTGTTATATCTTGTTTGGCCTGGAACTCCTTCTATCCTCCTAGATTCCTTGATCCCATTGCTAGAACAAGGCCTGCAAAGGCAAGGCAAATGTGACAGCATGTGTACAGAGAGCTGACTATCTCATGCAATTTTATTGATTCAACCTACTCATTCACAATAAATATATATTTAGGTTATTACCAAAATGTGGGTATCTACACACACTGTCCTGGAAAATCACTGTGCCAAGAAAACAGAAATCAATCAGTCAGCAAGTGCTTATCAAGTATGTAGTGATTGGTGTAGTACATTGTCTTATTGGGTTGACAGACCTAAAAGTGGCTGGAAAAATCTGTTTTGTATCTCAGAATTTCATGCTGAGACAGCATACCTCTTCCTCTGCCAACTATGACAGAGACACCTTGCTTCTTAACTGGAGCAGGATCATAAGAGGAGCAAAACCATATCTTTGTTGTTGTTGTTTAATCTCCTGATAGATTTTCTGTTATTCCAGTGACCCTGTAAGAACATCCAAGCCAGTGGACACACACACTCCCTCAGGACACATTGCTACAGGAGACTAGCAAAGATTTTTTTCTTTTTGTAATTGCAAACATGTCCAGTTACATTTTCATTTTCATGTTTGTATATCACATTGGCCTTACAAAGTGTTTTCTTACTTTATCTCATTTGATATACACAAAAATCCTGTAAATTAAGCATAGCTGGTTTCTATATCATTTTGCCCACGAAGAAAGATTGTTGCTTTGGTCACTTATAGCATGTGGTCTGAACCAGGTTTATAAGCATCAGAGGGGAACTTTCATTCCTCATGTAGATTCCCTGGGTCTCAATGGGTTTCTTCACCCAAACAGGTGAACATGTATTTTGTGTGCACTGACATTAAAGGATCAAAGTTTAAGAAGCTTAATGATTCTGTGGGAATGTGGGAAACCCTGATGTCCCTTCATTCCTGGACTGTTGGACCAGGAAGAAAAAATGACTGACCTTTGTATGACTTAAAGTTTCTTGCTGTTTATTAGGGTCTTAAAAAGAATGATGTTTTTTAAAAAATACTCCAATTTGAAGCACAAACTCACTGGATTTGTAGCATTATTGAGATAACTTGAAAATAATTAGAATACGACCTGGGGAAACAGTCAGGCCAGATACATCTTTATTTAAATAATCTTGTGATGTTTTTTAGATGAACAGTGACAAGGAGCTATATATAATTAAAATACCCAATTACTTGTAGGGAATTATTAAAGAGCACTAGGAAAATTGAGATAGTCTGTCAAAAATTAATAATTAAAGCATTCTATTCTTCATGGAGATGACAAAGTAATTTATACAGATACTCTCACCAACAAAACACCTTTTGCTTATGCAGCTACCAAGTATGTTGCCTAGCTTGCAAGAGGCAGTCTCTCTAGCTCAATAATGGAGTCATCAGAGAGCTTTGAGATCAGGCTGAGATGTGTTCATAGAGTTAAATGAACACTTCTTACATTTTCAAAATAGCATTCTAATTTCCTAAAATTGAATTCCCTTCTGACAGTGAGTGTGGCTAGTTTTATCTCTCACCGTTCTTTGACAAACACTTGTACTCACACGTTTTTAGGCAGTCCCTGGAAGCCTTCTTCTTTTTGTGCAGAAGCAATAACATGCTTGTTCTGTTAGTCGGAACTTATTGAAAGATATGATTTTTTAAACTATAAACAGCCTGTAACACGTATTTCTCATAGTATATGTGATTGTACATTTAAAGTTCCATTTCTAAGTGTCTTAATATTGTTGATTAAAATGAATCATAGATTGAAATGAACTTAAAAATTAAAGTTATTAAGGTAGACTAGTTGAAGGCTAAATGACCTCTTTAAAATAATTTTATCAATCTTCAGGGTTTCAAATTATATAAGAAATGAATGAGACAGTGTTTGTAAAATGCTATACAGTTATATTTTGGGAAAATAAAAGCATTGTAATAATGCTGTAAGTTAATCATATAAATAACTTTCTGACATATGCTAATGACTCTCAGATTTTAAACTCCATAAAAATCACACAGGGGGCATATAGAAACTGTAATATGACTTCATTGTATCCCAAGAGTTATTCCTTAGAAAATTTGAGATAATGCTGAAGAATTTGCATATTAAATTAATGTTTTCAATTTGGGGAAGTCAAACATGGTCCTTGAACAACTCTCTGAGGAAGGGTTTCTGCCATGGTGAATTGTACCTACAATGATGGCTTCATAAGCTTATCCTCAGTCTCGAACAGTTTACCTAATGGACATGTCTTAGCAGAGATTGGCTTATATCCAGATAATGCTTGATGAATCTTGTCAGGAAGCTCTCGAACTGGATACTTTCACAATAGTGATCAATTACTGTGAATGGAATATTAACTAGTGTTCTAACATATTCAAAAGTGTATTACTCTTTCTTAATAAAGTTTGTAGTGCATGAAGTGTAAGCTGCCTGTATAGTTTCTCTAAAGGGTCATAGTCATTATTATTGATTGTATAGGATGCCCATAGATACTACTCATCTTTCCTATAGGGAAATATAAGTATGACCAGACACAGTTAAGTATTTCAGCCTGCAGTCTCCTTTTGTCCTCCCATTTGTTCTTCCTCTATCATTTCCAATATCCTTAGAAAGGATTATTTTAGCCTATTATACAATCTAAGGTGGTGGTGTTATTTTAAGTTAAAAAAAATGAATGTTTAACACTCTTTGCTTTGACCAATGCAGCTTTGTGGCAGGTGCTATTCCTGCATGCATTTCATCATGTCCTATTTATAACATTTTAGGTTTTGTCATGTCATTTCCCAAGATTTCTGTGCTCTAATGTTTGTGATTTTCTAATGGTAAATATTGTATGAATGTTCCCTTTCTTGGACTTATTCTTAAGTCATATATACCTTCTTAAAAATGACAGCATAATTGGATTGTGATTTTGCATTCTTTTTGAACTTACTAGAATGACAAAAACACTCTGTGAACAGGACTCACAGAACACCAAGAGGGATTTTTCCATGCTAGCAACATATGCTTAATCTTACAAATGAAGACTCTGAGACCAGATTCGGTGTTTTTCTCCCATAGCAATACTGTTTATGAGGCACCCAAATGTAAGGGAATATAATTACAACCAAATCATCCTCAGTGAAGACATTTAAATCAAATAACTCCCATGACCTTAAACGAGGATATAGAAACTAATCATGTTCCGGTTTATAGTTTAAGAATTTCTCTTATCTTTGATCTACTTTATTTATTAAAATTTACTTAAACTGAGAACATTCATAACTCCCGTGCACACCATAGGCTGACAGTTTAAATTCTGTCCTTGCTAAATTTATAGTATTATGCAGAGATTTTTAAAGTCGATTTTTAAAGTCGGAAGGTAATAACATCAGGGTGCAGAAAGGAGGAAAATGTATTGAGAACAAAGGTCTTCCAATGCAAGTCCTTGGGGAGATGAGGCAAACCCAGAGGCCGTGGCTGTGTTCTAATACTCACTGCTGGTAATGAGAGAAGGAAACTGGGTCCCTTGTACATTTTCAGCTTTTCTCCTGTCACATTCCTGGAACACTTGGAGCTCTTAGGAGTTTTCAGTAACATTCGCTATTACTCATCATCACTGTCACTGTGGAAGGGTTGGAGAAATTTGAGAAAAAAAATGATTACACCATCCATAATCATAATATCCAATGGAAACTCCTGCAAAGATTTTGGCATGTGCCTTTTTGTAGTTTGTCTTTACAAAATTAAACGTTTTGAAAAGATGCTAGTACTGAGTAAACTGTGTTAGAAAACATTTATTTTTAAAGAAAAATATATGGCTGCTGGCCCAGTTGGTATGGATCTAGAAATCCCAGCTACTTCATAACCTCATTGAGCAGGATTGTAATGAGTTTAAGGCTCATCTGAACTTCAGAATGGATTTAAGGCCAGAATTGGTTGTTTCAAGAATAAAAAGTAATTATCAGAGAAGGACTAAGGATATAGCTCAGAAGTATTGTGTTTGTCTAGTATGGTTCAGATCATATATTCAAATTTACCACAAATGTATATGTATGGCAAAACCTTTAGAATATACTAATTGCCTGTTGAGGACTACATTCTATACTATTCTACCTGTACCATAATTATTTTATCAATTATTTTGATGTTGGAAATGTCTGTTCCCACTTAAAACTGTATAATCATTGCTATTGCACATGATGATTCAGAATAAATATATATGTTAAGCACAAAATGAAAGTCATAGGTTAGAATGCTTAGTTATTTCTCATCTTCTAGCACTCATTGATGAACTGAATCCTCCTTTTACATGCATCTCTATATACTATCTATTAGACTACTCAGTAAGCATTGTCGTCTCTGAGGACAATTGATAGTGGCAGTCTGTGTCATTTATGAGTACAGAAAGCCTTGTTGTTTTATCTCTTGCTATACCCTGTTTATCTTTCCCATGCTTGAACATCTCCCCAACAGGCCAATTACACTTCAGTGTATTGCAGATACATTGCCATTTCCAGTTTACCAGGGGAGGGGTGTTCCAGAGTACAGGGATCCTTTTTTATTCAAATTAATTCATATAAATGTATTTGTTCATATATTTGATATTTATTATGTTTACTATTAGTGTGGACAACATTCTTTTTTTTTTTAGTTAAAATTACCAGACATATAATTTTATTTATGTTAGTATTAGTAGTAGGAAATTAATATTTTCTGATAGTAGAATCTATTAACACTCTTTTATGTTTTTAATTTTATTTCCATTTTTATTCTCAACATGTAGCTTTTGGAAAAGGATCTTCAGAGTGTGGCATTTTATGTATTTTTCACAGTCATGGACATTTTACTAGCATTTTCTAAGATAAATGTTGATAGAAATGAGGAGACAGAGCAGGCAGTTTCAGTCAGTAGTGAGGTGCAGAAAGCTCTCAGAAGCATAGATAGGTTCTAGAAATTTGGAGTGGAATAAGGACTGCAAAATTAGGAGAGAAAATACAGTCGCCTAAAAAGTCAGACGGGAGCTATCCTGCTCATCCTGGCCTCTGACCCTGGCTATGGTGCTGAACTGTTAGCGTGCAGCTAACCCAAATAAAATGACTAACTAGACTGATAAAGGATATTTTTCAGTTGTTATTGATTTATTTTAATCAGAAAGACTTAATTTAAATATGACCGGATGTACAAATGGTAGCATATAAGTCAATGGTAGATTCAGCTTGTTTATTTACAATTTCATGATAGTACCCAAGTCAAACCCAGGACACATATGTCTTCAGAATGAGTCTTCCTGGTTCCAACAGCTATTCTGACATCTGCTATAATTAATTTGGTTTGTCTTGAACTTTATATAAATGGAGTGGCAAAGAATATTCTCTTTTGTGCTTAGCTTCCTTGAATAAACCTAATACTTCTGAAATTTATCAATATTGATATGTATACACACACATACATATATGCATATATATACATGTATAACATACATTATATATACACATATATAATATACATAAGATGTACATATATAATATACATTATATGTATATATGCATTATCCCTTGTTTTGTTTTGTTTCTTATTCCTTTGAGCAGTTGTTGCGGTACCTCATGATGGGTTTATTCCTGTGTGGATGAACATTTGGTTTCTCTCCAGTTAAGGACTACAATAATTATAAACCTTTTAAAAAATACTTTGCAGATGTATTGGTTTATATTGAGTGTTCAAAGGAAATGGAATGTCTAGGACAGTCATAGGTACAAGATGTGCTGGGTTCTGCCCCAAGCTGTCCTAGGGCCATTGTACGATTTTACACTCTCTTCAACAGTCCATGACTAACTCAGTTGATTTCTATCCTTGTTATATGTTTATTATTATTATTATTATTATTATTATTATTATTTAAAAACTCTACCTTGAGATTGCTTCAAACTATATTGTAGGTATTCTTGCCTGAGGTTATACCAGGATAAGCATTACTAGCTAGAATTCCTATGCAAAGATAAGCTTAGGAATTAGAGATATGTACCAGAAATCACTGTTTATTTTATGGTTAGCATTACATAAATAAAAAGGGTAATCAACTAAAATAAATGAACATAGAAATAACTCACTTTGTGCAAAAAGAATTAACAACAAAACAAATACCAAAAACCTGATGTTCATGATGCTCATCCTCAAACTGTGCCGAGTAACGGGAGGGAGGGTTACGAGTGAGCACCTACAGGCGGCCTTTAATCATCCAGGATGATGAGTTGCAGCCTTTAATGGTCCCATCTTCTCCACTGTTTGAGGAAGCTTGAAGCAGACACCCTGCAATGTCTCTTTATGATGAGATAACATCTTAAAAAGTTAAAATACTTAGAAGAAAGATGTAGTTTTATATGTGCCATCTTCAGATATTATAAATCAATGAACATAGTTTTATAGTTTTAGTTGAAATCACCAGCATTAATTCAATTTACCTTTTCGTACAATGTGTATGTTAATCCACATGTTAAATATTAATATTGGACTATAATTATAAATAAAATATTTTTAACTATAAGCAGCAAATTCTCCAATCATAAATACTAAAATAAAATAGCATGACTTCTTTTCTTTGTTTTGATGAAAAATGATAAACTCTGTGAGCTCAAGAAGGGGCAGATGCCTCCTTTGCACTTCTTTGGAAAAATATACTCAAACAACAGACCAGACTTTAAAACTCTCTCAGCTAAATATATTTCTTCCAGACATTTGTTTATTTTCTCTTGAAATGCTAATCATTCTTATTTATTAAAGTCTACGGATTACACAGTTGTCAAGAAGGAAAAGTAACATGTTGACATTTTGGCTTTTAAGCATGTTCACAAATATCAGATTAAGCTCAAAATGAAGCATGCCAGAAATATAAAATATCAAGGCAAGAGTGAATTTTCTGATATTAATTCAAACATGGTGTCATCACAGAGTTGAAGTGGCTCCTCATAAAATAGTTCTGAAATTATGAACAATCAGACCTTTTTCTGATTCTGAATTCCAGATCATTATTGAATACGAGTGTTAGTAATAGCTGTTAATAAGATGCGTCTTGTGACTCTAACATTGAGCTTTTACTTGGGTAGACCTGGAATTGAATTTCAGCTTTGCCTGGTACTATGGCATTAGACAGACTCCCTCAGATATAAAATAAAGGCTGTACCAGCCTATCTTTGTATGGTATTTGAGTGACTATGTAAACTGCTTTTCATTTATGCACTAGCATACTGTAATCTCGCTGCCCTTGGAGCCCAGAAGACTGCTATTTCGCAGCCTCTCTGTGGGACTCAGTGGTGAATGATGCAAATATCTTTGCTACCCATTAACAGCTTCCATCAGTGCAGGGGACCTGTTGTCTAAAACCTGCAGCCCAGGTGTCTTTCTGTGTGACCTGCCTTTCTGCTCTCTCAGCAGATGGGAGCAGTCTCCAGCCCCACTTTCCAGTGAGTCATTCTTTCCATGGCACCCATTACACTGCTACATTGTTTTCTCCTAAGTCTGATTGTTCTATCTTCTCCAGCTTTCCTACTTTCTCCATCCTCTTGCTCTGCCACCCGAATGCACAGATTCTATTTTGGATCCTCTCCTTTCTGTCTACCTTCTCTTTTTTAGCGATTTCATCAGGCATTCTCATGTACATTTCTCTAGTCCCAACTGTTCCTGTGGATATTTAAACCAGTGCTGGATATCTTCCACCTGAAACTCTGGGCAGCATTTCACAGACTAAAAATAAACTGTGAACACCTTCCACACAACCAAAAACTTTTCTTACAGGGTCAAACCTAAAAGCTAATGTAATTCAAAACCACCAGTTAAGGACAAGAATGCCAAATGTTAAGTAGAGATGGCTATAACACTTCGGGAACCATCTGGTATGAGGAGGAGTGTGACCAAAGCAAGGGGGACATGTAATAATAGATGATTGAGCAACGGAGACAGGCATGGCTTATAGAACTACTGACTGTGCTGTTCGAGGCTGTTCAGCCTAGGTGTTTGATGGGGGCTCTGCCCTTGAGTGAAGCTGAGGAAGTTCAGTTCCAAGCAAATCAACTCAATCTTTTCCCTGTCTACTCACTTGATTCTGGTCTTTGTGATGAAGGCTTAAAACATTTTAAACTTTAGTTTCTTTGTCCCCATTTCCAGTTAGTATTGCAACTTCTCTTGTCTTCTAGATTCTTATTGTTATAATTGGCTTTTACTCCTGTGTCCTTTGTTTAGAAGTTGACACAGGTTTCTAGTCTCTGTGCCTCTCATATTCTACTCTACACCACTTACCATTGCACTTTGACAATTGATTTCTTCTTCCTGTCAAAGTTACTTTAGAGTTCAAAATCTTAAATTTTAGATCCAAAACCATTATTCTTGTCCCCAATTTCTATTTTGGTGAGTGTGTGTGTATGTGTGTGTACACATGTACCATGACCTATATGTGGAGGTCAGTTGAAGGCATTTTTATGAGTGAGTTCTCTCTGTTCACCATGTTGGTATCAGATACCAGACTCATGTGGGCAAGGATGTACCAAATGCTTATCCCAGAGGTCTTTGCCTCCAACTTTTACATAGCTTTTCAGCTCTTTCCATTATGCCCAAGTTATAAAATCATCCAAAAATTTACATTGAGCTTATACTTTTTTTCCTGATTCTGCCAGAAGCTACTTAACATGTATGATAGCTGTATGTCAAACTATTTTTATTTAAATGAAGGGTTGCTTCCTTCAACATGGTAATTCATATGATTTTTCACCTTGCTCCAATATATATTTAATATGTTTCGTTAATGAAAACATACACAGGTATATTTTGAAATAAATTTAAAGAAATTTAAAGCTAGAACAAATAAAGATGTTAAATACTTCATTTTTCTTTTAATCATGATATTTTTCAAAGAATCGTTGAATGTAATAATCTCAACTATTGGCTTTGTACTGGTTTAATTAAAGAATGTGAAAATATTTCTCTGGTGTTCTAGTCACTGGTTTCCTGATGGCCACTTTGCTTTACCCACCTAGCATCTATTTGATATTACTTTGCATGATGAAGAAGCTTCCTCATATTTTTCATTAAGAATATATATTGATATAGCAACATCACTTGTTATAATTATACTCCTTGGATCCCACCCAGACTAATTTATTATTCAGGAACTATTAGCCCGAGTCTCTGCCATTTGTAGTTTAACAAGCTCTCTAGGAGAGTACTGTATGCTAAGGTTTGAAAATGATCATGACTCAAGCAGGGGCTCTCTAGACAACTAGTGTGACTCCACAGTGATTCTTTTAAAGTTCCATGAGGAATTTGACCCTTGGGCTGAATCTTGGAAGAGCGTTGTTTAATTGGGTTGTTTGATTGTCTGTTTGTCTGTTTTAGTTCTGGTATTCTTCTAAATTCTGATATACTCTGTCATACAACTACTTCTCCTTAGTTTTTCAAAACCAGACTTAATAATGAAAACTGATACTAAAATTTTTTTATAGCTGGGAACTATTACCATTTTAAGGGATTACTTTATCTGAGGGTGAGAAGAGTGACGTGGAGGAGGACGATTTGGGTATAATACTGCTATGAAGAAGTACGTTGTCTTTAGACATAGTAATGTCATTCAAAATTTATCACTGGAATGTTCATCTACTAAATTGTGGTTTTGATGATTTAATTTTTAAAGAATTACTGTTTCCTATGAAGTGGGATGAGTGACTACAAATATAACTCATGGGAAAATAAAATAACCATGATTTATGAGTAAATTTTTGGCAAAGGCAAGGAAGGGAGATGTTTTAAATTCATTTCCTGCCTTTGCTCATTCTTGTTAGTTGGCAGGTCTAGAGATAGATTAAGGAGCTTCTCATAATTACAGAGATACATAATTCTATAAGAGTTATTACCTAAAAAATACCTTGTCTAAGAAATCACTATTGCCAATTTTTCATTTAAAATGTGCATACTTAAGAAAGAAGGTACTTTCTAGCTTTCTCTTTTAATACACAAACATTACAGATGCTTCTTTAAGATCCAAGTTCATGAATCCAACCCCTTTGCCTCTATTAAACTTAACACAGCAAAGGTGTTTGGTGGGATTTTTGCTTTCACTCTGCTTCAGCAGATAATTGTTGCCTGTAACAGAGCTAAGGTGATTAAAATTGGTGGCATTAGTTCTCTTCGTGGAAACCTAGCTAAGCCTTATATCCGCTACACCACAGGACTTGCGATGACCATATAAGCAATTGGTATCTAGTCCTTATATTTCTAGACTAAATAAATTCTACTTGGAAAAGCATATGCCTTAGACTTGGTTGAGATTTATTCTGTCTCTCTGTCTCTGTCTCTGTCTCTGTCTCCCTCCCTCCCTCCCTCCCTCCCTCCCTCCCTCCCTCCCTCCCTCCCTCTCTCTCTCTCTCCTCTCCTGTATAGTAATGTGTGTTACTTAATGTATGTTTTAATACATTAGCTTGTGAACTCCTGTGGCTTCTAATATAGTACAGTCATTATCTCAATGTTAGGACATTTCCATTGCTGGCCTCCACCTCCTAAAACCCTTCCATGCTCAACAGCAGTCCTTTCCCACCACTCATGTTCCCCAGGCTTAAGAACCTACATCTCACCAGACATGAAGGGACACACCTTTAATGCCTGTACTCAGAGACAAAGGCAAGAGGATAATTGAGTTTGAGACCAGCTTGATCTGTGTAGTGAGTTCCAGGACAGCTAGGGCTACACAGAGAAACCTTGCCTTCAGGAAACTACTACTCTCCTTTTAGTACTGTAGACCTGCCTATGCCATACTTGTTCTCTGTCAGGTCTGTGGTCATGAACCAAGACAAACCTGGTTTCTGTTGTTATTATATTTCAGTTTTCTGACCAATGCACAATCATGTTCCATCTGTAGAATGAGATTAACAGATATTGCAATATTTTTAATTAAATGAGGTATTGTTTTCAAATCTCTTAACTTAGCATCTGGCACATATGCTCACAGACATTAGTGAGCTACTTTTAGTTGTTTGATTTTTTTTATTGTTTATTTCCATTCTGTTAGAATGGGTCATAATATTACATTATTATATAAAAAAATAAAGGTAATATTAGAGTTACTAAAAATTAAGTTGAATTATTGCTGACCTCTATGATTTACTATAATTTAAAATAAAACCAAATACAAAATATTAAATTTCTTCCATTATCAAACACTTTCAAAGTTAGACAATAATCAGTCCTTTTCCCAAGCTACTACTAGTTGGAAAAATACCTTCATTTGATAACTTTGCAGTACTTTCTGAACTTTAATTCAAATCTTTAAAACATTACTCTTTATAGTGTCTGTATTTTAAAGGTATGTGTTGTGTCCCTGGTCCATCCAGTGGAGAGTATCATTCTTCTATGTTTCCTAAATGTGGACAAAATACTCATTTAATTCCTGTCCTAATAAGGCATTTTATATTCAAAAGCATAAGCTCTATTTCATTGATGGTTTCTTAGATTTATGGATATGGACAGGAAACCAAGCATTGACTCAGTGAAGGAATCACATGGCATGTCTCTGGGCTGTTTCTATGCCTCTGGTATAGAGCCATTCATTCCAATGACACATAGTCTCTCATATTCTGTTTTGTTGTGCACCGTCTCTCCTTGAATTGCTCATGGCTGAGGGCCAAGGCATGCCTTTGTTCCAGTGGGCCTGCCTAATGTGGATGTTTACATGGTTACTGGCTTTGGCACTTTGGCTTTACAGAGTGATGATTTTCTCTTTACTTTCTCGGCTTTGCCGTTGTTAATAATAGGTCCTGAAAGGCCGAACCCTTTCAGGATGGCAAGGACTTAATTTGCCACCACAGATTTTTCTACACAACTTCAGGGCTGCAGTAATTTGGCATGACAGAAGATGTGCACTGCCAACAAATTATCAGAGGGGAGAGTGGCTGTTTGCATCACATGGCATTTGATGAACATTCCATTAGTTTGGTGACTACTCTGGGTATTTGTACTGATCTTTTTCTGTCCTCACCAGAGCAGACTCCATGATCTCTCCCGCTCTGTGTCCTTTGGTCAGTTTTCTTGTTTCACTTCACATGTTTGAGCTTAATCCTGCTGCTAAGATATCCACTCCTTTCCTTTCTGCTTATTACAGACTTTGCCTCCTCTTCTGCTGCTTAAATCCTCATAGGATTCTTCCTACCTCCTGGAAGCCTTTCTCAGATAGTCTTCAACAAGTTCCATTTATCTCTTTCATGAGTTTACATGTCAGTTGATTTCATTGCCAAATCACTTGTCACTTTATTAAACTGTTGACAATATTTCATCAAATTACATCTGGCTATAGATATTCGTTAGTCAAGATAGTATACTAACAGTAATATGCTGGGGTTTTTTTGTTTTTTGTTTTTTTGTCAAACTCCACCCCCCATTTACACAAAGCATATGTGTTATATAAAAAATTTAGGTATAAAATCAAATCAAAATTTTAAAGATAACTTTCACCTGATTAAGTGCAAATTTTTAGAAATCTTGTCATTGAAGACTTTCTGGATTATAATTGACACACTCTTGAACTGACAGCTTTGAAAGCTGATCAAAATGTGAGTTTCTTCCTAAAGTCCTAAGCTATTTATTCCATCTCTTCAGGATTGTACAGGTTTTAGGAAGACACCACTGGGGGGTGAGGACAGGGAGACCAGAAATGGGTAGAAACTCAAGCTACTCAGGAAAGTGATGGTTTCTTATTACGCTCTATTATTTACAGATCTCCTGTGGTGAGAGTACCTTTACCTCTAGGTACAAGAGAATCTATGTGTTGTCAGTGTGACTGTGCTGTATTGTCAGCACAGAAGTTTGAACCTTATATAGAACTATGGGAACTATGGAAGTAAGGATAGAAAAGACAGTTAAGCACTGAACTTCCAGCTTGAGAGAGAATGGGTATGACAGCAATTTACTCTGAATAAAAGAATTTCAGCACAAAGAAGAATCTGGGCTCTAAGCTTCCTTCCTTCCTTCCTTCCTTCCTTCCTTCCTTCCTTCCTTCCT
>NW_021604607.1:3343490-3363000 GCF_004785775.1 Grammomys surdaster | reverse complement strand
CTCCCTCCCTCCCTCCCTCCCTCCCTCCCTCCATCCCTCCTTCCCTCTCTTTCTTTCTTTCTTTCTTTCTTTCTTTCTTTCTTTCTTTCTTTCTTTCTTTCTTTCTTTTTTTATGATGCCTAGACTTTTTCCAAACAAATCCTGACATACTTTCCTATGTGGTAAAAAATACCTGGAAAGTAGGAGAATTACATAATTCATTTTGTGAGTGCTCTGAATTCAGCCATTTTCTTGCAGGTTAGTTGAGTAACTTGGATAAAAGCAATTGGGATGGAGGAAGGGATGACAAAGAAGGCCTCCCATTTGCATCAGAACAGTGTATTTTGCTGCAGACCACATTGGGCCAGGTGCCTTTTCTTTCTGTAGTAACAGAATTCAGACATGTTGGAGATAAGGAGCTTGAAATCAGTGTATCTCAACACAGTGGCTAAACAACATTTAACACTGAAAATAACTGTGGCTATGAGCCTCTTTGCTTCGGCTACGTTTTTATAAAAAGTAGTTGACAGAACTTTATGTGTCTTCATTTTGCATAATCCAGGAGCAATATAGTTAATGATGAGGAAACACTATAAAATTAATCTGCAAACCAAAAAAAATTGAACAAATTCTTTGAACTCTTGGTTTCAGTCACTAGCGTGCTTTCTGTAGACACTATGAGAACACACGACTCAAAGAATGTCCCTATACTTTTGCTAAGTTCCTCTAAATGTGATGTCTACGAAAATCTCAATTGATATACATACTACAGTTTAAAATAAAGCTACTGTCCTCAATTGAAAATTATAAATTATTATTTAAATACACTTAGCAGTAAATATTTTTCTTTTGCTAAAAATAGTATACTTCAAAGAGCTATATAATAGACGTTTATGGAAGGATCTACATTTCAGGTGAACTTAGAAATAAAGCAGTATCAGTATCAGAAGTACAGTGTGTGCTGCTCTTCCATTCCATAGGGATAGTAGCTACAGACTCAATGTGATGTTGATCACTCTTGCTTCAAAAAATGGGGTTTTTTTTGACATGTGGTAAATACATTTACATGAATTGCATGCTTGATATATTGTTTAATTGGCCTGATTTGAAAGTTGCATAAATAGGTTAATAATACTTCTAGCCTTTTATGAGTTTGTCGAGACTGTAGAGAATATTACTGTGGCATTTAATTAATTCATCAGTGCCACTATATATCACTGAATAAGCTGTAGTCATTTTGTCTGCTCTGTCAGTCATGAAGAGGTGGTCTTACAAATAGTGTTAGTCTTACAAATAGCCCTCCCTGATCCTTTTTTTATTTAAAATCCATGTAATCCATAAGACTTTCCTATATGGCATAGACACAAGAGTGGGAATATAAATATATATATATATATATAGTGTGTGTGTGTGTGTGTGTGTGTGTGTGTGTATGTATGTGTATAAACATAATTTTGAACTTTCTAATGAAATTCAATTGCTATCATCCTCAGTTCATTGGAAGAGTGAGTAAACAACCCTCATTGCTGTATGTATTTGTCTAAACGTATGTTTCTTCCCTATCTGTGGAGAATAGATTGATATCCCATTGTGATATAAATTTAGTTTATCTGGTTGATAATGAAGTTGTAAGTGTTTTCACATGTTTCGTGCTTATTTCTGTACCTCTTCGGTGAAATATCTGTTTGTATTTTTCGTTCTATTTTTGTTGTTACAATTTCTTTTGTCCTTATTGATGCTTAGGAATTCATCTTTGTTTTTTGATAAGTTCTCCTACACTGGGCCTCTAATTTCCAGTTTTAAACCATCTTTTAGTGATGTATCTTTTATTTTATTGTAGGCAAATATTATTTGACTTTTAAATTTACTCCTTGGAACTTTGCTTCTGAAATACTTTTTAACTTGAAATCATTTCATATAAAATATGCATATATAAGTCTTTAAAATGTTGAAGCATTCAATCAGCATCCTTTTTCCAAATGATACAGGATCATAAACTACTTTAATTCCTGACATGCTCTCCTTAGAAAAATATTATCAATGATTTTTAGTTCCATTAATACTATAATTTCGGTAGTGTTAATATCTTCGGAATGTTATTTTTTTTATTTACCTAGATGTTTATAACTTGATATCCCTTATTATACCTTAGGTATTCTGTGGCTATTTCACTCTTTTCAAGAGTACATTAGAAGTATGATTTGTAATTTTATGTCATTGGGTGTTTCTGCACCATCTCATCATTTATATCTTTTATTTTATCTTTATTCTGAAAGTTTTACCAGGGTGTACCTGTTTTGGCAAAATGACTATTGTCATTCATGCTTTGCAGCCACTAAGCCTATTATCCTGCTATCCTTCACTTTCTAAGAGTTGAGGAACCAGTTGGATGTCTCTCCACTATTTTCCTGTTTTTAACATAGTTTCTTCTCTTGTCTGTTCTCCTAGTTTACTGTCAAGTACATGTCAAGAGAAGAGTTTCCATTCATCTTGAATGCTTTGGATTTGTTGGCTTTTCTTCATCTAAGGATTTGCAGAAATAATCAATTACGTAGAATGACCAGTTCCCATTTCATTCTTCCTTTTTCATTCTGGAAGAGTTTTATCCCTTTAGGAACACCTCTGCTTTCATACTACTTGTCCTATCATATCATATTAGTCATTTTAAATGTACAACAAAGAAGAACCGTCTTCGTCCAATGTTCCCACTCTTTGCAGAAAACAGAGGTCATGCTGGGCAATAAAGCTGCTAGTTGGTCTCTAAGTTGACAAAATCATCACTGATAGAGGATGACCTAGGGCTGGAAAGATGGCTCAGCCATTAAAGGCTAGGCTCACAACCAAAAATAAGAGGATAATCTAGAAGAAGATGTCTCCATTTACTAATCATTGCCTCCTCAACTAAGTCCTAATACCAATTACTGCACCCCAAGCCATTTCTTGCCTTCCTCGTTAATGTTGATCCTTTTCATAGATCTCTGATTTGTCACAACCTGAATGAATTTTTGAGATCTTTGTCTTCCATAATTGGAAGTATCATCATGAAGTCCAGAAGAAGAAATTATTCCTGAATTTCCAAGACTGGCATATGAAGAGTTAAAAGCATTACTATGATGGATGGTTAGTTTTCATAACACCTACAATGTCCTTTGAGAATGTGTCTATTAATTAATCAGCCTACATGGGCTAGCTTAGGAACATGACCATCATTTATAACATCAATTCGTTGGGAAACTTAATACTGAGTTTGTAAATACAAGCTTACAAATGGACTCTTGTATTGTAGCCTGCTTGTAATATGGACACTGACTATACAGGAGATAATTTGACCACTGTGTGGGCTGAGAGGGAAATGCTGTCTGTTAACCAGCAATGCCACAGATTTGAACATTGCACATTTGTTTTGTGTAATCATTCATCTAACTGTGAGCAAAGAGCAGGACTGAAGTGCTGCTGAGTATGTCTAGTGTTTATAAATTCCACTTTAGTAGAGCACACTGCTGTACTCCATCACTATATCTTAATTCTAAATACGATGTCTATTGTCTCCTCCTCTTTAGTTAGCCAGCAACAGAGCAGCAAAGGGAGTTCCTCTTGCAGTTCAGTAACATTTAATTGCTTGTTCCATTTTGCTTTCATGAGAAAAAAATGGAGTTGCTGTCTGTGTAGTTTTAGTCCCTAGATTTACAATTGCTAAGAACTTAACACAGTAAGACTTTGCATGTCTTTACAGAGAGAAATCAGAAGGGAGTTGTTGTTGTGATTCTGTGCATGTATATGTGTCTTGTGTGTGTTTGTGTATGTGTGTGTATTTATAATGAATCACAAAACATTACCTAGGAAAACATACATCAAAGTAGTGATATATAAATTGTAAAATTATAAGCCATGTACATTTTCTCATTTATATTTTTCAAAACTTATATAACTTTATAATCATAGTTAAATACTGCTTCCAAAACAGTGAAAAACAATGACATTTAAAATTATTCTAGAACATTATAATCACCCATTCAGCATCCTCATGTCAAATGGGAGTAAGATGAGGCTGAGTGGGCTTTCATAATTGCTTACAGCTTCATTGGACACAGGCTACAACCTGCGAAGACATCACTGTAGCTTTCTCTGATTCTTATTGTCATGATCCTTATGATCCATATGTTGGAAGTGTAGCCTTCTCTCTACTGTCTCAAAATTGTACTGATGAACAACACCTCTTCCTCCAAACATTGTACATTGCTTTGTAAAAGCTAGGTTGGGAGTAGGACTAGATACATGCACATGTAATTGTGGGGATTCATTTTTTCCCATCTGAAGAATTAGAACTCTTTTGGCTTTGCCACTGCTGGAAACAGAGTTCCCTCCCTCACTGTAGTTGTGGATAGTTGTTTCCGACTTGAGGTGCAAAGGGGGAAAAAAAGGACAGATCGGGTGGTTTGTTTTCCAGAGATTCCAAAGATTCATTTTCATCTTTTAAACAGCAAGAAGGCCTTCACCAGTACCAATACGCACACACACACACACATATACACACAAAGAATAAGGAGGAGGAGGGGGAGGAGGAGGAGGAGGAGGAGAAGGAGAAGAAGAAGAAGGAGGAGGAGGAGGAGGAGAAGGAGAAGAAGAAGGAGGAGGAGGAGGAGGAAGGAGGAGGAGGAGGAAGGAGGAGGAGGAGGAAGGAGGAGGAAGAGGAGGAAGGAGGAGGAGCAGGAAGAGGAGGAGGAGGAGGAGGAGGAGGAAGAAGAAGAAGAAGAAGAAGAAGAAGAAGAAGAAGAAGAAGAAGAAAGAAGAAAGAAGAAGAAGAAGAAAAAAGAGAAGAAGAAGCCAAAATCATACAGAGACAGTGTAGAATATCCATGCAAGTATAGCTTATCTTGTTGAAGCAGGAACGTTTTTCAGAATCTAGCATGTCCTAGCATTTCTCAGCATTCAGGTAAGAGAAAAGCTGGCATCTACCATTAAAGGTTAAGATCTCTAAAAAAAAGTTTCCAAAGAAGCAGAATCTACTCTTCTGAATCTTCAGCATGGAAAATACAATTCGTTTTCTCTCTGAGTTTCCCAGATACTCAGAACTGAATGAACAATTGCATGTAAATTATATGCATTAAACTATATTATATATTATCAGATTGGTAATTTCTCTATGACTAGTGCTAATCTGCTAAGGCATAAATCATTTAGAACACAGCCTTGCATGATGTTGTTAGGCCAAGTCCTCTGCCCAGAGCCTTTCTGCCTAGCATAAAAGAAATAGGTACGATCAATGTAACAGGAGACATTCATCTGCTATATCCTCATTTTCTTCTTTCCTTTTTCCTGGAACCAGCCACTATGTTTCCTGAAGATATTCAACATGCCTACAATCCTGATGTATCGCAACAGATTTAATACTAATCATTGGCTCTCCAATTTCCTTGAGTAGCTATTTTTCAAGTGAGATATATGCATGTCCTTCACTATTACATTGTAGTATTGTAGCCTCATGAGCTATCTTAGCTTACAAACCGGCTGTTGCTTTTCCTAGAGTTTCTCTGCCCAAATCACCACTAGACCAAGGGGGCTGAGACTTACTGGTACACATAACCCTCAGGATCATTGTGTTTCAGACAGGAAGACATCTTAAAAAATACTTGATTTGCCCCTCTTACTTTTTTTTTTCTGATTTGTCATTCTCAAAAAACAGGAAAACATTTCAATGTCAAAGCATACATGTGGGTAGAGTTGAAGGAAGAATGTCGTTGCCATTGAAAGGAACAAAATCTTAATAGTTTGCCTCTGGTAGGTTAAGATGATAAGAGGGAAAACATGATTGAGCTGAATAGAAGGCCAAAAGCACAGGATATAGTTAATCACCAATCTGGTATTCATTAGTAATAATTCTTGAGGTATTAGAATTTATACTATGATTTCTTAGCTTGATTCAAGTTGTGTTTCATCAAAACTTTCTACATAAATCATTCCATAGAAATCTTACTTTTCGGATTTATTTTTGTCACAATCATTTACCCTTATGTAATGTCACCTTATGGCACAAGTAAGATGGCTCAGCAGGAAAAGGCTCTTGTGGCCAATCCTGCAGATCTGAATTTGATCTCTTGGCCACAGTTGGTGGAAGAAAATAGTCAGATCCTCCAGGTTGCCCTGTAACATCTATATGTTTATTGTGATATGAGCAAATACACAGACACAAGCATCCACAAAACATAATAAAAATGAGAAGAATTCTTACCATATACCCTCTATCTCTGCATAGAGCATCAAATTTCCCAGCTGTCTGTTTTAGCCTTTGTGTGTGTGTCCCACAGGGGTCCTGGAGAACTCCAGTGGAGTTCTCAGCCTGCCCTAAAAAGCTGCCTAGGTACTGTTTATACAATACAGAGAATCACTAATTCTAAAAATGTTTAAGCAAGAAATAAATTACGGGTGTTCTGTTTGTTTGCCATGACTTGTTTTTCTTGCCAGTCAATGAGATAGCTGAGCTTGCAGAAGATTACTTTTGCTAACTGGGTAGATATGGAATGTGTCCGGTGGCTGTGCTCTACATTGAGTGCAGGATGCATCCATGGTATGTATTACCTGGCTGTGCTCCAAGGTGAGTGTTAGCTGTGGTATGTGTGTTGGGGTCCAGCTGTGGTTCTACTTCCTCTGATTCTTCCCTTCTGGAGTCCAGAACCAGTGGGATTCTGCAGTATTTCCGTCTCCATGGGAGTGGGGTTGAGGAGAAATCTTCTCTAAGGATCTTAGTTTTACATCTCTTTTAGACTAAGATCTTCTCAAAGGGTCTTCAATGAAATATATCTCTTAGACCAGCTTGCCTTGTGCACATACTTTTATTTGGGGTTGACTTGTATGCATATAATTTATTCTGGGTGAGCCAGGGGTATATATGAACCTTGGAGAGTAGGAAGGAGTTTTCAGCATAAATATAAGTCATGGGCTAGAGTTTTAAAGTTCTGTGAATGCCTCATTTGCATGGAGAGGCGTGTATTTGTGTGTGTGTGTGTGTGTGTGTGTGTGTGTGTGTGTGTGTGTCTAAACTTGTAGGTCTGACAAGGACTTCTCAACCTTCCTCTGGTACAGGGTATGAGGATTTAGGCTCCCCATGCACAGTCAGTGAAGGGGAAGCCCTGCTGGGAAAGCGAGTCCCCCATTTTGTGCTAAGATCAGAGGAGCTATCCAGTCATGGTAGACTTAAGCCTTAATTAGCAGGATTGCCTCACTAATAGAATAGCTAAAAGTATCCCAAATAGCAGTGTAAAACCCTATCTCACAAAGAATACACTCCATGTTTTGGGGGAAGAACCTAAAAGTGTGAATTTGGAATACATTCTTTACAGAATAATTTGAACATTCCAGAGGACAATAAAGTGCATTAAAAATGCAAGCACTTTCAAAATTATCCATATGGAGAATTAAAATCCTGGTACTGTGACCAGGTGCAAAACCCACAAAATATCCTGTAATTAAAAGACAATGACAAGAATAAGCCCGGTCTCACAGACTCATCACTATCTTACTCATGTCAAATGTCTTCACTGTTTTCTTGCTTTGTCCCTAAGTTATACTATGGCTGCCTGTCAACCCTGTGTGTTTTTGGTTAAACACTTATAGCATAATGTTTTAATAGAAGTAATAGATTCTGAATCTATGTATATTCTTATGTTTCCTATATGGCAGGGATGGGTTTTGAAGGGAAATCTTTACATTTTGTTGGATAGACAAAGAGTTAGTACTCTTGCCCATAGGAAAATTTCATAAGAAAATTAAATTTCATTAATCGATGTGTTGGTCAAGTTTACACAATTGTTTACTAATATGGTGATGAATACTAAAAATAAAAAAAAGTCATAGCATTGGCTACTAAAAGAGGAGGAAGACAGTGACCTGTATTCAGTTGTTTTTACCTTCATTTTCTGTGGGTCCCTGTTCAAGAGAGCTTCCCATGAAGATCTCTGGCCCGACCTGTTGCAGGGGTCCAGGCCAAGGGGATAGAGTGTGAGCAGGGAGGGGGAATTGCCTCTGCTGCCTCCACTGCTGCCTCTGCCCTCATCTCCACTGTTGCCACCCAGTTGCTCCCAGGTGTTGCACTTGTCTTTCTGAGCTGAGCTGGTCCAGGCTGGAGTAGTGAGAAGCCAGCTAGCTAGTAAGGAGGGGAGGATCTTGAAGGTGCTTCAGGAGAGCAGATCTCTTCCCAAGTGTTACAGCTCTTGCAACAGAAACTCTCCGACCACAGGATGATTCTCGAACACTTTTATTTCTCTTGAGTAGGGTTCTTATATACAGTTTTGGGGTGGGTTAGGGTATAACAGTAGATAACCCCTATTGGCTTGATCTGACAGCCTGGAGTGTGTACCAGTTAAGTGATTTGGCTCGAGTGGGGTTGATATTAACTGGGAATGTTCGAGGAGTTTGGGTTTCAAGTTCTGTATCAAACTCCTGAGTAACATGGCAGATGGGGTTAGTTTTTGCAAGAAAGTCTTGAAAACTGAAGAGTTGTTGGGTGGTAGCTCTAAATTCTGTCAATTCAGCTCTAAAAGATATGACTCTTGCTAGGTATGACCCAACAGTACATGAACATCTTCATATCTTTAACTCTTCCCCTATGCTTGTAGGAGCCCTTTACCAACCTCAGGGAGTGCTAGAATGGCTCCATACCCCAATGGTTGTTGCATCCGAATTTTAAATGAAATGAATGCACTCTCTAGCATGATTAAAAATGGCAGGGATAGAGCCCTACAAACCCTAGGAAAAGAACCTGACATTCTTGTCACCCCCTTCTCCCTCTCCTACATTCACTGGCTTATCAAAAATCATTCCCACTTTGCTGTCGGCTTATAATAGGATTCCTGTGGGGGCAGGGACAGAGAGAGGCCTAGTTTTTGAACTAGGCAGGGAGTTACTCACTGTCCTTGAGTTCCGTAGAGTGGTTCTTCATGGGCACAAGCGGGTGTACTCTTAAAGCTGGCTTTGCCTGCATTCTCCACCAGTTGTGGGTCTATAGCTCGCTCGTGCGTATGGGTCCTGTTGGGCTGAGTTGTGGATCTCACATGTCTGCCACCCCAGGTGGCTGGAACCGTGGCTCAGGGAGCAGAAGCGTGGGAATTTGACTGAGTTCACTCCACATGATGCTGGATGGACGCTTGGCTATGAGAAGCTGCGGGGCTCCGCCTGGGCATGGACAGGTCTCAGCCTAAAGTCCCTCTGGGGCAGAGCTCCTGGGTTGGAGTTCTCCAGGCCGAAGAAGCTGATTGGGAGACCAGTGGTCTCTGTCCTCGGGCTCCCAGACACCGCTGGGAGCAGCAGAAGAACTGAGAACTTGACTAGCCCGCAGACGAGAGGGGCTGGTTCAGCTAGCTTGCTTGAGTTGTCAGGCCTATGTGGCTGTAACACAGAAAGGTCGTCCACAGGAGATTAGACAGCTGGATAATCAAAGTCCCTCTCCACAGTTCTCCATGGCAGGCCCCAAAGACAAGAGGAAGTCCATGATCTTAAAAGGTTTATTGTCATGGCTGAAAGTGGATGTAGCTGTACCCTGTACCCCATGTCCTCAGGACAGGCCTGAGGTTAAATATTTTTTGTAAGGAGGAGGGTCTGTGAAGGAATGCTTAATTGGCTATGCCCTCTGGCCTTTAGGTATCTCATTAATATGAAGATCTCTTGAGGCTCTGTGGCCTGTACTCATGTCTTCTACCTGTGGACAGGCTGGTAGGGGCATTGCCCTATGTGACTGAAAGGTGCTGATCAATGAAGGTCTTCAGCCTCCTGTCAGAAGCCTGGGGTCTGGGAGTGTGGCAAAATGCATGCTGTCCCTTGCAGGGATACCTGTTGAGTCTCTTGCCATCTCTAGCCAGTTCTCTACCAGAAACCAAGCTATCCTTTAATGGTCCCACAATTGTTTTTACTCCCTCTTCCTATCTTAACTTTTTATCATAAAATGGTTATGACTTGATTCTTTAATACTGAACTACATTTAAAAATGCCTAGATAAATATTATATATATTTTACTTGTATAGGTTTATATGTATTTACTTATAAATTTTAAGTGCACATAAATGTTCTGCCTACCATAAACAATAGAAAATTGAAAGCCAAACCATTTCCTTCAAGCAGTCTTTCTGCATTACAATTGAAGTAACTGAGAAAGACTCTCTCACATTAGAAAAGAGCACACCTGTCTCCACCTTTCATATAGTACTTCTATGCATTGAGCTCTGTGATGTAAGAACCTATGCTCAGTGACTGCCATTTATAAAGGGTATTATGTCATAGCAATCAAGACAACTTTAGAATCCTCTTGAGTTGATAGTTTCCATGAGGCAGATTGAGCTATTTAGTGTTAAGTGTGACTCTATGTTAATGGACTACACACCCATGTTATATCTTTGCATACACATAAAATAATTTTGCTTCCTGTAGTATTTTTATTTTCTTCTCTTTATTTGACTTCTTCATTGTGTTAAATAGACTTAAACATACATTATATTGAAATAAAATGTGAAGGTACAGTAGGATGAATTATAACCTGCAATTAAGCATCTGCATACACTAACATGTGTCAAAACAGCAACCTGGAAACTGCCTACTCCCTTAAGACAGGAACTCCCACTCTTTCATCTTCAGAACTAGCCCTGACTTTACTTCTTTCCCTAGAGTTGAATTGTTCAGCTATTTGGAATTTTTTATAAAAGAATAATTCTATAAGTATCTTTTGTGTCTTTTTCTTGTTAACAATTTTGCAATTGTGAAATTCAGATATAGTCTTGTGGGGAGCTGGTAGAATCTGTGTTTTAAAATCTTTTCATAAAAAATTTGTATGGTGCTAGAGTACAACCAACATCTTGTGTGTGCACACCACCACTCAGCTCCATCACTTTGTACACCGTCTTCTATGTTTTTCACTGATGGAAATAACTCTGAGCCTTTTCATAGTTTCATATTATTATAAGTAAAGCTCACTAGATGGGAATTTATCCTGGTTGATACTGACATATTTCTGTTGGATATCAGTCAGGACTATAATGAGGAATTCAGTAATATGGGACATACCTATCATATATTTTTAGTTGAAATTATTAAAGCATTGCCCAAATGGTCACAGAAATTTACATCCCCATTGTATTTTCTCTGCCTTGTCATACATCTTTGTGTTAGTCTGGTTGTCATTTATTGTTATACTGAATATCCTTTCAAGTTTTGAGGTGTAGTTTCTAGTTTCCAAAATGATTTCTTTCCCTTGTAATATTGGGTGACAGAAAAGGATAAACCTATTGATGCCTCCTGTGAATGAAAACAAAGAATATTGGAAATAAATAGTCTAATAATTAAATATATATACACAAATATTCCTATGGAAACTGTTTTTTGTTTTTATGAATTTTAAGAGAGAGAGGTGGGGGAGAAAGAAAGGATAATATGGAAGGAGATAAACTTTGGTTATATTTTTTACATTCTAAAACTGTAGTAATACTTTACTTGACCATTTTTTATACTTAAAGTTATTTTTAAGTTAAAAAAGTAAGTTTTGATTGCTGAAAATAGTTTTGCGTTCAATATTTTAATCATTATGTTTCCTCCCTACATTTCTAATTTTTCATCAGTCACACCCTTACTAGCATCATAAACTGTATCTACTCCTGTGGCACTGAATGGCAGCCACACTGACTAGAAGGATCACTCTCCAGCTGTAATTATAGAACCTGTTGTCTTTACTCTTGTTTCCATGAAGATTTTGAGCCCTTACAGAGTCAAAACTTTTATCCTATAAACGTAGTACTATGTGTGACAGCCTTTATTTCTAAACATTATCTCTAACCCTTCAGTCTTCTGTGATACGTGGGTAGTATCTTTTGTTTGTTTTTTGGAGATGTTTTATTACACTGAAAATGATGGAACTCTGTTGGGATTTCATTTGGTATTCTTTGAGATGAGCTTCTTTTCTAATGATGAATAAGGCAAGTTGACAATCATGTGACTTCTGTAAGCATGTGTCATCTAATGCCGTGCATAAGAAATAGGTAGATGATGTGGTCTGCTTTGTTATGTCTCCTATGTTAAAACAGCAAGGACATTATAATGTATACCTATCAAAGATTTCAATGGTCATCAAACATTTGCCATTACCTAGCAAGATAAAGAACTTATACTCAGCCAAAATGAAGAACGTTACAGTATTTTTCTAAGTTGTTAACTCAAGAACATTGAAAAATAATGTTAAAAAATTCTCCCACTACATTTATTATTATTATTATTATCTTACTATTTTATCACATGATAAAAATGACCTTACAGTCAGGCACAGTGGCCATTCTGTTCTGTTAGCATTGTTTTTACTTTTCATATATGTTTCAATCAGTTGATTCAGAAAATATAAATAACTCTAAGAGTACTTGTAAGCATTATATATATATATATATATATATATATATATATATATTAAACATATTAAATAATTATGCATATCCTGGTTCCATCTAATATATGTTATATATAATATATATTAGATATTAGATGTATACAGATTATATTATAATTATATTATAATTATATATGTATATTTATATTAAATATGTATAGATTAGATATAGATTAGATATATCTATCTATATATAAATAATATATTTATATATATACATATATATGCATATATATGTGTCATATATATATATACACACACAGATATATATATATTAGATGGAACCATGATACCCATAATTATTTAATTTTAAAAGTAATAGCAAATGATATTTTAGTTTGTCAGTTGATCTGCAGTGAGTTCTGAAGGACAGATATACTGCATTCTTATACAATTTACTGGGAAGAACTCTATTTTGCAATCTGAAGCTCAAATAGAGAAAAATTATTTTCAATGAGCAAAGAATACAATACTCAAACTGACTTGCCCTGGACACAGGGATCATTTTTCCTGTGACATCTCCTTGTCAGAAAGTATATCTAATGGCAGTTGGTTATCTTTTCTTTCCTTACCATGTTGCAGTTTTAAATATTCTGTTTGAAAGATGAACTATTCCAAGTGGTTAGATCACAGAAGGTGACAGACAGTTTTAATGAGCCACTAGCAGCTTAGGCTGTGTGAAGTGCTGTCATGATCCATTCCAACAGCAGAAGAGGAGCAAGGTGCTCTTGAGTGCCTCTTCTGTGTCCCATCTGAGAACATGGGGAGAATCTAGAAGATTCAAACTGTATGATAACCATACTTAGTGGACAAATACTAATGAACTGACCTTGAAATATCAATATATCATTTCTACTTATTAAACATTTATTAAGTATATATTTTTATAAAAACTGAAAACATCTGGCAATTTCCATGTGTAAGGAGTTTTCATAGTACTTGAGGGGATGTGACAGTTTTGAACAGATCAATGTAGATGGCAATAGAAATAGCATAGCAGAGGTTTAGTGAGTCATAACTCATGGAAAGTAGATGATACTTTATGGATTTCTCATTCTTGGGGTCAAAATACCACAACCAGTAAAAGACAATGAATGACTTACTCTGAGTTAGATACACTGAGGATGAAGACTTGGGGGTATAGAGTGATGACTCAGTGCTTAAGAGCACTTGTTCCTACAGAAAGCCTGGATTTAATTCCAAGCTGATGTGGTACCTTACAACCATCTTTATCTCCAGAGGATCCCAAAGAATCTAATTAAAAAATAAACAAACAATAAAACATATGGAAATTTCATCTGTTGCTTAAATACATTTTACAGGGATGAGAAACATTTTCATTACAAGTACTGCTAAACCATATAAAGTATTTAGAAATGAAAAAAAATTTTTTTTGGTTTTTCGAGACAGGGTTTCTCTGTGTAGTTCTGGCTATCCTGGAACTCACTCTGTAGACCAGGCTGGCCTCGAACTCAGAAATCCGCCTGTCTCTGCCTCCCAAGTGCTGCGATTAAAGGCGTGTGCCACCACTGCCTGGCTAGAAATGAAATTAAGAAAGGGGCTACAACCTGTTTTCTCCCTCTCTTTCTATTTCCATTGTTTCTACAAGGCTAGAAGAAAGTACACAACCTTCTAAAGATCATACTGCTGGAGGCATGTAGGACTCACCTACAAATCAACTACTTAAAACACACATGAGCATGTCAATAAAACTGTATCCAGAGAGTTTACAGTGTAGGGGAGTCAACATTTGATGAGAAAGGATGTCTAAACTCCAAACTTACTTTCAAGATACAAGGAAAAATCTTAATATAAAACCTTGATAAAAATAATGAATTGTAATAGCTGTTTGGATTACCTATTAGCCCATATCCATCTTTAGTATTGGCAATGTTTTATTTTATTTAACTGCAACTGTTAGGCCCATGAGTGCCCATTCTAAGGAACATGCATGTCCCACAGTCCATTTTAACTATGTGTGTATATGGAGAAATATGTTTAAAGAAAAAAATCTTATGAAACTTGTATTCACTCCCTTAGTCTCTCAGGACATTACAGGAGTGCGAACTTGAAGGGGATTTTGGTGAATGATAATTTGAATGAGCACAATTAATAATTATTTCTAGGAAGACAGCTGACAAAGGTCCCATGGTGGCATCAAAGGAAACAAGAAAATTAGTCTAGACAGTGCAGGCTGGGAGTATGTCACCTCTCTGTCTTTCAGACTGACAGTCTGACCTGATTTTGTGGAAGATTTGAAGTGTGTCTAGCATGTGGCTGCAGTAAGAAAGAAAGCCAGAAAACAATACACAGGAGAACCTGCCATTTGTCTAGATTTATCACACACAAGTGGAAAGAATTTTATTTTTTTGAACAAACTACATTATGGTTACGTTTTGGGCCTGCTTTTAGATGTCATTTTGGTCCTGCATCTCAACTGCAGGAGATTTAGACCTTCCTAATTAGTAACAGAAATACCAATAGAAGCAAGAATCCTTTATTTAAATGATTTAGTGGAAAATGTGTTTGTCTTAGGAAAAATATTTAAAACATTAAATAATATTGTGATATCTTTAAAGTTGTTTCCTTAAGAATCCCTTTCTTTATGTTCCGCAGTTTAAAGCTTGGATGATAGCAGTCATTAATATAACCAACTATTATCAATTAGCCTTATAAAATATAAAATTAAGTTCATTTGGTTAAAACAAACCATGGTTGTAATAGAGCCTTGTATCAAGTGTGAAGTTTAAAATTTGAAATAATTGTTCTTGTTTTTATTTAACTTATTTATAAAAGAAATATTCTTTTACTTAGACCCTAAAATTACAGTTTAACATTAGTGGGCAACTTCTATATGTGAGACATTTCATGCTGTGGCCGACAATTATGGCTCATTTAATCTACACTAGAACCTTCAAGATTAGCACATAGTGCATGGCATGCTTCATAGCTTTAGACTACAAGGCTAGAAGAAACTACACAACCTTCTAAAGATCATACTGCTCGAGGCATACAGGATTCAGATCTGTCTCAATACCTTCAGTGTCCTCTAGCATTCTGAAAGCTGTCTCATTGTAAGTATGGAGGATATATCATGCTAAGTGAAACAAACCAAGCACAAAGAGAAAAATGCTGCTTGATGTCATTTGTCTGTGGAATATAACAAAGTCAAATGAATAAAATCAGAGAGAAGGACTGTACTTAACCAATGAGAGAAACTGTAATAGAAAAAAAAAAGAGAAAAGTTTAGAGGTACAAAGGCATAGGTTAAATAAGTACAGGACATAATGTATAGTGGAAAGACAGTAAAGATGCTAACTAATGTGTATCACAAATGTCCTTCATGAGTTTGAGATGCTGTCACCAGATGTAAAGAAAAGGCAGCTACGTGAGGAGGCAGCTATACTAGTTTGCTTGACTGTAGTCATTATTCACTCTATATATGTGTTTAAAAACACCATGTAGCATACATTATGTATGCAAGATTTTTAAAATGAATGTCAGGTTAAATATGCATACAGAACTCCATAAATAAAATCATCTCACATCAGTTTTAAAAGAAGCAGGTTCCAACCCATAACCTCAAACATACTTTCTTCTGACTTGCTTAGCCTTTCCAGAGATTGGTGCCTTCATTTAGAGAAAGAATAAGAAGAGTCATTGAAAATTATCAATGAATTTGATAAAACCTGTGTTTCATCAAGTCATTATGGAAATAAATGAGAGTAAAACAAGACTCCAGAAGTTAATTGTTTGGTGGCTTTACACAGACATAATTTGAGTTTTTCAAGCCTAGAACAGATTACAGTGAAAAATAAATTGTTTAGGACCTAATCAGAATATGTAGCAAGGTCTTGGACTTTTACAAAGACCTAGAATTGACAACTAAATCTGTTACTTCATTTACAACTTTCTACACTCCATTCACATGGCCAAGTCCAGTCTGCTGTTATATTAACTTTCCTCACACAATAGACAATTAGGTTGTTTTTTTTTAAATTTAGAGATAATCAAACATGGAAGACCTCACCCTCCGTCAAAGTGTGAGGCTGTTTCTGATCCTTTCAGAGCTGATAAATTATATGATTATGATAAATCAGAAGCCAAATAAAAGGGAAATTATGTATTTTAAAGAGGGAGTACCTCTATGTTTTTGTTTGTTTGCTTTTGTTTTTTGTTTGTTTGTTTTAATGATATTTTATTTACATTTTAGATGTTATCACCTTTCCTCATTTCCTCCCCACCCAGAAATCCTCAATCCTATCCACCCTCCTCCTGCTTCTATGAGGATTTGCCCCAACCCACTCACCCACTCCTGCCTCCCACTCTACAATTCCCCCACACTGGGGCCTTAACAGGACCAAGCACCTCCTCTCTCACCTATGCCCTACAAGGCCATCCTCTCCTACATATACAGCTGGAGCCATAGGGCCCACCCTATGTATTCCCAGGCTGGTGGTTTAGATCCTGGGAGCTCTGGTTGGTTGGTATTGTTGCTCTCCTCATGGGGCTGCAAACCCATTCAGCTCCTTCAGTATTCTCTCTAACTCCTCCGTTGGGAACCCCATGATCAGTTCAATGGTTAGATGTGAGCATCCTCCTCTGTATATGTTAGGCTCAGGCAGACCTCTAAGGAGACAGTTATATCAGGCTTCTGTCAGGATGCACTTCCTGGCATCCACATCAGTGTCTACCTTTGGTGATTGCATATGGGATGGATACCCAGGTGGAACAGTCTCCAGATGACTCCTCCTTCAGATTCTGTCCCACACTTTGTCTCCATATTTGCTCCGATGAGTATTTTGTTACTCCTTCTAAGAAGGACAAAGTCTACCTTGGACTTTCTTCTTCATAAGATTCATGTGGTCTGTAAGTTGTATCTTGGATGTAGTGAGCTTTTGGACTAATATCCAATTATCAATGATTGCATACAATATGTGTTCTTTTGTGATTGTGTTACCTCACTCAGGATGATACTTTCTAGTTCTATCCATTGCCTAAGAATTTCATGAATTCATTGTTTTTAGTAGCTGAGTAATACTTCATTGTGTAGATATACCATATTTTCTGTATCCATTCCTTTGATGAAGAACATCTAGGTTCTTTACAGCTCCTGGCTATTATAAATAAGGCTGCTATGAACATAAAGGATCATAAATCCTTGTTATATGTTGGAGCATATTCTGGGTATGTGTCCAGGAGTGGTATAGCTGGGTCCTCAGGTAATGCTATGTCCAATTTTCTAAGGAGCCGCCAGACTGATTTCCGAATATGCTATGTCCAACTTTCTGAGGAACTGCCAGACTGATTTCCAAAGTAGTTGTAACATCTTTCAATCCCACCAACAATGGAGGAGTGTTCCTCATTCTCCATATCCTTGCCAGCATCTACTATCAACTGAGTTTTTAATAGTTGCCATTCTGACTGGTGTGAGGTAGAATCTCAGGGTTGTTTTGATTTGCATTTCCCTGGTGACTAAGGATACAGAACATTTCTTTAGGTGCTTTCCTCAGATGAGAATTCTTTCTTTAGCTCTGTGCCCCATTTTTAATAGGGTTATTTGGTTGTCTGGAGTCTAATTTCTTGAGTTCTTTGTATGTATTGAATGTTAGCCCTATATAAGATGTAGGATTGGTGAAGATATTTTCCAATCTGTTGGTTGCTCTTTTGTCCTATTGACAGTGCCCCTTGTCTTACAGAAGCTTTGCAATTTTATGAGGTCCCATTTGTCAATTCGTGATCTTAGAGCATAAGCCATTGGTTTTCTTTTCAGGAATTTTTCCCCTGTGCCCAGGAATTCAAGGTTCTTCCCCACCTTCTCTTCTATTAGTTTCAGTGTATCTGATTTTATTTGAAGGTCCTTTATCCACTTGGACTTGAGCTTTGTACAAGGAGATAAGAATGGATTGATTTGCATTCTTCTACATGCTGACCTCCAGTTTAACTAGCACCATTTGTTGATAATGGTGTATTTTTTCTACTAGATGGTTTTAGCTCCTTTGTCAAAGATCAAGTGACCATAGGTGTGTGGGTTCATTTCTGGGTTTTCAATTCTATTCCATTGATCATCTTGCCTGTCTCTGTACTAATACCAGGCAGTTTTTATCACTATTGCTCTCTAGTACAGCTTTAGGTCAGGGATGATGATTCCTTCAGTAGTTCTTTTATTGTTGAGGGTAGTTTTCAATATCCTGTTTTGTTTTTTTTTTGTTATTCTAAATTAATTTGCAAATTGCTCTTTCTATCTCTATGAAGAATTGAGTTGGAATTTTGATGGGGATTGCATTGAATCTGTAGATTGCTTTTGGCAAGATGGACATTTTTACTATATTAATCCTTCCAATTCATGAGCATGGGAGATCTTTTCATCTTCTGAGATCTGCTTTGATTTCTTTCTTCAGGGACTTGAAGTTTTCATCATATAGATCTGTCACTTGCTTGGTTAGATTCACACCAAGGCATTTTATGTTATTTGTGACTATTGTGAAGGGTGTCATTTCCCTAATTTCTTTCATAGCCTGTTTATCCTTAAAGTACAGAGTAGAGGAAGGCTTCTGATTTGTTTGAATTGATTCTATATCCAGCCTCTTTGCTGAAGTTGTTTATCAGGTTTAGGAGTTCTCTGGTGGAGGTTTTGGGGTCACTTAAGTATACTATCATATCATCTGCAAATAGTGGTATTTTGACTTCTTCCTTTTCTATTTGTGGATTTTTTCTTTGAATTTGTTTATATAGTGGATTACCTTGATGGATTTCCAAATATTGAACCATGCCTGCATTTCTGGGATAAAGCCTACTTGATCATGATGGATGATTGTTTTGGTGTGTTCTTGAATTCGGTTTGTGAGAATTTTATTGAGTATTTTTGCATTGATATTCATAAGGGAGATTGGTCTGAAGTTTTCTTTCTTTGTTGTGTGTCTGTGAGGTTGTGTGTCTGTGAGGTTTTGGTATGAGAGTAATTGTGTCTTCATAGAATGAATTGGATAGTGTTCCTTCTGTTTCTATTTTGTGGAATAGTATTAAGAGAGAATTGATTTTAGGTCTTCTTTGAAGATCTGGTAGAATTCTGCACTAAAACCATCTGGTCTTGGGCTTTTTTTTTTTTTTTTTTTTTT
>NW_021604607.1:3259557-3343390 GCF_004785775.1 Grammomys surdaster | reverse complement strand
TGGGCTTTTTTTTTTTTTTTTTTTTTTGGTGGGGAGACTTTTAATGACTGCTGCTATTTCTTTAGGGATTATGGGACTGTTTAGATGGCTTATCTGCTCCTGATTTAACTTTGGTACCTAGTATCTATCTAGAACATTATCCATTTCATCAAGCTTTTCCAGTTTTGTTGAACTTTTGTAGTAGGATCTGGTGATTTTTTTGAATTTCCTCAGTTTCTGTTGTTATGTGTATATTTACAGTTGTGATTTTATTAATTTGAATAGTGTCTCTGTGACCTTTGGTTAGTCTAGCTAAGGGTTTAATCTATCTTGTTGGTTTTCTCCTGGTTTTGTTGATACTTTGTATAGTTCTCTTTGTTTCTACTTGGTTGATTTCCTTTTCCTTTGATTATTTCCTGCAGTCTACTCCGTTTGGGTGTATTTGTTTCTTTTTGTTCTAGAGCTTTCAGGTGGGCTGTCACGTTGTTAGTATATGCTCTCTCCAGTTTCTTTCTGTAGGCACTTAGAGCTATGAGTTTTCCTCTTAACACTGCTTTCATTGTGTCTCATAAGTTTTGGTATGATGAGCCTTCATTTTCATTAAATTCTAAAAAGTCTTTAATTCCTTTGGTTTTCCTTCCTTGACCAAGTCATCATTGAGAATAGCATTGTTCAGTTTACACCTTTATGTGGCCTTTCCATTGTTTTTGTTATTATTTAAGACCAGCCTTAGACGTTGTGATCTAATAGGATGCAAGGGATTATTTCAATCAGTTTGTATCTGTTGAAGCCTGTTTTGTGACCAATTATATGGTCTATTTTTGAGGAAGCACCATGAGATGCTGACAAAAAGGTGTATATATATATATATATAGTTTTAGGATGAAATGTTCTATAGATATCTGTTAAATCCATTTGGTTCATAACTTCTATTAATTTCACTGTCTCTCTGTTTAGTTTCTGTTTCCATGATCTGTCCATGGCTGAGTGTGGGGTGTTGAAATCACCCACTATTATTGTGTGAGGTACAATGTGTGTTTTGAACTTTAGTAATGTTTCTTTTATGAATGTGGGTGCCCTTTCATTTGGGGCATTAGACGTTCAAAATTGAGAGTTCATCTTGGTTGACTTTTCCTTTGACGAGTATGAAGTGTCCTTCCTTACCTTTTTTGAAAACTTTTGGTTGAAAGTCAATTTTATTCGATATTAGAATGGCTTCTCCAGTTGGTTTCTTGGGACCACTTGTTTGGAAAATTGTTTTCCTGACTTTTACTCTGAGGTAGTGTTTGTATTTGTCACTGAGGTGTGTTTCCTATATGCAGAATAATCCTGGATCCTTTATCCAATCTGTTAGTCTCTGTCTTTTTATTGGGGAATTGTGTCCATTGATGTTAAGAGATATTAAGGAAAAATGATTGTTTCTTTCTGTTATTTTTGTTATTAGACGTGAAATTATGTTTGTGTATCTGTCTTTGTTTGGGTTTGTTAGAAGATTACTTTTTTGTAATTTCCTTCCTTATGTTGGAGTTTTCCATCTAATATCCTTTGTAGTGCTGAATTTGTGGGAAGGCATTGTATATATTTAATTTTGTCATGAAATATCTTGATTTTTCCATCTATGGTAATTGAGAGTTTTGCTTGGTATAGTAGTCTGGGCTGGCATTTGTGTTCTCTTAGGTTCTCTGTGATATCCGTCTAGGATCTTCTGGCTTTTATAGTCTCTGGTGAGAAGTCTGGTGTAATTCTAATACGTCTGCCTTTATATGTTACTTAACCTCCTTCCCTTACTGCTTTTAGTATTTTTTCTTTGTTTTGTGCGTTTGATGCTTTGATTACTATGAGACAGGAGGAATTTCTTTTCTGGTCTAGTCTATTTGGAGTTCTGTAGGCTTCTTGTATGTTCATGAGCATCTCGTTCTTTAGCTTAGGGCAGTTTTCCCCTATAATTTTGTTGAAGATATTTATGGGCCCTTTAAGCTGGGAATCTTCACTCTCATCTACCTATTGTCCTTAGGTTTGGTCTTCTCCTTGTGTTCTGGATTTCCTGGATGTTTTAGGGTTAGGAGCTATTTGCATTTTGCGTTTTGTCAATGTTCTCCATGGTATCTCTGCACATGAGATTCTCTCTTCTATCTCTTGTATTCTGTTGGTGATGCTTGTGTCTATGACTCCTGATCTCTTTCCTATGTTTTCTATCTCCAGGATAGTCTCCCTTTGAGATTTCTTTATTGTTTCTACTTCCATTTTTAGATCCTGGATGGTTTTTTAAATTCCTTAACCTGTTTGGTTGTATTTTCTTTCAATTATTTTCTTGTGTTTCCTCTTTAAGTGCTTCTACCTGTTTACCTGTGTTCTCTGTATTTCTTTAAAGGAGTTATTTATGTCTTTCTTAAAGTCCTCTATCATCATCGAGAGACGTGATTTTAATTCTGAATCCTGTTTTTCCAGTGTGATGGGGTGTGCATGCCTTGCTATGGTGGGAGAACTGGGTTCTGATGATGCCAGTTAACTTTTGTTTCTGTTGCTTATGTTCTTGTGTTTGTCTTTCACCATCTGGCTAAGTCTAGTGCCACCTGCACTCACTGTCTCTGACTGGAGCCTATCTTTCAGTTATATTGCTTGTGTCAGAACTCCTCAGAGTCCAGATGAATCTGTAATCCTGTGACCTTAAGCTCCTGGGTGGAAGAGCTCCTAGGACTTAGGCTAGCTCTGGGATCCTGACATCCTACTGCTCTGAGAGGGGTAGTTCCTCTAGGATGGCTCAGGATATGGTATCTTCAAGGGAGCAGACCATCAAGGTGTCTGCCCCAGACAAAAGGTCTAAGCAAGGGATGGAAGGGGAGTGGTATTATGGAGGAGTGGGGTTTGGGTGGCTAATGGGTCCTGAGTGCCCCGGACTGCCAGTTGCAGCCCTGGGATATAGGGTTGTGGGAGAGGGTTCTTACCCACTGCTCTGAGCGTAGTAGTTCCTCTAGGATGGCTCAGGATATGCTGTCTTCACAGGAGCAGACCAGCTAGGTGTCTGACTCAGCCAAAAGGCCTATTTTTCATATACAAATGTTTAATATATGGCTTCAGCATAATTGTGTGTCAATCATGATATTGCATGGAGATGCCTCAATAAGATAAAGTCCTTGTTAAATTGTCAGATAAGTGTGAAGACATGAGTTTGACTCCCCAGACCCACATCTGTAATCCCAGTTTCCTGGTGGGGACATGGAGTGGATCCAGAAGTATTCCCAGAAGCTTATGAGTTACCTTGCTTGGCAGACACATGAAAAAAAAAAAAAACAAGAAGACAGCATATCCCAAATAAGGTAGAAAGTGAGGGCTCACTCATGAGTAGTAGTGTACTCTGACTGCATGTGCATGCCATGGCATATGTATATCCACATTGACACATGCAGGTATGTGTGCATGCATATGTGCATACATGCAGTATACATTGTGTACACATACACACTCACAGAGACAATCAAAAATATTAACAATAAAAACTGTAAGGACTAAATGATGACTCAGCACAGGACCTACTCATATTCTCTGTGAATAGTTCATTGATTTTCATATCAAGTTACTCACATCTATGTGTAACTCCAGTTCCAAGGGATCCAGCACACATAATTAAACATAAAAACACATGAAAACTGCCTAAGTGTCTATTAGGAAACCATATGACCACACTTATAATGTTGAGAACAACAAAAGGATATTAAGCCCCCAATCTTGACTTCTGCTTGTTATTCTGTCTATGCCAACACTTCTGTAGTTTGATGGAAAAAAAAAGTCAGCTTTCAAAGTTAGAAATTCAAGTCTTTTTCTATTTTAGCTAAAGAGTGGGAGGAAGGGCACAAA
This sequence comes from Grammomys surdaster, assembly GCF_004785775.1. Taxonomy (NCBI): domain Eukaryota; kingdom Metazoa; phylum Chordata; class Mammalia; order Rodentia; family Muridae; genus Grammomys; species Grammomys surdaster. Next base: position 3,339,556 of record NW_021604607.1, on the reverse strand, counting down.
GAGTGCATCAATTCTAAATTTCTGCTAATATAATCAGTGACTTGATTTGTATTAAAAAATGTAAATGTTTCTTTGAAATCTGACTTGGTCCTCGAGAACAAAAAGGTACTTACTAAGAAATCTGCATTGACAGAACAAATCCTACTTGCAAAGTAGAAACTGATGTTGTTGGCTTGAGTAGGTCTCTAGCCAGCTGTGAAATTCATAATCTTTTATCCATAAAATAGCTTCTCCTCTGAATGACAAAATTATTTCTGAGTTGTGTATTTGCCAGATCAAAAGACAAAAGATTCTGTGTGCCCTGTAAACACTGACATCAGAATGAGTTTGAAAGGGATGGTTGTTTTCTTAAGGGTCATAGAGAGTGACTTTCTGAATTAATCAGAGGAAATGCAGCTTTAATAAGTAAGATGCCATTTGTTTCCTTAGTAAAAGTCTAAAGCCATCATGACTTTAATAACAGTTCTGAAAAATGCTGACAGATTACCCTGATGGTTGGCTCTCATACAGAATAAAATTTTTTAGGATGCTCCATTTTTACTCCTTCAATGTCCAGTAGATTAAACTAGTAATTCAGTGTTTAATTATTTTCTGAGATGGAAGTCCATAGACTTCCTCTTGTTTAGTATAAGGTTGTTTGTGTATGTGTGTGCGTGTGTGTGTGTGTGAGTGTGTGTGTGTGTCCTTGTAAATTCTGATTAATCAAAGCTTAGGTTACCTTTCTATTTCAGAGAATTGAATCATAAGTCAGGAGGTGTGTTTAATTTTTCCAGGCAAAATAAATTTTGAATTGTGAGAATAATTTGATCATGAAAAAAGGGAAAGGCTATATTTTGAAGATTCCTTTCTTGTATGGAAGAAAGCAAAGTGGATTCTACTAGCTGCCCAGGGAAGAAACAGGGGTTCCAGTCAAGAGAAATATCTTTGTTTTCCCTTGCAGAAGCTTAGGAAGCTTTTTTTTTTTTTTGCAAAGCAAGAACTATAGTAATGATACTGAGAAAAAAGTAAGCCACAAATCAGCTTTTTCAAAAATCATGAATTATACTTTTAGGCATAAACTTGTCATTTGATGACAACTAATTTTATAACAAAGGTTATTTTGGGCATTGGTTATTTAATATTAATTGTCCAGTTCCCATAAAAGTAAGTTTGAATCTATTGTCCTAAATTTATGATTTATAGCCAAAATTTAATGAATAAGATCTTCTAGTCTCTAGTGTGTATTTATTATAATGTTTAATTTTAAATGTAGCTATTGGATTATCACTGAAATTATCTGAACAAATTAAATATTAAATATTGTATGAACAACACACAATAGCTGTTAGACTTAAGGACCCTCAATATTTAATATAAACTGTACATTGAGTTTTAAACATCTGCCACGCACTTGTATTATAATTTGCCTTTTTGTTAAACCTTACCAGAAAGCTATCAGTAGTTCTCTTCAATGTGTTAAGAAGAATCAACACTTTGTATGTGAGTATTTAAGACAGCTTTAGCTGTTGTACTGTGGAAATAACTTAATATTTGGTTAGTAAAACTCTTAAGTAATGATTACGTGGATAAATAGCTTTTTGAGGATCGACATGCATTTGCAATTCATTGACTACTATAGTAGATACCTTCCATGTAATGAAACCTGACAAGGAACAAATTTAAAGGTCACAACACAGAAAAAGAAGGAGAGAAAAATGAGAGAGGTATAAAACATAGGCTTTAATAAAATCTGGCTCTATAGCTCAGTGTAACTTTAACGTCCAAGTGCAACAAGGATTTTTTTTTTTATAACTTATACAGTAATCAGGATACCGTGTTTGAACATCAGTCCCGGGAGTGACTTCTGTTGGCTATTGGGTGCTTTGCATTCAAGGTACATATAAGCAGTAAGGACTGGCTGTCTCTAGTTCATTGTTTCTACCACTGATTATCCTTGGGTTTTTCTGTCTCTCCTTTTGATATTCTCTATCCTAGAAAAGGTAGTTCATATCTTCAGAGTTCCTAGAATTTAGCCCTTTCAGCTTCTCTAGACTAGTTCTAATAGACCAAGTTTTCCAGGATCTCTATTGAACTCTATTCAAAGTTTACTATATACAGTTTTCAGAGATTCTGGGACTTCCCCTCTTAAGATTGGGCTTCAGTACTCCAGGTGAGAAAAGGATTCTGTCTACAACAGATAACAAGAGCAAACATTTTTCAGTTTCCATGGTCATGATGAATGTAATAAGTTTCCTCAAAAGGGTGGATTTTTTGCATATTCATAGATCTATGGTTGTAATTTTCATGTCAAAACTTTCAGCTAATTTGAGTAACTTCTATGTTTTCATTACTGTTCTGACCTAGAAAACCATGTCTGATATAAAGCTGTACAGACAAAATATACTTGGATTATAATTCATGGTAGTATATTTACAGCACAAAAGCACTACAATGTATCTTATCTATCTGTATCCATATCCATCTCCTTCTCCATCTCTACCTCTATCTCTATCTCTATCTCTTTCCCTATCTCTGTCATTTATATCTCTATCTCTATCTATCTATCTATCTTTCTATCTATCTATCTATCTATCTATCTATCTATCTATCTATCTATCTGTATGTATGTATGCAAGATTCCTCTGTATAGCTCTGGCTGTCCCAGAACTCCCTCTGTGGATCAGGCTAGCCTCCAGCTCAGAGATCTATTGGCTCTGCCTCCTTAGTGTTGGGTTTGAAAAATAATGTTCTACCATGCTTGGCCTAGGATATAATTTTTAGAAACAGAGAAAAGTGCAAAACAGTTCATCCTTGTAGTGAAATAGAATGCCATGGATAGTGAGCAAGAAAGTGGAATTGGAAATATTTTTACCTAAATTGTATAAAATTAACTAGAGATCAGTTATCTTCATACTTTAGAGTTTTAGTAAGAAAATCAGAGCATGTTCCAATAATCTTTCTTGATAAAAATTTTACCATATAATCTAATTATAAAACCGTCCATGGTTTTTATTCAAGTATACATGATCAGCTTACAAAAAATAATTCTATAAAACAAAGACTAGTTAATGTTTGGTTTCAAAGTGCTGTTGTTCATAGAGACCCAACTGTGAAAGGAATGTTGGCATGACAGATACATCAGTGATGTTCAACAGTGCCTTAGATGGCTACAAAGAGCAAAAGAATGAAGAGAAGCAAATCTACTAAAAGATATTTAAACTGGATAGTTTATGGATTACTTAATTGCCAGCTCAAAGCTAGTCAGTCTCTCTTGGTATTGTCTCAAACCTTTTTTTCATTTTCTTATTTTTAGCAGCCATCTTTGTGCTGTAAACTAGTCATTGTAAAGAGCATCCATTCTTCTACAAATTGGATGCTTTAATGAATGCACAGAGAGACATGAAGAAAATCACATGTGAACACATACATGGGTCTCTATCAAATACAGAGCTTGTGGATATGACTAACCTCAATAGTCAGCTTTCTCTGTGGAGAACCTGTTTCATTTTTCTGAGGCTGGAAATACAAGAGAACTGTCCTGTTCACCCCGCATTTCTGTGTGCTATGGGAGTCCAAAGCTGGTCCTCAGCCTTTTAGGGGCATGGGCTTTACATGCAAAGCCATCTCTCCACCCTCAATTCAGGAATGCTTATAGATCTTTGACGAATTCAGGATTTGAATGAAGAAGATGTTTGTGAAAGTGCCATATTGAGAAAAAAACCCTTCAGATATTTTTCACAGTGCTTATGTGTCCAGAAAGCATTACTTTAGTTTAAAATAATGTTTATTAAGGAATATCTACTGTCATGCAAAAGATAAAACTAATATTAATGCACAGTCTGTGTTTATGACTCATTTTCATGCTAGAAAATGGAGACTGGGAGTCATCTTAATCAAACTTATCTAAATAATTAATTGTCAACAAAGATATTCAAAGCTTTGTAATACATAACTGTCAACTCAGATGACTGAAAAAAAGTCTATTGTATCCACAATTAATCATTTGCTTCTATTGTACATTAATGGGTTAAATAATTCATTATTTCAAAAGTTCTGGTCCTCTTAGTTCATTCCCAAAACTATAATTAAAACTATGTAAAGCAAGGTGGCTATTTATTATTACCAAAACCAAATTATGTAAAGAATTTTCATGAATTAATTCCTTGATACTTTGAAGTTGGAAAAAATGAAAGCAATGAACCCTGTTCATTATCACAGCAATGCCCAAATCATTTAGATTATGTGCTTCATCGGGGCTAACAGTACTCCATTCCACTCAGACAGGTTTACTGAGATCCATCATATCCAAGAGGCCTAGTGTATTACTAAAAACACACAAAGGAGATCTCTGGAAAGTTTTTACAGTTGAAGGAGGATGGGCTTTGAACTGCTTGTGGATAAGTACATTTCCTTTATGTTTATGATGTTCCACTATTAGTACATACTCAGTTCATGACTCCTAGTGAGCACAAGGTTAGCAGAGCATTAAATAATAGACAACGAACATCCCTCCCTTTGACTCTCTTTGCTAAGTAAGCACCTTCTCTTTTCACATTTTCTGATTTTCTTATGTTGTCAGTGTAAGTCATAAAACATCCCACATCAGGTGACATGTCAGGGTGTATCAAAAGTTTAAGATAATAGATGAAGATAAAAACCATACAACTTCTTGAGGACTCTGCATTCTCCTTAAAAGTATTATTGTTCATTTGTAGATAAGGAAAATTAGCAGCTTCCCTAACATACCATGTAAGTGTTCTATAATAAATCATTTTAGACAGAGAGATTACTTGAAAATTCTTTAAATAAGTGATTTCTTACCATTTTAAATGTATAGCATAATGAAAAAAATGTGACTGGATCATTAAAGCTAGATTGCTTGGATTTAGGTATTACATAACTGTCTTGATCTCTTAGCATCTCAGTTTTGCATTTTTTATAGTATTGAAAGCACAGTAGTGATGTACACTGTAAAGTACTACACTGTGTTATTGGAGTGACTAGACTAAAAAGCACCTAGGATGCCAAGAACTGCTTCAGTGTCTTTGCTGTGATCTCATAGGCTCTGCTACAGGTGAAAATGCTGAAACTCTGGAGAAAGTAGCTTCCTTCTTGGCTCTTTTGTAATTATCTTCCTCTGCACTTTGTTTCTAGCAACGCTTTGGGAGGGTCTACAGCCGCTTGGTCTAGCTTGGCTAGTTCCAAAAGATAAATATAAGGCCAACTGTGCACTGTGTGCATGGCTTGTCTGTTGACTTCATCCATTCTGTTCAAGTGATGGGCTGACTTTGTTATAAGGTCACAGGCAGAGTACACTGGTTGACTTTTTGCAGGACACATAGCTCTCATATCAGCGAAGCAGGGAGAAGCTCATTAGGATGTCTGTCAGGGTTCTACTCATTGATTCATATGGAGTAAGCCATATGTAGAAGGCTTTCATGCCAAGAGCTAGTGGGCTGTAGCATGAATTCTTCCACACATGCTTACATTTGCGGGAACAACCATCACTGTACTTTTTGATCAACTGAAGCAAGTATCATTTTAAACACTTTATGCCTGGAATACAATGACCGTAACCAATTTACTTAATCCAGCTTTAAATCTTCAAATGATGTTACTAAAATTGAAAACTAATAATTCTTTTTATTAATATTATTACCTTGTTCTAATTTCTTTTTAATTTATTAATCCATTAATGACAATTTTTCAAAACTACTCTTCTTTTGAAAAAAATAAATTTTATCTCATTTTCTGTATAAATCATTTTCGTTCTCTTCTTCCCTACTATATTTTGTTTCATATTCAAATTTAGATGATTTATGAAATTCCAAAGAGCTGTTTGGTAGTCACTTCCTTTCTAGGAAACATTCTTCATTCAATCATATTAATATTTCTTTGAAATCTATCACTTGACTCTCATATATGATTGTTGAAGAATTTTTATATAGCTTCATAAAGGCTTAATGAATCATAAACACTTAGTTGAAAAAGGTGAGTGTATCTAAAACATAGCCATTCCTAAAAGACAGCAAAAAAAAAGATCATTAGATTTTATTACACTCCTTTGTCACATTAATTAAATGTAGCATGTTAACTATAATTACTTCTTTTAACTTTTTAAAAACAAAGAATAATTTCAATAACAAACTCAATTTTGCAAAAGGTTTTGGGGCCAATGGTGTCGCTTAGTGGGTAAAGGTAGCAAACCAAATTTGATGACCTGAGTTCAATCCTTGGAACCCATATGGTGGAAAGAGAGACCCTCAAGTTGTCTTTTGACATCAAATGCACAGTGTGACAAAGGCACACCATGAGCATGCATGTACTCACACTCATATACACACACATGAGAGATAGAATAAATAAAAATAAAGTAATAAATAATACTTTAAAAGAACAACATAAGGACTTACTATTTGTAGGACATTTTCCATACAACTTATTTACTAGAATTGCGATACAATAATTAGTTACTAAATGAAAATGAAATAGTGTAAAAACAACAGACTTATTAAATTGATCCAAAAGAAAGAAGTATAAATATTATTAAATAATAGAGTTAGAAGTCAAATTTTCTTTTTAACATAGGCAATGGCAGTTCCTTCTGGACAGTACTGGATAGAAAGGAATGCTAATACAAAATAAATGCCCCTTAATGTGTTTTCATTAGAGACTGTGTAGAGCACAAGGCATATTTCTAGCTGATGCTAAAATGCAGCCCTGCTGTCGTATACAGCTTTCTGACTTTTGCAACATATTGAGAAGTAAGAGAAGATGTGATTGTACAAAGCCAGAAGTGTATATAAAAATGTGTATATAAAAAAATAAACCCATATCAGACATTTCATGAAAGTGTCTACATGATTATGTAGCCCAATTCCCCAAAGTGCTAGCTCAGGGGTCAGATCAATTTTGAACATAATGAAAGGATGGCATTTTCTCCTGCATTATGCCAATATCTTTTGAAAATTTCATATCTACAGAAGACAGGATCATTACATTTGAAAAGTGGAAGGCTACCCGTAGAGAGCATGTATTTTCTGAAAGAAATGTTCATTTCAAAAGGAAGGTTTGAGTGACTTGGGGTTAGCAACAGCAACATCTCTTAATCATAAAAATAAGTTTTAAAGTCTTCTAAGAGGTAAGGAATATATCAGAGGTAATGAAGTTACATCTGTTTTAAAGTCATTACATGTAGAATCAGATGTTGTAAACATATTATGGAAAATGGTTAATGCAGTGTATTCAGCAGAAATTTCATGAAGCCAAGTCTGAGGAAGCAGGCAGTGGTAAATGTGTGTGCCTTTCTTGGGAAGAAAAAAAAAGTGGTAAGTGGAACATCTTTTCAGGTCCTGTGAACAACTTGAAATTGCTGATTTAGCTTTACCAGTAGAAAAGTTCACAAATGTAGGGAGCTGCTACATAAGTCTAGAAGGAGTCTTGATTACTTTCCACTTCAACATTTTAAAAGTAATTTTGGGGGTTTTCTAATCTTGGCAAATGTCCAGAGGCAAAACACAGGCCCAGGGCAGACTTATCTGCTGCTAAGTAGTGCTGCTAAGATTTCTGGAAGAGGCTGAGATACATCTAAATCTGAAACTATTACATTTGTATCCCATTACTGCTAATATTTCATTCTTTACTTCTACAAACAATCTTGGAAAGATACATTTTCTTCAGCAAAGACATTGGGTTCTGGAAGGAAGGGAGCAAGAGATCTTGTCTCCTCACTGAAATTTGGCTATCTGTCACTTTGGCACTTAAAGAAACTTCACATGTGAATCAGTTTCTATTTCAAAACTCAAGTCCTTTTATTTATGCTAATCATAATGTTAAAATCAGGTGTGTTCAGGAAGGCAAGAGTATCGGCATGGGGTTGCAGCAGTAGCTGAGAACTACATCCTGATCCAAGGGCAGAGAGAAAGACCACCTCCAGTGACATATTTCTTTCAACAAGGCTATAACTTTGAATCCTTTTAATCCTTTCAAATAATGGTCCATTTAAATGTATGAACCTGTGGGAGTTATTCTTATTCAAACCAACACAAGAAGACATGACATATAAGTACTCCACTAATCTTCATAAAGTCACAGGAAGTGATACCATTTCTAAATATTGTGTGCATTTAGAAAATTCACTTACACCCTCCTTATGATTTTACAAAGACACTAATCAACATTTTAGTAAATACTGATATTTAAGGCAGATTTAAAGGTTTTATTGTATTTAACTGACATGAAAATTCCAGAGAAGTTACTATGATAGACTAGTGGGGTGTTTATATGTTACTGGAAGTGCATACTATTTTCCTGTTGTTTTTTCAGTGCAATAAGATACTCTCTGACTTTTGAAGTAATCTGCCTTGCAGCTGTGTAAGAAATTCTCTGATACTTTCTGACTTGCTCACTCATCAGAGAGGAACTCTTATCTCCATTGAAATTTTAAGTTATTGATTTCAGATTGCATTAAAAATCAGTTTGCATACCTATCAAAATACTGATGTGGAATTTGCTAGATTAAACCATGACATATTAAAACAAAATTCAGAATCTTGGTTTATAAGGTGTTCTTGATTTATATAAAAGGTGTTCTATAGTAGATGTTTGAATTCTAATTATTAGAGTTCAAATTCAAAATTGTCTTAATACTCATCTTTGTAGATATACTATAGCACTGATAAATAGAATTTTTCTCACCAAATACTATTTCTCCACCATTTCCTTGTAATGTCGATTTCCTGTAATCAAGTATGGGAAAAACATAAATAATCTTGAGTAATAATCCTTCACTGTTAAAAACTTGCCTTGAATATTTAGTTAGAACTAGAGGGGAATTTTTCTCAGTCTGTTGTTGTGTCTTGACTCCTTATGATCAAAGTGTGAAGTTAAGACTTGGCCATTTGAGTGAATGATGTGGTTTACAATGTTAAAAATTTACTAAACCCATAACTGTTGTGAAGCATAAACAGAAAGGCAGGCATGGAAAACAGCAAATAGTAAAATGAACAGGAAGGCAACCAAAAGCGTGAGAAATACAGAATGTACACGTCTGAAGCTTTAACATGCAGGTATTGTCTGTCCAATAACTAACTCATAGGCTTTTCTCAATAAAAAAATTTTACAAACTTATGGTTAGGATTGTCAGGATTTGGAGACATCTTTTTTCCTCCATTTCTTTTGAACTTTGCTGTTTCCCACTCTTATTTGTAAGCGATATTTTCTACTTGGACAAACTGAGGCTTAACCCTTCTTAGGATGACTTGTTATTTTAATAAGGGGATTCTTTGAAAGTGAAAAGAACTCATTAACCAGTTTCTTCAGTGATCAGTATTAATATTCTGTGGTGGTAAGTTACTGTTAGGTTTCACTCATCAAACATAGATGGGCGTGTCCTAACAAGGCAAATGAGCTTCCTCCATTGCTCTTATGCCACATGCCAGTCCTTACCTAGGAAGTCCTTCTTTAAATCTACCTTCTTCTGATACCAAGCTGTCCTTCCCTCTCTTTCCACTCTGCACTGAGTATTTTTGTTGATACTTTTTTCCTTCACAATGAAAGGACTTTAAAGATTGGTGTGTGACAGTGTAGGACTGAAGAGGCCATGGGATTCCCTTGGAGCTAGATTTACTGGTGGTTATGAGCTACTTGGAATGGATGCAAGGAGCTGAAATCATTCGTCTGCAAGAATACTACTTGCTCTTAAGTGGGAAGCCATATCTCCAGCCCTCAGAATGAAGTTTTTGGAGGATGAAGCTCTTATCTAACCTATGTTCAGTTCCTAGAATGAAAGAAATGATTATTTAATGAATATATTAGTAAATAAGGTATTATTTGTGATTTCTTTATACTTTATAACAGAATGTGAAACATTATGGATCTATAAGATAATTATTTTCCTGTTTTTGTATATTGTAAATAATTTACAGTTGTTTAAGCATAGTAGAAGCAATGAAGCACAGAAAAGAAGACTTGGAGATTACATATATATTCTGTACAGGAATGTGACTGGTAATTTATGTAATTTCAACCATTTCTGGAGCTTCCTAAACTAATCTGTTCACATTCATTTTATCTCATAATGTAAAATGTCTATTCAATGGAAGTGTTTACCTAAACTCAGGAAACTCTTTTTGGAAAAGTTTATCAAAGGTTCTAAATAAGTTTCCTCCTTTTAGAAAGCTACCTGGGATCACAACACTATGTGTAGAGTTACTGAGGATACTACAAACAGACTCTTTAAGTTAAAGCCAAATTAGCAAGTAAACAGGGAATGAGGTTCATTTTTGTAGACATGCCCAGGCTTGCTTAAAAGACATGGTTAGTTTACTGGCAGAAGTGGAAATGGAAAAAAAAATGTGAGAAGCCCTCCCAGTAGCCATAGCACCAGCCAGCATGGAGAACTGGAACATGCTCATACTACTTAAGATATCATACCCAATGTAGTAAATTGGTCATTTAACATTTCCTCCACATCAGGGAGAGTGTTTCTCTACTCTTACTCTTCCTATCTTACAGGTATTTGGTTTATCAAGACAGTCTCATTATTAAGCCTTGCTGACCCAGAATTCATATGTAGACAAGGCTGGTCTCAAATTCATAGAGATTGGCTTGCCTCTACCTCCTAAGTGCTACAGTTATTGGTGTGTACCGTTATAGCCAACACTTTCTGCCTTGCTGACGTCTACAGCTGTGACATTTCTTCAAAGAACCCTAATTTTTCCTAAAGAGTTATTAATTCCCAGGTCTTGCACTATACCATGTGCCCATAAAAGTATTGTTTTGTTTTGCTACAGAGAATGCCATCAGACAGAGTAACTTTTTTTTCACATAGCTTCTTAGATTTTTGCTGTCTTGTGTCTTCAAAATAGAATGCTAATCTGCCTTACAGTCAACTATGCAGAGTCTGGTAGAACACAGCATGACACAAATTTGAGAACAGCACTTGAAGTCCATATAACTACTTCTTTCAGATATATCTGTGAATGTCCTGCTAATGTAGATGGAATTTTGGATTAAAGGCTAGGTGTTCTATATCTGTATCTATATCTATCTATATTGACATCTATACATAGATGTGTATTATGTCTGTTTTTGTACATGTGTGCATGTGTGGGTGTATAAGGTTGTTTGGACATATTAATCTGAATTGTTCGAAGAGGTAGAAAAAGGCTATCAACAGAAGTCTATAGTGACCAACCAGATGGTGAGCGCAAGATCCAATTGAGTAGATGTGGGAAAATGATAGTCGTAGAGATGGAGGTGAGTCACATGGACATCCACAAATCCAAAAATGAGTGAGAATCAAGAGTAAAAACAAAGTTCCTTAGTGTGGGTACCCATAGCGGCACAGATAATGGATAGATGTGTGTCTTTAGCTGGGTTTTGTTCCTTTAGATTGCATTAGCCTCACTTTGTATTGAAGCAGCTGAATTCATTTCACTAGTATTTATCTTCTATTCCAGGCAGTTCACTTCTCGCTTTTCTCCACTAACTACACTTCTAAATGACTTAAAGTAAAAATATAAATCAAATTTAGGCTTAGTGGGTCAAGACTTGTCATCATTTGGAGTATTTAAAATATTTCAAAACAGAGGTTCTGAGGTAGCACTAAAAAATGTCCCCCAAGAATTTCTGAGCCCTGGCAGATGCTTTACAACAACAATAAAAAAAAAGTGACTTAATACCACTTAACTATGCATTGCTTAAGTTAGTCACAGGGCTCTTACATATTTGCATTAAATGCTGACAGTAAAATTTAGTAAGGAAAATGATCTCAAGTGCTTATGTCTACTGAATAGTGAAAGTACTGCTCAAGCTGGAATATAAGTAGGTATGACCACTGACATTGTGACTTGTGGATATTGTAGTTTAAATTTGATGCAGTTTCCTGTCAAGTATTTTCCTTGTTCTTGTTTCTCTCCAATTCCATTGAATATATAAAAGTTAGTCTTCACCCAAAGAATATATAGCAAACAAACAAATAAACAAATAAACAAAATATGTTAGCTGGGATCTGATCTTTAACCTCATTTTGCCATCCCTTGACATAAATGAAGAAATTAGCATCTCGGACTCCCAAGTCAAGTGTTATAATCTACCACATGGATGGGCAGGTGGGGTAGCTTGCAGGAGCTATACTGTGGATGAAGTGTCTGCCATCCTGGTATGAAGCACTTAAAGATTGACTTTAGGACATGATCCACTGGCCACAGCACTGTGAGGCAGTGTGAGAGCCTGACACCACCACTATAGAAATGCTTGCTGGCTGTTCTCCTGACCTTGAAATTCCAACATTCCTTTCAAGTGCTGTTGTTTGGGTAAAATGTGGCACTAGAACCAATTGCTTGCTGTATGACTTAAGCTCCTTGACACACTGTAACACCTGCTCTTCTTTAAAGTCAGTTCAGATTTTGTTAGACACTTTTCCATTATGGAAGAAATATTAGTATGATATATTTTAGAAAGCAGAAAACTCATCTATTAGAAATCCAGTCAGCTTTCTGCTTGTTAAGTTATTTCTTTCTGGCCCTGGGAGAAAACTCATGCAATGTATACAAGGATGGATTTTTCCAGGACACAGGCCCTCCAGTGATGAATGATTCTGTCAGAATGAGTCTTTGGGTTTCAAAGGAGCTAAGAAGGACCTGGCCTTCTTTCTCTCTCTCTAGAGCCAAGGGTGGCCTGCTTGGTAAATACCTATGAATCTTACAATGGCCTCTGGTGTCTACCTTAGACAAAGTGGATGCCCAAGCAAGGAGACAAGAATATACTCTTATGCTAAAATCTCTTTTAGTTTAAAATGGCTTCACATGTTTCAGTGGGACCTGAACAAGGGGGAATAACTTAATGAATCCATGTTTCTGGAAGGCAAAATAAAACACAACTGGATTGTTGTTGAAATAGCTTATTTCTGTGCATGGGGAAACATATGTTGTGCTGCTTACTAGAATCAAGGTTTTTGTTTTTTATTTTTTTGTCACCCTCTCCTTTTATTCAGAGGCCTTAAAATTGTTTGTTCAGTTCCAGGAGTAAAATGAAATACCACTTTCCTCCTACAGTAAGCATATTCTGGAATGATGCACTGGGGATTTTTGTCTACTATCATTCTAGAAATAGAAATACGCTGGCACCACGAGGCCACATTATATCCACATCCAATGGTAATAGTACCTCAGCAGCAGGCAAGTGGGCTCTGAGACAAAATGCACCAGTGGAATAAAGGGTTTCTTTGCAGCCCTCATTTACACAGAGTCCCATTATTAGGTCAGCCTGTCAATTGCACATGGAAAAACTTCTTTTACATCAGCTACATTCATATCTTGGCCTTGTCTTTGACTAAGGAAGACCCAATTTGACCAGTGTCACTTGTTTTTGTCAAACTAAACTACATTTCTGTGTTGTGCTGCTCCAGTGTCTTAACTCTGGTGCAATTCAAACTCCTATATCTCTCAGACCCTCATAGTGGTCTCCTTTCTGTGTTTGTTCTCCTATGGATCCTGGCCTTGGCCTGTTTTCTGGAGACCCCCTTGTCCTGCCAGGTGAAGTGTCCAGGAAACTAACACTGTTTTCCATCTTTCCCAAGATATGTTTTTGTTTGTGTTGATTTATGCCTGTGCATTAATTAATTGTGTATTAATCAGAACAGATGTTTATAAAGCACAGATATAATAATTACAGGGAAGCCTAGGCTTTGTTTCACTTGTCATGAATATCAGATTACTGCTTGTGTCTTCTTTATTATTATGAATTTCTTCTTCCTTCATACATTTTATCCCATCCAAAGTTTCACCTCCCTCCTTTTCTCCCTACCTCCCTCCAACCTTTCCCCATCACCATCCTTTCCCTTTAAAAAAAAAAAGAAAAGAAACAAGTCTCTCAAGAATATCAAACAAATATGGAGTATTAAATTGCAATAAGAATAGGCTTATATTAAGCCTGGACAAGGCAATCAAGTAAAAGAAAGGGTTCCAAAAACATGCAAAGCGGTTATGAACACACACACACACACACACACACACACACACACACTCACTCCCACTGTTAGGAGTCCCACAAGAAGACCAAACTACACAACCACAACCTATAAGCAGAGGGCCTAAGTCACACCCATGCAGGCCCTCTAATTGTTAATTCTGTCACTGTGAACCCCTATGAGAACAGGTTAATCGATTCTGTGGGGTTTTTTTTTTGTGTTGTCCTCGCCCCCTCTTGCCCCCTCTTCCACCAGATTCCCCAAGCTCTGCCTGATGTTTCTCTGTGGGTCTTTTCATCTGTTTCCATCAGTTGCTGGATGAAGTCTCTCTGATGATGATTATGCTATACTCCAGTCTGTCACTGTACCAGGATATCATTAGGGATCATTTCATCATTTTTTTTGTTCTGTGTTTGTTTTTGGTTTTGCTTTTGCTGCTCATTGCTGGTTCTATTCTAGGTCTCTGGGTTATCCTGCCTCTGGATTCTAGCCCTCCAGGCAGTATCAGGTTTGGGCTTTCTAGTGGTCTCAAGCAGTACATTAGTACATAGAAGAATGAATATATCCATATCTATCACCTTGCACAAAACCTCTAAATTTTAAAGGGGAAATCTGAAGAGAAATGTGATGTTCAAAACAAAAAAACCAAAAACAAAACAAAATTTGCTCTCTTATTCACTCCTGGCAGACAGAACTCATTAATCCCAACTCAGCAAATTCTTTTAATCTTGTTAGGAGTTGGTGGAAAAGAATCTCTTCTATTTTGACTACACATTCTTTAAATGAAGTAATCAAATGTTATGTGTGCTAGTTTGAATAAGAAATGTTTCTCATAGACTCATATGTTTAAATACTTAGTCCCCAGTTCTGGAGGCTGTTTGAAGAGACAATGTAATCTTCTAATTTTCTCTCTTCATATTTGTGATTGAATATGTGATCTCTAAGCTTCTTGTACTATCCACCTACTAGTCTCTTTCCATCCCTTATGAACTGATACCATAGCCCAGATAAATTCCTACTTCCATAAGGCACTTTTGGTTGTGGTACTTTGTTATAGCAAGAGAAAAGTAACTGCATGGATCCTTTCTTCTGTGGAAACAGAAACTCTACTCATTTGTCATTAATTGTAATGAATAATCCACCTTTTGACTTTCCCTTTTTGGTTTAAAATAGAAACTCTTTGAATTTGAATTTTCAATAGGAATATGTCTGATACTGTTAAGAATAAATTTGAAAGCTCTTTTCTTAATATTGTTCTTAATATCTCAATATCTTGCTCAATTCTTCTTTCACATTTTCCAAAATCACATAAAATAAAATCTAATTGTTTAATAGTGTGTAAACACTAACAGTAAACACTGCAAGAGATTAAGAACTTTGCCACAGGTTAGCCAACTTTGATATGTACAAATATGAAACTTACTTCTGTGCACTTGACTTGATGCTACGTGAAATCAATGGTATTGAAATACTTTATGGTTTGTGCAGAGATACATGGCAATTTATAAATTATATAAATTTGCAATGCATACATTTATAGTATTTAATTTGTGACCTTGATTAATTACCCTAACCTTCAAAAGTCACAGCTAATATTAAGGTTTACTTGGATATAGTCAAATGATACCAATTTCAGTAGAAAGAAGCCATATGGTGCAGAGTTTTGGTAATATATCAAATAGTTCCTGGTTTCTAAGAAGGGTCTCTTTCTCAGTACAACTGTGTACAACACATTCATATAAATAGACACAGGAAAAAGTAAGATTTTTTTGAGAATAATATTGATAAAGTAGAAACAGCATCACTAACAGAAAACAAGTAATTGTCCTAATGGGGAATTTCACCATGAAAGGGGCACTTGGATGCCTAGTGTCAGGCATCACAATGAAAGGGGACACTTGGGTGCCTAGTGTCAGGCATCACCATGAAAGGGGACACTTGGATGCCTAGTGTCAGGCATCACCATGAAAGAGGACACTTAGATGCCTAGTGTCAGACATCACCATGAAAGGGACACTTGGATGCCTAGTGTCAGGCATCACCATGAAAGGGGACACTTGGATATCTAGTGTCAGACATCATCATGAAAGGGACACTTGGATGCCTAGTGTCAGACATCACCATGAAAGGGGACACTTGGATGCCTAGTGTCAGACATCTTGCTTGCATTGTATGAGGGATGAAGGACATCTAATTGTTGGAAAGTTACAAATCTCTCTTTTAAAAACAGCTACTTACTTGTTGACTAATTATTGGTTGTATGTGTTTGTTTGGGTGTTGTTGTTGTTTTTACCTTTGTCTTAACCTTATAAGGCTTTTGTTTTGTTTCATTTCTCATTTTGGTGGTGGGAAGGACTGAGATCAAACGTAGGACCTCACCAGTGGGACGTAAGAATTACTATAGAATCAATTCCCCAGACATTCTTAGGGAGTTCTTAAATGCTAACCCCCTCCACTTCCACAATTCTACAGCCAAGCTAACTGTTCAGTTCAGTTTTGCCATCTCCATTCTCTACATGTCCAGATCTCGTGATGCCTGGTCCAGGACAATCACCTTAAATGCTTTCTCTTTGTAAATTGCTTCCTTCTTGTCTGCCTCATTGCTGTATATTGTCTGTGGTTTTTTCCATTTCTGTCTCTATCTAACTCTGTAGTCATAATTCTAGCTTCTGTTCATTTTGACTATATAATTTGACTATATTATTTCTTTAAAAGATAATTATCCTCTAGTGTCATGCCCCCTAAGTTCTCATGAATTTTTTTCAGTGACCATTAATTAATCTTGGCATTGCTGACATATAGAGATGAGTCTTTCTTTATTGGGGAACTTTCTGGTGCAACATAGGATATGTAGCAACATCCCTGCTTTCTACATACTTGCTGCCAGTAATACTTCTCTTCCATATGTGACAATATCCCAGACATTGGCAAATGTTTTTAGAGAACCAAATGGTGCTAGTTGACCAACCACCATGGTTTTAACCTCACTGGAAAATACGTCTTTCAAATAGGTTTTCTATGAGTGGCTGAGAAAGAACTCTCCCTATGGCAAAAAAATAACTTTATGCTGTTTAAACATGTGCAATAAATATTACTGTGAATTTTTGTTTTGAATGAATACTAAAACCTCAGATATACTTCTGTTATCATCAATAATACATACTTTTATTTCAGATATCTTGGTCGTGTGTCTACTCCTTCTCTCTACTAGTTCAATGTTCTTTTCCTAGGAAAGAGTACCTTATATTCCAAAATTAAATTATGATTATTTATAAATTAATACATCTAGAAATCACCATATAGAAAGCTTCCTAAGAAACCAAATGAAAATGTAGTACACATTAAATTATTTTTGATGAGTATTTCTTAAATGGATAAAGCAAGCCATGAGATATCAAAAATTGAATCTTTTTATCAGCAACTTGTACTTATTTTCATTGGTTTAAAATGTATTTTTATCTAACATTGTTAAACTATAAAAATAATAAAATATAGAAACAGAGACCAGAGCTTCTCATTATTATTTATTTGTGCTCTGATGAAGATTGCATTCTAGAATCAGATAGCAGGATACAAACTTAACTAGAGCAACAGTCTATTTTTAGAAACCTTCTTTCTGTTATAGTTTCCATCTGAGGGAGATAAGATTTGCTAATATCCAGACAATGTGGGCGCTGGGCAGTGTCAAATAAAGGAATTCCTTCAAAAACTGTTCCACCCCTGCTGTGAAGAAACACGAATGCCATTTTGGAAGACCATTATAAAAGAGGCCCTCTCCATTACCTCTGCTATTTTCCAGACGTTCCAATGCTAATGCCATACAAAATTCATACAGGAATATGCACACTTATATAATTTTTTGCAAGAAGACTAAAGAAAGGTTACTATATGATTGATTTCCAATTTTTAAAATTGTAGGAATATAATAAATATAAGTAGAAAATACACTGAGTAGCTGCATTCAAATTAGAAGAGTTTCTTGCTTCATTTTTATTTATGTTTATATACTTGGTGAAAATTTACTGGGCCTCAGATCATTGATATGATATAAGGAATAAATCCATTTGATGTTCAGAATATTATTAATTTGAAATCTTTAATTGAGGTGTAAGTTCTACCCAAAACCGTTAGTACTGAAACAAACACAGAAATGAACATCTACCTATATTGTAAAAGGATATGTTTATTTCTTTAAGACTAAAAATAACTTCTCCATTATTAAGTGAATACTGAATTACAAACTCTAATTTTATCGTACTATCTTTAAAATACTGTGAATGCACATGTGTGAATAGTAGAAATTCTTTTAAATATTTTCCAATTACGCAGCAATCATTTTCTTCACAATTTTTGGTTGACAATAATAAGATATCAGAGTTTTCTACTTCGTTTGTTTAGATCTGGTTGAATGATATTTGTGGTATAGTCATGCTTTCTACTTTTCTAAGTTATATTTACTTTTTTATCCTTTTCTGTTACATTTTCTGTTGCTCTCCATAATAGTCTCAATTTGAGAGCTTTCCATTCTATGATTCACTGCTATTTTTTAAGCTTTCGTTGTCTCCTCAAATACGCTGTTGTAAAGAATGGCTAATGGCACTCCAGGCTGAGCCGTGAGCTCCATGGTGAGTTTGAGGTTTCTCTTTGTTTTTTTTTGTTTTGTTTTTTCATAAGTCTTACTATCATTGAAGGATGTAAATATATATTCTGATGCATTGAATAATAGTTCAAACAGACAGCATGAAAGGAAAATGACTCCAAACTTATAGAATTATTTCATGTATTAGAATTTCATGAAATTGTTTCTGAAAGATATTTTATATCCTGGAGTGTAAGCATTAGTATGTACTTCCTGTTTGAAAATTTAAAAAATTTTAAATGGTCTCTTGGTTTGAAAGAATCAAAAGCCAATTGCTTGCTGCCCTATATTAAGTAAATAAAAGAATAGAATTGTTTGATAAGTAGGGATAGAAAACAGAGAATGTGTTACTAACGTCAATGTGTTCTGTGTTAGATATTTCCCTAGGTACTAGAGATGATGTAGAACAAAATATACATTTGTATCATATGAAATTCATAGGTAATGGTAAGAGCAAGTGTAATCCTGATACTGCATTAGAAGGCTGACCCAAAGAAAGGTCGTGGTTTCAGAAAGCTCATACAATGTTGTCAAGGAATAACATAGCTACTGTGATCACACACAAGTAAGAGCCTGGCCTGGTGTGGAGGCTCTCAATGTGCTCCACCAAAAAGTACCATTGGGACTGTGATCTGTAGGATGAGGGGAAATCTGTAGACAAAAAGATATCTTGGTCCAAGATTTCAGGAAGATGGTACAGCAGCTGCAAAGGTCATGAGTCACCAAGAAAAATCACACTTCCAAGGAACTGAAAGGTTGTAGAATGTTTCTGAGAATCCTGACTTCATTTGCCACAACTGCAAGGTCACCATGGTTTCCAAGAGAAAGCTGTCTTGACCATGCAGTGAAAACTCAGCAATAACAGGACCCATGCCAACTCTTGGGATATTTCTGATGCTTTTGTTGAAGTGGTAAGGCAAGAAGAAATAAATTCTTTTTTGAAGGAATATTCTTCTCATTAGAAGAAATAAATCTTAGAGAGGAGGAGGGATAAAGGAGAGAACTCAGGGACACAGGCGTAGGGAGAATGAATATTTAAGTATCCCTCTGAAGTGCCCTATATCCAGATGTGAACATAGTTAGCTTGGAGTTTCTGATGAGAATGGACAACTTTCTAGAGGCCACTGAAGTATCTGTTAGATACAAAAGACATTTAGAAAGAAAAAATGCAACCCAACCCATATCACAACCAGGACACATATAAAATCATTACTTGGGTTCCAAATTCAAGTATATATGACCATATGTAGCGGAAAGGAAAAAGCTTGGGTGAGTCAAAAAAAAAAAAAAACATAGAATACCTGATCTCATTTTATTTGAATGACTCTAGTGCATACTAATTACAGATGAAGTCCATATGTTCTAGGCCTTTATAGTATATGCCTAGTGTACAAAAATGAAAATGAAAAAAAATCTGCAATCCCAGAAAATTATTGATTTACTTTTGTTGCATGTATTTTGTATTTTAAACCAAAAACATACGTAAAACTTTATATGAACCACTTTGAAAGCCTATTCATTCCTCAAGTATCTGTATAAAAATATTTAAAAAGTGTCAGAAGGGAACTTTCTTTTTAATACTTCCTAATAGCTGGGTATTAAAAAGAAGTTAGAGATAAGGTAGGTGGAGGTGGCACACACCTTTAGTTCCAGGACTCTGGAGACAGAGGCAGTAAGATTTCTGCAAGTTCAAGGCCAGCCTGATCTACAGAGACAGCCAGAGCTACACAGAGAAATCTTGTCCTGAATAGAAATAACACATACACACACACACACACACACACACACAAACACACACCATACATCACATACCATACATGCAGAAATCATGTCTTTTTAAAATTATTTTAAAATTTTAAAAGATGAGCTTTATTTGTAATTGATTCACATTGTGATTTTTTCCTGTGGTCAGTTTATGAAAGGAAAAAATATAAAAACAACAGCCAATGTATAAATGTAAAATAATAATTAGAAGAAAAATCAAAAGGGCCATTTTGGATTGCCCTTTTGTAGATGAAAATACTTGACTCCAAACCTAGCCACAACAGTTCAGTCCTCAATGCCCACATGGTAGAAGGGAGAACGACTTCAGCAAGTTGATCCAAACTCCAAATATGTACCTTGGTGCATACAATTAAATGTAATTGTTCCATGCCTTGGCTTAAAACTGTCTGGTGTATCTCTATCATCTAGGCTAAAATTTCAAAGTCCTTAGCAAGACATACAATCTTTTAATAATGATACTTATACCCATCATTCCACACACAATTTCAGCTCTCATTGTGTGCTGCAAAAGTGTGTGTCTGTAACACAGATAGGAAAGTTGTAAAACTAAAAAGTAAAAACTTTGAAATGTTTTCATTAAGGTTAAGGTCTAAAGTTACAAGTAGATTTGCTTTAATAAATGATTAGTTTATAACAGTGAAGTTAATCCACAAAACAATAAATCCTTAGCTTCATGTGAACAGTTTGAACCTTTGAGTTATCTATGTTTTTATTATCAACATGATAAATTTTTAAATATTTAGATAAAAAAAATTCTGCTAATAGTATTTCTTTATGTCGTGAAGACAGCCCTTGTAGACTACAGTTCAAATTCAGCTTCTAAAATAGTGCACAGAAGCTAACACATTAGAGGTGATTGAAATGTTTCATTCTGATTCTCACTTTTCAGAACACTTGGACTAATTAGAGCTGTATTATTGTCTTTGTACTCTGGGCATTTGAAAGGGCCAGGGGCCAGGAACACATTATCATTAATTATAACAATATTTATTGCTTACATGGGATTTAACAAGGCACTGTGTATTGCATGAGATTTAACAAGGTACTATGTAATTTTCTGTGTATTTTTTCACTTGATCCTTAAAGTCCTCATCTTTAGAAGTATTTGGAAAATCGCCATGACATTCTAGTCAAAGGATCGTGGTTTCCACTCCCCAAGAGCTCTCTGAGCACTCATGTTTAAACACCAGAGAGAAAACAATATCTTTATGTGCTGTTGTTGCTATTAGAGATATTTAATGCAATATCCTCCTAAAGTTGCAGCTTTCTTGGTCCCCACTTAATATGACTCCATATTCTCATTATAAAACTGCCACTTATAATGGTTTAAAATACCTTGCAAATCATCAGCATTGAACAACTGCAACAAAAACAAATCGATGTCAGAATCAGAAAAACCCTTGATACCAAATTGTATTCTTCCCTGAAGGACAGGTGAGTAGATGTCGTTTCAGCTGCAGCCTAGTATACTCAAAAACCAAGGTACCCTATCTTACATCCCATGGTCTTTCTGATAAATGGTAGCCTGGGGAAGAACTCTTGGAATATATGCAGGATCTTTTTAAGTTAATTCAAACTTTAAAAATAGCTTTGTAATGCATTTTGTAAAATGAGTAATTGGCTTTTAATATATGCTTTGCAAGCTTAGTGTTCTAATAATGAAAGAGAAACCTGAACTGAAAAGTCCAGCATAAATTAATATTTAAAATTAAAATAAGTGGCTTAGTATTAATGCCATATAAGTTAGTTTACACTTCTGAAATAATGATCTTTTCAAGACCATGTTCACTTCAACTCTCCTATTTTCTGTGTTGATTTATGGATCATTTAATATTTTATTATCTCTATTAATCTGAAAATTATTTTTGGCACTTTGTCCACAATAAGAGCTACAAAACAAATATTTTATCTTTCAATATAGCTTATAAATAAGCAGTATTTAAAACTTTAGGACTGTCTTTAATAAAACAGCATAATACAGTTTCAGTTTAATTTAGTTATAAAGCTTTATCAGCAATATCTCATGTATTATTCATGTGAATGTTTTGACTAATTAATCAGTATCCTATTAATAACTTTTCAAACCAAGAATGATCTTCATGGTCATTATGATCCTGAGGCAAACAACAAAAGCAAAATTATCTTGGTAGAGGATACCAAGTATATGTGAGTAATTTATTCTCCATGTGTAAATACTTTTGTATTTAATTAATTAATCCAAATACTTTGCAATATATACTAATAATTATCAAGATATATATTGTAGTAACATATTTTGTAACTTTTTAGCTATTTACGTTTTCCCAGTACTTTAGTGCACTTTTGTGGATGATTATATCACCTTACAAGTGACTAGCGTGACTTGTGTGGAATAAAGTATGAGCCGCACCACTGTTGCCATTTTGGGCAAGCCACTAATTTGAAGAGTGGTTTTTAGAGAACAGGAACATGCTAGCTGACAAACAAGCCTACAAAGGCAGACCATTCCCTTCAACACATATTTTTCTAAGATATAAAATCAGAGCATAGAAACTTCCAATTGGCAGGAAAGTTGAATGTTTGTAACATAATTGCACAAGCATGTTGGATTTAATTCTAGAAATTATTCCTTCAAGAGAGCATGATGTTAGTAATTAAAACTGTACTTCTAGACTCCTTTACTGTTTTTCTTTCAGAGCAGTTATCCATTAATAATTTTTTAAACTTGTTTTTACCACAGTTCTCCTGAGAAGGCCTAAAGAGATTGCTTGTCTCAAATCTTCTCTTGGTGAATGCCATGCCTACCTTCCCTATTCTGACACAGCTATTCTGTGGGGTAGTGCTCGTATTTAGCTTTGGTTAAGATGATTTTGAAGCAAGTTTCTCAGGCTAAGGGAAGAATAAGTGCCAACATGCTCCAGTAAGCTGCTTCATATCAAGTAAATAAAGTCCTAGACAGACTGTCCATGCGAAATACACACACACACACACACACATGCATATACACATGTACACATGTGTGCACACACATATATACACATATTTACATATGTATATAGGTACATATACATATACACATACATCATGCATAGTTACAGATGATATTGATACAGATACAGATATCCTTGGTGAGACTTTGGTCCCACTTAAAAGTATTTTTTCCAGAAGACTTAGTGGAGATAATTTTACAAGGTACACTACCCATGGCCAGTATCTTTAACCTACACTCTTGGGCTTATGGCAGGTGATTCCAGAGATAAGCAATGTTTTATTAGTGCTAAGAATTTATTTGCTGAACAGAAATTCATTTTTCCTTTTACACCTAAGAGTGTGATAAATATGACTCTGCTCAAGGCAGATCTTGTTGAATACTATGAAACAAGTAGAGCAGTGCATTAAAATAGAATAGAGGATACTACCTCAAATCTGTAATGGAAATCCCCATGCCTTGGGGATTTGTGTGTGCAGCTAAATTAATAAGCCTAAAGGCATTTGATGTATGCTACACCAGCTCAGTGCCAAACTCAAAGGAGAACATTGTTTTACATAGATAAATTATAGCTGTTAACATCCCTTTTGAGCAATTATGTTCAAAATAAAGATGGCCTTCCTACTGCATCTTTATAATCTCCTAACTCAAAAAAAATACTATATGAAAGATTAAACATTTTGGAGTTTCTTTGCTCCAAGCAACATGGCAGATCGTATTGTTCAGAGATCAGGAAGCAACAAAACAGGATAACATACTTTTCTTGACAGAGAATATGGGGGTTCTTTATTAGCAGTGTTGTTAGCCCCTCATTATCACCTCAGCTCCATGCTCCTGAATATATGTGTTAGCATTTTTTTGCTTTTTACAAATAGCTGTGTGTTTTTGACAGGGTGGCGAATTATGTATAAGGACATGAAAAACAAGCCATTAATACATTGCACCCCTGGAATCAGGGGAGGCACCAAGGAGCCCCACTTCTTTCTATATTTGACTATCTCATTTCCAGTCCCATCAAGAACTGATGGAATGCAAAGGTCACTTTCCTTTCAATATTTCCAGTTTTCAGTTTAGTCTCCAATTGAAATGGGTCAGCAAAACTGCAAAACTTACTTTCTTTTTGGCAAGGTAATCATGAAAATTGATAAGGTCATTATTAGCATCATGAAAAACAGTGATTGGGTAACTAAATTTATTTGCAGCAACCAGGGAAAATTAAGCAAAAATGGCTGTTGGCACTACCTTTTGACAGCACATTCTTCTGTTTACTTAATATATTGCATTGATGACTGGTCATCAAATATCCTGGAGGCTAGGAGGAACTGGTTTTCTTCTCTTTGTAAGAACTGTATTTGGAACAAACAGGGTTCCATATTTACCCAGACTTAAGGAAGACATTCTAAAAGATGAAAAGTAAATTAATTAAAAGGAATTTATTGGCTCAATAGTGAGTTAGCATCACAAAGTGTTAATGTGTTAGGGAAAGGCACATGAATAGGTTTATTTTTTTTCTCTGAAATCCTGAATATTGAAAAAGAATTCTAAAAACTACTGCATATGGCTTGTAATGTGAATATTTCTTTCATATTTTAGAGATCCAGTTTACATGCTGAATAAAGCAGGACTAATTTTGACAAATAAAATATTTGCGGAATTTACTGTCTGTATATTTTTATTGATTTTCACAGAACTTTTATAAGCTACAGCTTCTTGCTACAATAATCACGCCTGCAGCTAATAACAAAAGGCTTAGGCAAGTAGACTTGGTTTACTCAGTGGCTCCTCATTTAGTTTTCGTTCAAGCAATTTGCTCTATCATCCTGACATCTAAATTTGGTAATTCGCTATAAAAGATAACATCGCTGTCCAGTAACTTCATTTTGAATTACTGTTTAAAGAACTGATAAACCTGATCTTGAACTTCAACATGGCTTATTTTTGCAGAGTTACATGTAGGCTTAGAATTGTATAAAGGAAACGTGGACTACTGACTATACGTTTATAACAAATTCAAATGTGTGCTATTATTTATTACTTGTTAATCTGTAGATTAACAACATAACACCATATGATTATCTTAAATAGGAAAAGGTGGAAGAGAAATTTTGATATAAATGTGATGTTACCAAGTTGTTTAATTTTAATTTTGAGATAAACGAGATGTTACCATGTTGTGTTTAATGTTAATGTTCTGCCTCCTTCTTCTTCCTCTATTTACTTTTCATGTTTCTTAATAATTGCTTTTACATTTAAAAATCAAGATTTATTAATGAAGAGGTTGAATTCTACATATGGATACTAAAGATACCATCTTGGCAATATTTTCCTTCAAATTTCTCAAGTACTTCCAAACTCAAAATTTTTGCTAAGTTATAGAAAATAAGTCATGACCTTAAATATAATGAAGGGTTGGGCTGAGGATGGTGACTTAACTGTGTCATTTTCAGCCTGGGAAGGCTAAGGCAGATTGTCTGTGAGCACACAGTCAGCCTGAGCTACACAGTGAGTATTCAGGTTGAGCTGAGCTACAAAGTGAGAGCCTGTCTTAAACTCAATTAATAGAAGTTGGTTAGAACGAAACCTACAAGTTAAATTTCTTTTAAAACTTATTTATTTTTATTTTATGCATATCAGTGTTCTGCCTGCTTGTATCCTGTGTGTGAGGATGTCAGATCCACTGGAACTGGAGTTATAGACAGTTGTCAACTGCCATGTAGGTGCTGGGAATTGAGCCCAGGTCCTTTGGAAGAACAGCCAGGGCTCTTAACTGCTGAGCCATCTCTCTAGCCCCAAGTTATTTCTTTTTAATACCCTATTTTTCAGTAGCATAGTACTAATTTTCTATGAGCCATAGAAATATTTAGGGTTTTGCAGCTATTTGTGTTTGGAGAAACATTTGTGCTGGGATATTTTACATAATGCTTGGTTTAGGAAAGAGAGTGAGACATAACGGCAAATGGCAGCTGGTTAGAGGAGCTCAGGTGGGGGTTACTCCAGGCAGGGCTGACCTAATTAAATTGGCTTCTTATGCAAATAAGTTTGTTTGATAAAGTCCTAGATGTAATTACTGCAGGAAAGAATGCTGGAGTTTCCATTTTGACAGAATGCCAAAGTTCTCCTCCAGTGTATTTGTATCCAAGTGCTTTCTTTTGAAAAGATTAAACCAGTGTTTCTCTGTCAAGGGTTTGCCATTTGCAATGATAAAAATATCATTAGGTCTTTAGGATGATATGGTTCAATATACTTTTGTGTTTGAAGATATATTTTTAAATTCTTTGTAGGTACGTGAAGATGTCTCCTCAATTTTTAATGGTTACAAAAACATTTAACAGTTACATATATTATAGTTGTGTTTATTATAATTACTAGGACCATTTCCGTTAAGATTACCTCTGTATATACAGAGTTAATCCCACTAGAGATGAATACTCAGACATGGTTTACAAGCAATTGAAAGTCTTTATTCAAGGCATCTGGGACTCATGTACCCAAGGGTACCCCCAAGCATTTAGAGCAAGAAGTTTTTAAGAGCAAAACCACCACATTGTGCTATCTCACTCTGCAGCAGGGGGAGATTGCTTACAACACACAGTTTACCGCAGCTAGGTTAAGTTAGCTGGGGCATCTTGGTCTCAAGTCCTGGAATAGAAATGAGTAATTTTCTAGGGAATTCTCCATTAAAGAATTCAAATTTTAGTTAAAGCTGAGATGGTCTCAGCAAGCAGAAAAGATGGGAGGACTTCTGCACTGTCTTGTCTTGTCATTTTATACCATGTTGTTTGTAATTTCATATGTAATACATATGAAAATAAGTTTTTGCAATTTAATTCTGGAAAATGTATGAGATTGTAAACCTTATTTACATATCTTAATTCAATTTTGGGAAGGAGTGTAATTTTAGAATAGAATATATATGATCCTTTTATCTCTTTAAACTTATATAATTGATGTTTATTTTTAGAGACAGGATCTTATGCTATATTCATTTCTCATTTTGAAGGAGAAAAAATTAACTGTTCAAGTTGATCTTAATTGTGTTATATTTTCATTTTCTATCCAAATTTTCCTGTCCTGCATGAGCAATTTTTTTCTTCAAACTCTTGATGTAGTAAGTTCTCATTTCATTTGATTTTGTGGAGGCAAATGTCCAGAGTTTCTAACAAAATCATGGAAAAATTATTCTGGTTTACCTTCATTTGCCACTCTTTGTTCAAACTAACTTACCTCTCTTTTCTCTACATGGAGGTGATAAACAAACTAAAATCTACTACAATTTCATCTGAAACCTTCTCCATCTTTACCAGCTCATCTCTCCCTGTGCCTAAGTGTCCATCCTTACAGGACAATAGAGATCTGGTCCCATATTCCCACGTCCCTACTTACTTCTCTGCAGGTAATCAAAATGGACAATTAGAAAGCCTCTTGTTTCTTTCCTTTTCTTCCTCACAACATTGCTAACTCTATGATCTGTTTCATGGGATGCAACCAACTAATATTATGGCCAATGGAGACTCAACTCCCAGAACAATGACTCTTCTACTTTATGGCCTGATTATATAGTTCTCCAACTCCAATCCCATGAGTCTTTGAGGTTGAATGACTTGCCTTGGACAGACTAAGGCTGGACTTTTTTTCCTCTTGCCTTCTTCCACCCAAGTGTCTTTACCTGAATCTGAATTTCCCTGTGTCATGGGATAGCTATTTCCAAATTTTACTTGGCATGAATTATTTTATCTTCTAATGATTTTTAAGGAATTGCTAGTGTAAATTAATTTTCTGTAAGTTTCTACAAGAATCTGTACTGCATACTCTGCATACTGCATATGCTTCTCATTACACTTAAGCTTCAATTACTGATCAGGAAATTTTGAGTTGTACAAAGTAAAGGAATCATGATGACTCTCATATACCTCAGTTACTTTCAGACACTCTTCATCAGTTACTAACCATCTTATGCTGTCTGTTGAGGATTCCACACTATGATTCCCAAGTCAGGAAGAGGACAGAGAGAAGTCCTTTGAATGCTGAGTGAGAATGGAGAGGACTCTTCATAACACTCATTTTTTTCTAATGCTTACTACTTTTGTATCTTACCCACTGAAGTAGAAGTCTGCCTGTATATTTTTGTGAGCAAAATAAAGATAAGATTTGAGGAAGAAAGTATTTTCCCAAATTTAGGTCTTTCTT
The DNA here is from genome assembly GCF_004785775.1 of Grammomys surdaster. Taxonomy (NCBI): domain Eukaryota; kingdom Metazoa; phylum Chordata; class Mammalia; order Rodentia; family Muridae; genus Grammomys; species Grammomys surdaster. Next base: position 3,311,026 of record NW_021604607.1, on the reverse strand, counting down.
ATTTTGTACCTCTCAGTGTCAAACTCTGGCAGAAACCTATTCCAACCTAATAATAAATATCTAAATTTTATAGTCATTAGTATGCTTTTAAAATTAGCACAATTTAAAAATGGATTTACTAATATGTACATCTTTAGAAAACTTATCTGGATAAAAAACAGCACATATTTGTCAAGGACACAATATCTTTCTCTTTTAAAAACTGTATTTCTCCTGACTAAATTTAATGTATGCTTATATACTAATGACAATATAACAAGTATGGTAAAGTTCTAAAAATTGCATTGACACCTAAAATTATGGATCATTCCATTGCCAAAAGTAATATTTATTACTGTTTAAATCTGTGCTTTTTAATTTTTTTAATACACAGGCATAGTTATGTTTTTAAATACAAAGTTGACAGATTGAATATATGCGATATTGCATTTAATGTGAATGAAAAATTTATCATTTTTGATAAATGAAGTGTATTAAGAAATTGTAAAATGAAAATGAGTCTCCAATGAGAGACATAGACATATGCAGCACTTATGTCCCCAGGCAGGCCTGCCTTGTTGGGATGAAGACAATTGACTTCAGAAGGAAGCATCTTAACCCAATGCAGAACTACTCTCCAGTCTGCTAGAACTGCCTTCATTTTCTAAATCATGTTAGGCTACAATGTTCTGCCTGTAGAGTGAAGAATTATAGATACTGGGTATATAGAATCCTTTTTAGACATATAAAATATTCTTTACGCTTTCTTTATAAAGACATGGAGAAACCGAGCCATGAAGCAAGTTAAGAATGTAGAAAGACCAGTCACCATTACTGGAACTGGCAGACCGCAAAGAGAAAGGAAAGAATGCAGGTAAGCTAGGTAGAACCAAGCTGGAAACCAAGCTGAGAACCAAACTGGTAACCGCAGTGACAGGGCAAGGCCACAGTAACAGAGCAGGACCACATTCTTGAGAAAGATTAGCGTACAGAGAGTTTTCACATGACCCTGACTCACGTAGGTTGGGTTCCTTTGGAATGTTCCACTATTTTTATGTTATGCCACCTTAACAACCCCTCATCCCCCTCCCCATTCCTTGGTTTGTGGTTTTCCCCCTTAAAAACCCATCTCAAACTGGCTGTCAGGGTCAATTCAGCTCCTGCGTGGGCATACGAATTGACCGCGGCTAGCTGTCACATGCCCGAATAAACCTTGCTTTTGCTCCGGTACACGGTGTCTCGAGCAGATTACTGGGTGGTTGCAACTTTCTGAGACTTGAGTGAGGGTCTCCCCTCTGCAGAGGTCTTCAGCCTCACTGGCAGTAGCAACTAAATTAGTACAATAGTGAGTACAAGGTAGAATTTATGTTGTAACTTTAAAACGATTTATAATATGGCAAATTCAATGAAATTATTAAGTCTTAAATCCAGAGACCCCCAACCTTTTAAGGCTAAGGGATAAGTGTTTTCCCCCTAGGGATACTCTTTTGCTCTGTAGTCAATTAAATGGAATTGTTTTTAAAGAGAAAAGTATATATGTAGGGCTCTGCCATTCCTATTTAAATTTGTGATCTTTCCTTCATCGAAATCTAGTGATAATTAGCAGATTCATACTTCTTTATTCAAAGAAAAAGTAAGCGAAAAGTAAGTCAAAATAATAACCGATAAGTTATTTCTCCGCCACCAGTGATATGAGTCAATTCAAACCAGATTACATTATATTAAACACACATTTATTGGAAAGCTGCTCTGAGTTCAGTGGTCCCAAGGACTGAGGTCAGGGAAGATGCCTTGGCACCTTGGGAAGGGAATGAGAGGAGAGGGAGAAGACAAAGAAGGAGCATGGAGCATCCACACAGAGAAGAGTGTGTGTGTGTGTGTGTGTGTGTGTGTGTGTGTGTGTGTGTGTGTGTGAGAGAGAGAGAGAGAGAGAGAGAGAGAGAGAGAGAAAGAGAGAGAGAGAGAAGGAGGAGGAAGAGGAGGAGGGAGGGAGGGATGGAGGGATGGAGGGATGGAGGGAGGGAGGAAGGGATGGAAGGGAGAGGGGGAGAGAGGGAGAGAGGGAGAGAGGGAGAGGAAGAAAAAGAGAGGAAGAAAGAGAAGGAGGAGGAGGAAGGGGAGGAAGAAGGGGAGGAGGAGAAAGAGGAGGAGGAGGAGAAAGAAGAGGAGGAGGAGAAAGAAGAGGAGGAGGAGAAAGAGGAGGAGGAGCAGAAAGAGGAGGAAGGAAAGGGGGATGAGGAGAAAGAGGAAGAGGAGCAGGAAGAGGAGGAGGAGGAGAAAGAAGAGGGGGAGGAGGAGGAGGAGGAGGAGGAGGAGGAGGAGGAGGAGGAGGAGACATTTTGGGGCAAAGGACAACCCAGTTCCTGGGATGGAAAGTTCTGGGTAGAAGACAGGATATCCCAGGTAGATAAAGAGATGCGGGGAGAACCTGGATGCCAGGTCTGCTTTGATATGTAAAATATGCACCTCAGTCCCATGTCCCAGAGCCTGAAACCAAACAATAATAAGTCACTTACAGACAGAAGAAAGAAAAAGAAACTGACCTGAACATGTTCCTGCTATATATCTGGAGAAATACCACAAGCCCTTTCCTTCTTGGTGATATGTTCCATGCTTTAGATGCTGTTGTCATAGGGAGAGTGAAGTGAACACTCATTGGGAGAACAAGTGGTGCTCAAAGTTTAAGACAGGAAAAGAGGAGGCATGGGGCGTGGGGGGGGATTGATGAGGAATAGAAGCTGAAGGGCAAGATGTAAGCCATTATAAGCAGACTCCGAAGAAAGCAAGAAGAGACACTGCAGGAAACTGGGGACATTAAAGGGCTTATTCTGTTAACAGAAATTTCAAAATATCCAAACAGGAACCGCAGGAAATAGTGAAATAGAATGTTTGTACTTTCCTGTATTCTGGAATTAATTAAACTAACAAAAGGTTGAGTTGATGTATTCATGGTGAACAGTAGCCTCAAACACCTTATTATTAAGTTATTTAGAGGAAGCCAGCCATGCTACTGAACACATGGCTTTCATTTGTACAGAAAAATACAAATATTTTGCTTGATAGCTGGAAGAAATAATACATCAAAAGGACAATAAAGGAGTTTGGAATGTCCCACACCTGTGTTGGCTCTGGCAGGGTAACAGCCAGCGCATTGTTTTCTTAGCTGGAGTGCTGGCTGGCCATGTGACTAGAGCTGGTATCTATTCATTCACTCGAATAAAATTACCTACATTTGCTGAACCCATAGTGAACACAAGTTCCTTCCCTTTTATGCAGTGGGACTTGTGCTCTCAGATCCTGCTCTTGCTTTCTCTGTGTCTCTTCGAATATGTCTAAAATTGGGAAAAAGATAGCTCCTATTAGCCGTTTCTAAAGCTATATTGTTAAGCTCACTAAATTAAACAACTTTTCCCTGATAAACCAAAAGATCATAAGAACCTGAATACCCTGCTTGATATTATTCACCCGTGTCTTTTCTCCACCTTTTAAAACAGTTTCTTGGATACAGATATACAACAGCACCGGCAGCTTGGAGACACAGAGAAGACCTGACGCAGTATAATGTAGTGCTGTGTTAAGTAACCTGACAGAAACCATGTTGCCTGGATAAGGAATCTCTTAGGTCTGGTTTTTATTTTCAGAGAATTCTGGACCTTAATTGGCAGGCGAGGCAAAGATAACACAAAGCAATTGGAAGACAGCAGTTCATTTGAAGTGCTAAACTTATGTTACACACATTATCTGGGTGGTGCATACCATGGGGATTCAGAGTAGGAAGGAACCACCTCTTGGGATCCTGGGAATCCAGTCTAATGAAAGTGAAGGGATTGACTAGGAATCTGTGAGCTCAGTTACACCCCATAGCCACAGGCTATCTCCTCTACTATTCCCAGCTATTTTTGTAAAGTGTCCTCTTAATGATGAAGTTAGGAGGGCATGGAAGGATGAATCCTCCTACTGATTGATTAATTCAGCAAGTGTTAGGTGAAGCACTAAACCTAAGGACCACAGAAGTAGAAACACTTATATTTATATCCTTCAGAACTAGAGATAGATGCTTACAAACTTATAGATCAATGCAAATTTAAGTCATAATTGTCCTCATGTCTTTTATCCAAAACTAACTCAACTCTTAAATGCCAGGTCAGCCCTCAGAAAATCTATCCCATCTACATCTGGATTTCTGTCATTTAAATTTGTTTTTTTGTTTGTTTAGAATCCATGTTTTCATCACATTTACTTATTTATATTTATGTAGTGTGTTTGTGTTTGTGCATGTGCGTGTGCGTGTGCTTGTGTGTGTGTGGTGTACATGTGCCTCAGAGCTCATGTGTAGGTCAGAGGACAACTTCATGGAGTTGGTCCTTTCCTATCACTATTAGGGCTCTTGGGCTCTAATTCTAGGTAGCAGATGAGCAGCACAATCTCTCACCTACCCAGTGGCTCTTTACATAACAATTGCCCCTAATTCATCCTGCCCTTAAGGCGCCTTTCACAAATACAGACTGTAGCCTTTTGTATTTCCTCTAATGCCTTGCAGGCCCCACAAATCATCAAACTTTTTACTTCCTACAAAAGCTGAAATGCTAGAATTTTATCACATTCTACTTTCTACTTTTGGACCATCAGAGCATCTTATGGTCAGTTCTTGTTTGCACTGTTAATATCCTGGGTGCTGCTTCCTTATACTGGGAAGTAAGTATGATGCCTCAAACATCTCTGGTCTTTTTAGTTTCTTTTAAAAGTATGTACTTCAGTGGATTTAACTTGATATTCCTGTTGAAAATAAGAATGTCATGTACTTTGAAATGCAGAAGCAGAGACAGGAAAGTCATTCGCCACTGGCCAAGGCAGATACCAAGGCAGGATTTATTTGTATTTATGCTTAAACCACTTCTCCTATTTGCTCTATTTTTTTCTTCTGTCTAGTGGAACAGAGAAGCAAGCAATTATTCCATCTTTTTTTGACAGCTTCACAGAGCACATGAGACTCTGAAAACACACTAGCAGTGGGGCTGTAGCAAACATTGCTTTGGAAGTTCTTTCAAGAGACGTGATCATAAGGTGTGCACAAAGCAAGTAATTAATTCCCTAGGTAGCAATGCTGTCTGTACACAGTGATTAAGCCAAGTGTCCCTGTGCTCTTCTACAATGAGCAAGAGCAATTCACTTTCTATATTCCTTTAGCCAAGTAATTGTGATGCAGTTAGAAATTGTAGTAGGTTGTCATGATACTTTTTTACATGCTAGGAGTATTCTTTGGTGCCAGTTAGCTAGAAGCCAAACTTCCCAGTGAGCTCATGAACGCCAGGAAAGTATACATAAAGGAAAACTATAAAACGAACAAGGTTGGCATGATCAGAGGTCAACCGAATTAACATTATGGCAACTTACTTCTCTTCCCACCCTACTTGATCACCACTCCCGTGCCAAGCTCTTTCTTATTTTTTTCTAGAGTTTATTGTTTTAGATGATGTTAACCTGCAGCCCTGACCCATGTTTGTTCTTCTTTATCTCAGCGTTGTGCTAAGCACAGGGTGTATTTTTGTCTTCTTCCAGTTAGATTGGACCAGTCAGGTTCATTTAGAGTAGTTCTTACAAAAATAGGAATGTACTCAAAATTGACAATCAAACTTCTATGTGTATTTTACCATTTTGCAAGCTTTAACTTGCCTTCTACTACATTTGAAAACATAAGAATAGGCATTCTTTAAGCAAGAAGAATTATTTCTAAGTACGGATGCTAGTTTCCACGACTCTTGAGTATAATGTTTTACATGTGTGCATGAGAGGAGTGAGGAGATTCCTGGGAATGAGCCCTTTCACTGCTCTGGATCCAATTATTACCTCTGCTTTCATAAGAAACAAAGCCTTGAATGAAAATGGATGATTATCTCAAATTTTATTAGGACTTTCCATTGACACCTGAATGTTTAATACAGGTTTCTGTGAGAATGTGTTGGTCTGTGTTCTGTGATAGTTGTGACAATGGTCTTCCTTTAAAGTACAATATATCCCAACTTGAATGGCAGTGCTTTTTCCTGTTTTTAATGACTATTTTCCTTCCAAATTGGTTGGAATTTTATGAAATGCATCAAAAATAGTCTTGGATACTCTGTCATGAAACCAGTAGTTTATAGCGTAATACAAGCCTTATGAAGACCTTTATGGCATTGTGGTACAATCATAGGGGGTTTGATTGAAGGAGTCAACCATGTACAGGCGGAGCATTCTCTAGTAAGTCCCTCAGTGAGGATCTCACAGTGCTGTTCCTATAACATGTGGAAAGAGGGTTTTACCTTCACAAAGAAAAAACTCCTGCCTTCCGATCTCTAGACTGAGTGTATGTTTTGAAGCTTTCTGATCAGAGGCAAGAATATTTTGTTTGCTGCTGTTTCTTTTTCTCTCTTCCCTTTTTTCATCTAAAAATCAAAGTGATTTTCAGTATAAAGAAATCTAGAATTGGTACATTGACCTTTCCTGGGATAAATTCCACAGGAATAGAGAAGAAGTCTCTATACTGTATGAATGACAACATTAAACCCATTCCTAACAAATATGCTTGTAAATTTCACTGTTTTAAAGAAGATAAGAGTTAATATGCATAGACCACTTTTCAACATTTTCAGTCTTAATCATATTTAGTTTTCTCTAACATACATACATATATACATATATCTTATACATAAGATAGATATTACTTTATTTAGTATGACTCATTATTATTAAAATTTTATTTAATTAAAAAAAATTCTTGAGCAGATCTAGCATCTTAAACCAATTTCAAAGATAGTTGAATAAGTATCTGTTCTTCTCATGGTAGAAATGTTCCAAAGAAATAGATGTGTGGTTCAAATATGAGATTGGCCTATGAGCTTCCTCTTAGTTTCATTCCAAACAATAGACTCTATACCAGCACTTCTTAACCTGTGAGTCTGTGGGTCACAACAGATGAGGGCAGAGCAGAGGCAGTCAAGCAACCTTTTTCCAGGGATTGCCTGAAACCATCTGCATATCAGATATTTACATGATACTTCATAGCAGTAGCAGAATTATAGTTATGAAATAGCAATGGACATAGCTTTATGGTTGGGATCAGCACAGAAACATTAACAATGACATAGCTGTAGCCTTGTGTGCTGCTTTGAATAGTATTGTCCCTATAGACTCCTACTTTTGAATGGTTGGCCTATAGGAAGTGGCACTATTAGTAGATATGGCCTTTCTGGAAGAAGTATGTCACTGTGGAGGTGGGTTTAGAAGTCTCATATGCTCAAGCGAGGATTAGTATGGCATTCTCTTCCTGATGTCTTTGGATCAAGACGTAAAATTCTCAGTTTTTCCAGCATCACGTCTACTCACATGCTGTCATGTTTCATGCTATGACAATAATACAGTAAACCTCTGAAACTGTAAGCAGGCCCCAATTCATTGTTTTCTTTTATAAGAGCTTCTGTGGTCATGGTGTCACTTCACAGAAGTACAACCTACCTAAGACACCTTGTAAATCTGTTCGTGGTCATCTGTATATAAGATTCCATAGGCTTTGGAACACTCTGTTGTTCCCAAGTCGTTTTAACCTAGAAAAGTAGAGGATATAATATCTCCAATTACATCTGCAGAACATATTATTTCTTTGACTTTTCCTATTTTTATGACTTAATTTGACTGCTAGAATAGGGGAATGAATCCTTTTTGGGATCTGAGTCATCTTTGTGACAATAGAACCTACCAAGGTTCAAAATAATTCTATCTTGGAATGAGTCTGATCTTCAAAGTAGGAATTATCTTAACATGTATTCACAAAACAAATCAGCCAGGGTGGTTTTTGCTCATAACATTTAACCCAACCTGTTTTAATGTGACTACCATAATTATAGATTTTATACTAGGAAGACCTCTATAATTACCTATGTCTGAATAAATCCATGTCTCATTTTAAAGTATCATTTCTTTGTGTTTTGTATTGTATTGGTTTTGGGTGGAGTTGCTAGAGCAGTCATTTAACTTATAGTATTTCTCGAATTACAAATCATTGATGGCTTTGTTATGCAGCCAATACATTATATTATTTCTGCATTTATGTCTTAGTTTATTATAAGTATAGAAAAAATTACTGCATTAGATTAAATAATTCCTACCACATCATTTCAGAATCATAAGTCATAGAAAATGTTTTGTACAATTATTATGTAAAGTCAAATAAGAAATAAACATACATCCAGCCAAAGAAATCATAGCATGTTTTCACCTCCAGTGCCTCAGGAGTAAATATAACTTCCTACTTTATGCTCAGTGTAGCTCTGGGCTCAAGTTCAAGCTTAGCGGCAGTTTCAGTAGAGTGATACTTTGCTCAGAGAATAGAGTTGCAAATGAACAGAGAGATTTCCTGGAACAGCCACAGCCAAATTTCAGAAGATGAAAATGAGGTTTATTGGAGAGTTTTAACAACTTTGGCAAAGTCATGGAGTGATGAATTAGGACAAGATCCACACATCTTTGATCAAGGTTTACTGCTTTCCTGTGCACGGATGACTTTCTAATCCTGTTCACTTGCAATTGTGTTTGTACTCCCAACAAAGACAAGCAGAATGTATTAATGAACTCAAAGTGCATACAGCGCTCTACTATGTGAGGTGCAGGGTTCAATTACAGAAAGAATAAAATCTTGTGCTGTTACATAATTTATAATGCAAACATTTTCTCAAAATAAAAGAACCTTGTATTGGGACAATTTGCTGTCCTTCTTATATGCCTTAATATTTTACACATGAATCGTTTTTGGAACTAACCTAAGGTTTACTATTCTCTGAGCATTTTTACATGATAAAACTTATGTCTGGAGAGACTTTTGGACTTCAGTGTATTTCCCATGTTTTTAGCTGGCACTTTATTCTGTGCCGACTTCCTGTTCCTTTGGCCTGGAAGTAATCTTGCTTCTTTCAGTGGAGTCAGAAGGGAGTCTTCAGTTTGTAACCTTTCAAATTAACTGCTGGAAAAAATGGACTCCTTTGGGCTTACCTTAGAGCCTTACCTTACTGCATAAATTTGGTAAGCAAAATCTGAGAAAAAACATTCAATATTTTGAGAGATGTTGAATGTGAGTTCATTTGCTGGGCTGCAATTGGCTGAAGGCAAGGTGTACATAACAGGAATGGCTCTTAATATTTGGAGGACATTAACAACTTCAGGGCCTTCAATTCAATGATGAAAGCCTGGAAAAATAGAAAAAGAGTTAATAACTTAATAGTTTAATTACACAGGTTGTTCATCTTTCTCTTGGTTTAAAATGGATTGGGTTTGGTCGGGGAGTGGGAGGTGCTGCAAAGACTCAGTGGATTCCAACAAAGATTTTTTTGAGTTCTTTCTCTTTTAATGAAAAGATCAAGATGGCTATTTACTTGAGTAACATGCCAAATATCATTGGATTCATGTTAGTTCTACAATTCACAATGGTAGTCATTATAATTAGGAAAAAGTTTAATGACATGTGCAGTGTATTTGGCATAATTCTAACACCTCTTGGGATGTTTTAACGAAATATGAGGAGCTTATGAATTTCAAGAATGCTGCTCTGCTGAGGATTTATGCAGTAGATTCTGGTATTAAAATTACCCATGGCCTGAGGTCAGTATTTCTATTTTGGTCAAGCTTCAAAAATGGCATATAGCTTGATCATGCTAGCCCTTTTTATCCTGGGAATACTTTTATTCCTGTCCATTGTATTAAAGCTTTTCTTCAACAATATCAACATGTTGGTAGCCAAGTATATGGCTTAGACCTGGAAATGGACCCCCCAGACACAGTTATTAAATTAACAGGCTGGCAAGCCAAGGAATGGTAAGATTCTGCACAGAGCCTTACCAACCTAAGAGAGAAGTACATTGCTTTGGATAATGCACATTCCATGATGCGTAAAAAAGGCATCCTTGTCAGAATGACCTAAGACAGTCTCAGTCTTGTTAACGAAATAAAAAAGGGGAGAGGTGGAGAGCTTTTGGGGCTGCTTGTCAAGAATCTGACATGCGTCAAGGATAAGGAAATGAGCTGCTTGGCAGGAATATGACGTTGGCCAAGGACAAGGAAGTAGTCTTCAGGGAGGAATCTGACATTAGACTAGAACAAAGAAGTAATTTCAGACAGGAATCTAAATTTTAGGCTAGAACAAGGAAGTAGAGTTCAGACATGAAAATGACATTGGACTAGGACAAGGAAGTAGACTCAGAAACTTTGGTCATCCTGATAAGCCCTTAGAAACAGTGGTCATGGGAATGTTCACATATTTGGGTTTAATGCCTTGCTTTTACTTTGACTATTTGTGTTTATTGTATTGCTTGTTCCTTGACTTTTGCATCTATTGTATTGCTAGACCCTCAACCTAGAACTGACCTAAATACATGCATGTATTTAAAATGGTATAAGAGCATAAAGGAGGAGGGGGGATGGGATAGGGGGTTCTAGTGAAGGGAAATAGGGAAAGGGAATGACATTTGTATTGAAAATAAATAAAATATCCAATAAAAATAAAAATAAATAAATAAGCAAATATAATTACAAAAAAAGGAAGAAGAGCAGGACTCAGAAAACTACTGTCTATACAGTGGCAACATATACTGAATACCCAATTGTTACATTTGCAGAGAATATTGCTAATGACTTTTGTTTCCGTGATTTAAAAAACAAATGTTATCATTGAAAATTGATAAAAGATTTTAAAAATGGAATTTATAAAAAAGTTCCCATTTCAAAACAGTGTCATATTTTAATATGTTATATGATCTCATATAAGAAATACTACAAATACTATTTCTAGAATTTGTTTCTGTTATTGATGTATAAAATAATATTTAAAAGCATTTTTGACACTTTTCTTTAAAAAAAATGAAAAGGTCATGTGTGACATAAAATTTATTGAGCATCTGATCTCTCTTGAGCACTTGGTTTAGCCTTCTGAAAATGGAATCTCTGTTTTGGAGGGACCACAGAGCAATTGGAGAAGAGAATGAGGATTTAGATTGTCTTGTTTGTGTCTTGCTGAAATATTTTCTTCAGGCTTCATGTGCTGTCCTATAGTTCCTCTTACAGTCTGGATTGGTCCAGCTTGGGTACTGTCTGGGGGTTTTATTTCACTAAATTACATAGGATTGATTTCAATAAAATTTGCTTCTTTCCAAAAAGAAAACAAGCAAGCAAATGACTATTTTTTACTGTTGATGTTTGTTATGCAGGATAGAGAGTGACTAATGGTTCCTTTCTATGCCTCTTGATTTCCCTACTGTAAAGATAATGAATTAAAACGTTTTGTCCCAGGGATGACCAGGTTTGTACCAATTGTGCACGTGAAGGTATCTCTGTTCCTAGGGTCATTTGGCAAGCTCCACATTAGGTGCTATATATTACCAGTGAAATCGGGGTGCTTTTTTGTGTGGCAATTTTGTTAATAAAATAATTCTAAAAACAGACTCAGAACAAAATTCAAAGATAATTTTTTCAGAGTTTGAGAGAAAGATTAAGGCAGGCAAGCTGTAAGTCTTGGTAGCTCCTTAGATAAATGTGATGGAAAAAAAGAAACATGGAAAGTCAGGCCTTTTATACCAGAGGCTGAAACCATGGGGTTGAGGGTGTTCAGGAAATGCATGAGGAACCAGTGTCCAGGAACACTGGATTAGTCTTTAGCCAGTTCCCAAGTAAAGAAACATTAAATATGAATCTTTTCTGTCAAACACTATAAACCTGTGTTTAAAACAATGAATTCAAATCTTTTTATCATCCCCACCACGTCAGACTTCTAAGCAAATGTTTTAATCCCCCTTATCCACACCCCTTAAAACTTTTGTTTATATAAAGACTCTGCTACATTCTTTTGTTAAAGTAGCCAGACTCTTCCCCTTTCATTTCCTGTATACCCACTTTTTTTCTTTTTTCAAGATTCTTCAATCTCAAAGGACTGCGAAGTTGGACTCTAGCCAAAGAGGGGAAAGACAGAGTAATCTCCTGTGCTACCATAGGGATGAATGAAAAGAAGCTGACTCACTAAAACACTCAGTTTATGTTATTGTACTTTATTTACTCTTTTGCTAACCTTCTGAAGTTTGTCCTTGCCTCGATGTCCTCCTATTCATCCCATTTCTGCATAAAATTCATGATGCCAAAATTTATATCTAGATATGTCATTTCTTCAATTATATTAATTTTCTCAGATTCATTGGACTTTAATATGACTATCATACTATCAGTCTCTTTTGACATTTGGGATGAATATGAATAGAAGTTAGTAAAGAGCTTAGTAACTGACTTTGAACTAACTTGATACCTGCTTGGTACCTGATGTGGAAAGAACACTGCTGCTGTGTTAATTTTCCTACCCACTTATTCTGCCATCTTATCAGCTCCTTGTGGGCACCAAATCTATAAGGTTCTTTCTTTCTTTCTTTCTTTCTTTCTTTCTTTCTTTCTTTCTTTCTTTCTTTCTTTCTTCCTTCCTTCCTTCCTTCCTTCCTCCCTCCCTCCCCCCCTCCCCCCCCCCCCCCCCCCCCCTCTCTCTCTCTCTCTCTCTCTCTCTCTCTCTCTCTCTGTATGTATGTGTGTATGTATGTATGTATACCTTATTATGTAATAGTGGAAACAGGATTTTCCACACATGTTGTCCAGGCATAGCAATAGTGGGAAGCTTATGGGAACACTGCCTAGAATACAAGAGGAAATGTCTGCTCTCCTAGGAGATCATACTTTTAAACCTGTAATACAATGCAAGGAGAAAAGTGATGGTTCATATACATAAAAACAGGGCAGCTGTATTATGAAAATAAGTATTGCTTACAAAAAGTAAATGGTATAAAAATAAAAAATGCTTGAAAATATCTATGCAATTTTGAAGGTGTTTGGAAAAAACAGTAACATCTTGGTGGGGGAAAGAATACAACTTACTTTTCAACCCTTTTAAATATTACCTCTACTGTTGATAGTTTTAAATACTTATTTGCATAAGAATAAATGACCTATCACCTTAAATTTTTTCCATTGGTTTAGATATTGCTTGTTTGAAATAGTTTGAATTCTACTAGAATTCTTTTAGAACAGTCTTCAAGGAAAAGCGAGTTTTTACTTTCCTTCCATTTATTTGGAGGGATATTTTACATATATGCTTCCAGTGTGATGCTGATTTACCAAAGTCTCAAATTCTACCAAAGAAGATATATATTCCATATCCGTTTTTAGTACACACTTGAAAGAAACAATGTTTAAATGTGTATAATTACTTAAATATGTGAAAAAATTTGCTCCAAGGTAACATGTGAGAATAAAAACAATATTTCTGATGTTTCCAAATTTACCACTGGAAAAAAAGTCCTCTATGGAAGTTTCTTGTTTTCTTTGTTTCATACTTTATTTTCTCTCTTTTCTAACTATTTTTAGTTTATAGCATTGCATTCATGTTTTGTAAATTATATTTCTTTTAAAGACACTGATAAATGGTTGCTGACATGGAAGTTTTGAAGCATAGTACTTTTAAAATTCGATTTCCCAATAATGTGTTCTTTGTTACAGTACAGAGAGATAACTTGGTCTTAAACATCTAATGAAAATGAAATTATTATCGAAATAGTTTTGAGCATTATACATTTTATTTTATTCACCACATTAGTTGTTGCTCTCTGTGAGGCATGCAGTGATCGAAATACAGCAAGGAACAGAAGCATCTTATTGTCAAGAGAGTAATTATTTGGAAAAACAAATAATATACAGGACAAGATGATGCATGCAATCCAAGGACTTGGAAGCTGAGGCAAGAGAATGACTGATCTCAAGTCATTCCAGGCCACACACAAAGAACTTGTGTCTAAATTAAAACCACAAGAATGTTGTGTGTAATTTTATAATCCATGCTTGTTTCGGCTAGGCTCTTGGACCAACTGCCTCCCTGTCTCACTCAGCTCCCACGCTAAGCTATCCCAGTCTCCGCTTGCTGCTTGCCCGTTGTGGCAAATGGCTCACGTTCCACAGGCCATCCACCCCAGTGGCTGATCTGTAGAATGCCAAAGACCTCCCCAGACTCACTCAGTTACCTTTAGCCCCATGAAAGGAAAACACTAGGGACTTTTATATTTATACCAGCCATATTTGTATTGGTAAATGTCCAACCCCAATATGCCTGTGCAAAGAAAACAGTTATAATATTTATGAACTACATGCCTAGATTGGCAGATATACCAGTACACTACTCTATTTCCCAGCTATGAGATCCCTAGCTAATTGCGACTCCTCCAGGCCACGTGGGTCTGCCCTATCTTCACCTCCTCTTCTTCCATCTTCTCTCTCTGCACCCCCCCCATCTTATTGTCCCCTTCTTCCTTCCTCTCTCTCCTTCTCTAAAACTTTCATCCCTGCCTTTCCCTTCCACTGACCAATCACAGGCTCTAGTCTTTATTTGATCAGTTAAATTGGGGAGGAGGTTCACATGGAATCACCTGAGTTCAGGATCTCCTCCTTGGCAGGATTAGCATCAAAATACAAGCAGCATCAAGGCAATCTATAACAGAAGAACTAATATGAATTACATATAAAGTATGTAGAATGTATATTTGTAATTATAGATATGCTTTTCATAAATATGATCTAGAAACAGAAATAGAATACTATTTTTCTGCAATAAAAGAACTTGGACATTTTTCTATTTCAAATGTGGGACTTGTAGCAGATCTGAAAACTACCTGAGGAATGATATAAATGTTTATTTTTTACTAAGAAGGAAAATGGTGTGTTAATTAACACATCAATTTCACAACTATAGGGAAAATAGAGTGACATGTATAGAGAAGCAATTTATATTTGTTCTGAGGATAGTGTTTGGGGGAATTTTATCTTCTTCTGCTCCATTTGTGTTTGTTTCTGTCATGGCCACAGAAGAATCAGCAAGGAGGAAGTAAAATTTTACCTGTGAATGGGGAATCTAATAATGTTAGAGATTATGTGACAGTCAACCTGGCATCCATTTTCAAACTCTACCAGTTGTAACCAGCTGATGTGAGATAAAGTTCTGACCCACAACCAGGCTGTCCTCATAGATACACAAAATCAAAGCAAGGTTAGGTCACCAAGGCAATATGCAGAATTACAACATTTCTTGCCCTTCACAATTGTTGAATGTTCCTCAAAATATCTGAACAATTTTAGTTACCATTTTGTTTAGTGCATAAGATGTCAGTGAACAGAAGTCCACTAAGGTTCCCTGTTGGTGCTTTGCATCATTTGAAGAAAGAAATATTTGTTTGTTTGTTTTTATAGTGGTGAAATTCAAATTAGAAAAGACCTTTCTAAACCTAATTTAACTTCCTTACAAATGCTGGTTTTGAGGCAAGAATATGATTAATGGGTCATGAGTATCAAAGCAAACTTCTACTCAATAATTTAAATAGGCAAGTAGAGAGAGGCTGAACTAAACTTAAAAGGCTGGAGATTATTTAAGAAGCTCTAGAATCAGCTAGTGGGAAAACAGTGAAATATGCTGGGTAGGGACAGAGTGGTCCATGTTATGTAACCTCTTAATAAGGCCCTCTGCTAAGTGGAGAGTCAGAGTGTGCTCTGGAAGGGACACTGGGAGACGTTTCTTGACGACTGTTTTGAAAGGGAAAAGATGATGGATTTTTGTCTCTATGTCTTTACAATTAGAAGGTTTTTAAAAGGTGCTCTGTAGTCAAATGTGTGGCTCAGTTCATTTTATTAGGTTTCAGATTTCTAAACTGCACATTGCACTTTGTTTTGCAAGTTCACAGAGTTTGTGTTTGGAAAGGAGAAAGAATTGGGGAATGAGGAAAGTACTTCACAGCCCTCCAGATGAGGAAAGGACCTTTACTCTGAAAAGGGTAATAGAGTTTTAATAATCTCACAAGGAAAGTTTGTGATAGAAAGTTTGAAATTATTTTGTGATTATAAGTAAATACTGTGGCTACCATTTCCTTTTGAGTTTACGAGCTAATGATGGCTTCCTTATCCAACTTTCTTGGCTTTATTGAGGAGAAAGGAAACTACAGGGGAATGTTTTGCCATTTTGTTTTAAAAGAGATATAAGCATTTTTACTATAAAAAATGAGACCAGGAAACACACAGTTCTGTCCAAAGTATATGGCGGTTATCCTAGCAGTAGTTTTCAATTTTGATGGTTATGGGTTAAGAAGCTACAGTATCCAGTGTGTTGTGTTCTCCACCAAGCCTCAAGCAGCTAGGAAAGAGTGAGAACTTTCAGGACAGCTTGTTGCTAATTCAAGGCCTGACCTGGGATACTTGTCCATCCTTTCTGTCCATATATTGTTGGCCACCACCATGTCACACAAAATTCCTTCAGCCTGCTATGGAGAATGGGAAGTCAGTTGCCCTGATAACTCTGGAGTGTTCTGTTACTAAGACAGGTGAAATGTACAGCAGCAAAATCTAGCCATCTCGGCCCCAGACATAAATGAGGAGAACATTAGATGTAGCAGAAGCTTCCTATAAGGGGAAAACAGGATAATCTGAAATAACTCAAAGCATGCTTTGGTTTACCAAACTACCAGAATTTAATAAAATGAGTAGTTCATTTATTAGGATGTGGAGCTCTCCTGTTTTCTTAAGTCCCCTGCCCCTTCCTAGAACACAATTCTTTTGATAGCAAACTTTCACTGAAAATCCATGGAACCATTCCCTTATTATCTTAATATCAGGTATGTTTCATAAGTAACTGTGCTGAGTACAAGGTGCTTGGATATTGTTGAATTTTCAGTAAGCTTTCTGTGTTGTGTTTTAATTCTTGAAAATTGCTTGCCAATTTAAAATGATCTGCATCTAAACAGTAAGTAATTGCTTATGATAATGGGTGCAAACTAATTTGCTAGAATATGTTAATATTCACAAAGCACTTTTATACTGCCTGCTGTTCCAAAAATACTGCTCTCTTTAGTGTAGTTTTTAGATAGTGTTATTGTTACACATCTGACTGAAATAATCACTTCAGTAACATGTATGCAAAAGTCATATATATGATAGCCTCTGTATTCTAAAGAAGGAACAGAAAGTCATGTCATCCATTTGATGAATGATTTATAATATTTGAATAAGGAAACTGAAGCTTTAATAATTAATTCTAATTAGTGATTGATGGCAGTAAGCTTATTAAACTGGGTTAGAAATGGCCCCTCTTTCCCATAAGAGCCATAAAACTTAATTTAAATCACTTCACAGACAGATGGCATCCAAACTTCATTTAAATACAATAAGCAATTTTAAATGAATTCAATATTTTCAAATGCTCCTAAATCCAAGTGTTTAAGGGTGGAGGCCTACCTCACCCCCCTCTGCTCCTTGTTCTGTATCACTTTCTCAAATGCATTCATGGATACTTCTTAACAACCCTAGGCTTTAAAGACCTGTGTTCTGAGCTAAGGGTCTGCTGAGATCAATCTTGGGAGAATCGAAGCATCTGAGGTGTTGAGTAGAACCAACCTGTAGTTTAGTTCAGAAAAATAAAATATTGAGGACCTAATCCAAAAGAAGATACGTTTGATTCTGACTTGCTTCTGATCTGATTTGTCACTATAATGTTTCAATCATTCCAACATCAAAAATCCTGTACTACATACTCCTGTGCCTTGGCATGAGAGGGTGAAATACAAAGATCTCCACAGACAGCCATTAAAACAACAGCAACAGCAACACACAGAAACACAAATAAAACAAACCAACAACAACACTATTACTTTCAACTTTCATTTTCTATGTTGAATTTCACTAAAGATGTTTTTCAGTTTCAATCACTTCAGTATTTGAATTTTATATTTTATAAATACCAAAATTGCTTGTCATAGTAAATGGTCCAATAGCCTAGGTTTTCTGCTTCTTGAAATTATCATATGAAAGTAGGTGGGTACTTTACACTGAGGGTTAGTGTTATACCTCTTATAATCTTCATAATATGTTTCTGAGCATGAGGTGAGAACAAACCAATAAACAGACATTTAATGTTACTTTTATTACTGTACCTGTCACTGTTATTTTTTCTACTAAATGTAAATTAAAAGGTGAGAACTGGTTTACTTTCTCATAAAGCTAGAAGGAAATTCTCTGTGGTAAATAGGAAAATATAATCAGGATTCTCTTAAATACAATGTATTTCTTGGGACATTAATATCACATTTTTCTGTTATCTGACTTTCAGTTAACAGAAATTTGGATTTCATGAAATGCAAATGGGTTGGCATGCTAGTATTTTTAGTACTGTTCTTGACTAGTCCTGACTCCAACTATGTGGCTTTCTTCTGTGTTTATCTAGGGATTTAATGCAGGACACAGAGATAAGACCTAGTGTTCTTAGACAGCCTGCATTTCTTCTTTTTCAAAATGTGGTTTCTCGTTTATTAAAATGAATCTACTTCCTATATCTGAGAATATTTCATAGCCTTCATAACGATACCACATACTTTTCTATCACCATTAAAGCACAGCACAGAGCAGTAAATGCTTAAGTACTTCTTATGGAGCATACAGATGTTTTTATTTTTGAAGTTTCCTGTCATGTTGCCTTTCTTTGTGTCCCCTGTTTCCATAAACATCTTTGGGCTACTATCTCAACATTAACTCAATAAGCCTTTTTCAGGGCTGGAAAGATGACTCAGTGGCTAAGAGCACTTGCTTCTCAAGCAGAAAACTTGGTCAAAACTCCCAGGCCTTGCATTGCAGATCACAGCTACCTGCCTGAATCCCTCTCCTGGCCTCTGTGGAACTGCATGCACATGCTGCATATACTTGCATGTAAGCAAACATGCATGCACATACAAATAAGGAAAGCTTTTTTTTTCCTAAAAGTAACCCCACATAAGATTGTTTTCTTACTCTGTTAGGAGAGTTATGAACCCTTCCCTCATAACTAGAACCATTGTCTGTCCTTTAACTTTTTCCACCTATCCTTTCACAAACACAGTGAGTGATAATTTCTATACATATAAATATCAGTTATTAGGAAGACTTCCATATGGTTTTAGTATTTTCTGAAGGCTTTATTTTGACAAAAGGGTACTTCTTAATCCTAACCCTATGCATGCAATTAGTTCATAAATATGTGATAAAGCTCCAATCATGAGAATATATGGTATGTACTTTCTCAGTGTGTATTGATATGAACAACTCTAATCATGAGGTATTCTGTGTATTCTGACTCATAGTGATATGAACCAGCTCTATTCCTGAAGGTGGGTCAATGTACCCACCTTGTGGCTTCACAACTACATGATTTTAAAACTATAAACATTTGTTTCTGCCAATGGTTGACCCTGCTAAATGAATGAGTAAATGGGTGAGTGATTATCTGGTTTATTGGTTGAATGATCTCATATTTGGCTGTTTTGCTTAAGCAATTTCTATTTTAACTTAATTTTCAAAACATTAACAATTAAAGTTAAAATATGTAAGTTAAAGGGTATCACTCTGCAAAAGGTAACTTTTGGCGACTTCATTTTTAAAGAAAATACTATGAGCTTGCAGTTTAGTTAATGTTTTTTTAAGATTTATTTATTTATTATGTGTACAGTGTTCTGCCTGCATGTATGCCTGAAGGCCAGAAGAGGGCACCAGATCATATTATAGGTGGTTATGAGCCATCATGTGGTTGCTAGGAATTGAACTCAGGACCTCTGGAAGAACATCCAATGTTCTTAACCTCTGAGACATCTCTGCAGCCCTAGCTGATGTTTTTAAAAATCATATTTTTCTTAAATAACTTGATGGTATGATTTCTACTTTCCCTCTTTATGTGGCTTTATAGCTCTAATGCAAATTGATGACTGAAATACCTGCCAGAGACATTTTAATAAAGTTCACTAACTGCTTGAGGGAGCCTTGTTTCAGAAAAGAAGATATAAACATTTGATGTTCCCAAGGTTACTGGTTTTACAATTACTTTGCTTGACTTTCTTTTAGTTGTAGATTACTTTATGAGATTTCCTGATGTGACTGGCATAAAGTCTACCACTTTCCTGTTTTTACTCTCAGTCACATATCTATGATCAAGACACTTAAAACAATTCCTAGACTTTGACATTGATCTCGGCAAAAGTTTGTCTCATTTGGAAGTTCAAACTCTAGAATATAAGTATTCCTAGAGGGAATATTGCCTCACTAAGAAGTTCAAGATGAAAATAGCAAGTGCTTTTAAAAGAAAATACAGTTGTTCTAGACTTGGTAGCAATCCTAACTATTCAGGATGCTAAGACAGCAATAATCAAGGCCAGAATAGTCTACAGAGTGAGTTCAAGACTGTATAGCCAACTGACTGTGACTCTGGCTCAAAATATAATGTGAAAATAAGACATGAAATATAGCCCAGCGTGAAAGCCTTGGCCAGTGTGAAAGCCCTGGCCAGTGTGACAGTGCTGGTCTAACATAGTTAAGGCCTCATTCTCAATCCTCAGCGTAGATAAGCATGGAAAGATAGTGCAAATACATTACTTCTTAAAATATCACTTCCTGGCTTGAAGACTTAACAATATACCCAACTTTAATGTGAGAATATATGTGTATGTATGCACACATAGTAGTGTTTCTACAGACATATAATTGTTATTTAGTTTTGTGTTTCAGTTATAAGGAAGCTCTTAACTGAGGTTTGACCATATTCTCTTTTTCAAGGCACTGTTTCATATCTCAAATCAAATGTTTTCATTTATTTAAATCAATTCCTTTACAATGTGAAGGAGAACAAAATAACTACTCAAATGAATTCAGTTGACACGAGTTATTGATAGAGTAGTCTTGGCTTTATAGAATACATGTGAATACCAATTACGTTCTCTTCTATTTGAAGTGTCTAGATTTTACAGTGGAACTTCTGTTAGATCTAGTTAACATGGGCCTTAGACCTCAATGAAACTTTAGAGATATTTATAACTAATAGCACAGACAATGAATCTCTGTGTGACTTTCCTGAATACATACCAGGGTTATACATGACAGAAACATATGGATCTATTTAAAACTTAAAGTATTATGTTAGGTATCACAGAGGAATCCACTTGCATCATGGAAATGAGTGTTCATAAATGTCCAATTATAAAATGTAGAGATGGCATATTTGTGAACATTTACTTCTTTCAAAGGCAATTTTCGTGACAGCCAATTCAAACAAATATATAGAATATCTATTAGAAAATAACTTTATTTTTATTAATTATTTTATTTATTTACACTTCAAATGTTTTGCCCCTTCCAGTCCCCTCTCCATGAAGCCCACCCCATCCCTCTCCCCCATGCCTCTGAGATGTTGCTTCCCCACCCCACCTACCCACTCCTACTCCACCCTTCTAGCATCCCCTTTGTCTTTTCTTTATTAAAGGTCTACTTGCTCTATTTTTTTCTCTAGACATTTTATTAACATGTGATGAATTTTTCCATTGCTCTAAGTCTACTTTCATCCTTTTAATCTTTTCTAATCTTGTGTATTTTTTCCAAAAAATTAAACATTGACCCAATAATGCTTTGATTTTATGAAATAATTCAGTGAACATGAATACTTTCACAATTATGTAGAGAAAAAATGATCTGTAACTAGCTATCCTTGATAATATTGTAAGTATTGTAGGCTTCATAATTTAGTAACTTTACAGTTGTTCTTAGACTCTTTTGTAATATAATGTGGTATTTTTTTATTACTTTTTCTTTCTATGTCCTTTACTCCACAGAATATGTTCCATACATTAAAATGCTCAACATATTAACATTAAAAATGGCATATCAACATGCTAATAGGAGGAATAAAAGCTGTCATTGATAATTGTTTTAATTTTCATCTGACATCCTGGTAACTTTCTCTGAATAAAACACTGTATCGCTGTTACATTTAATAGAAGCATAATGGCCTGAATGTCCCATGTTGGTTACAGGATGACATTTGAAGTATTACAGGCCTTCAAAAACAACCTTTTATTCATGTACTTATGAGTTAAAAACTAATCTTTTCAGACGTTAATTACATTATTGTATATGTAGCAAGAACTGAAGCAACCAATAATCGAACAGCTCAGTGCAAAATGACTGGATTTCGTTTACAGAGAGCTTCAAGACATTAAGGAGAATATATGAGTTTTGCTGAAGTAAAGTGAGTCTGAAATGGGAGTGCTGTGGGAGGGGACAACTGATGAGAGAGTAGGCAGGAAAAGTGTGTTCTTCATGTACATACTTGTGTTCATTAACAGCTGAAAATATTTCTCACTATAACACCACAGACAATGCAAATAGAAATTGAAACCCATGTATAATATTTTCCAGCACCCAATCCAGCATAATTTATGTTGACCTTTGAGAATGTGAATTTGATGATGCCAGCTTTGTTAATGAATTTAGGATGAGTAATAGAGACCACTGAAAGGCATTAAATGCAGAGATTGCTAAAATCCACTTTAAGTTTGAGTGGTCCACATGCTTTAGTGCGGTGATAGATGCCAAGGTCAGTTTGTCCTCACTCACTGATATATTAATGCTTGGCACCTAGAAACAAGTGTAAGTGGTCAAAGAACCACATTGCTTCAAACGCTTCAACATTGATATAAAGCTTGGACCTGCCATTATCATATGCTCCTATCTCTCTAAATCATTCATATAACAAAACACATGTTGTTATAAGAACAATGATTTTTTTAAAAGAAAACTAGGCTCTAGTTCATTTTTATAGATATAATTTATGTAATGATCAAGTGAATATTTGCTTTGTGCTATAAAAATAGCTTTGCTATGGTTTTGAGTGAATATTTTGTGTTTCATAAAACCTCCTGTGTGTTGTAATTTAATATCACTTCTATTGTCTACTGTTAGTAAAAGTAAATAGCAACTGTAGGATAGATTCACGAGAAGAACAGTGCTAATGCAAGGAATGAAACACAGGATGATAAATAAAAATTGTGATGTATAAAAAGTCCATTATTAAAAGGCAATTGGTTTGAAAATAAATTTGAAATAAATCCAAAATTTCTCAAAGTGCTAATAGGAAAATAAGCCAGTACAGTTGCAATGTTATTGTTTTATTCTTTCTTGATCTTTGGGTATACACAGGCAAGCATAAACACACACAAACATACACCTAGCCACAAACACACACACATACACACAAAACACATGCACAACATACCCATGCAGATATATGCACACACATCTCCCTGAACACTTACCATATACTAGAATGTGGGTTTCCCAGGTGCTTCTGTGCATGCATTCATATACCTACATAAGTTCTAGAAAGCAGTGATGCTGGCCCCCTCTGTTCAAATAGGAAGTCCTAAATAAAGAATAAGTCTTGAGCTCAGGGTCCTGTGAGTATTATATGATACAGCTGGAATTTGAAATGAGGTCCACCCTAGGCAGAGTTTATAGTGACCATTTCTAAGTTCTGGTGCAGCAAATGTATCATCTTTATAATGTGCAAAGACATATACTCATTGAAGTAGAGTTTGGTATTTCAGCCCAATGTCCTTCTCTCTTTGATTATGAGCATTATTTTCTAACTGTGTGGAAGGGGGGATTTAAGAATATAAAAGATTGTTTTAAAAGTTTGATACAAGATTGAATTTTAGAAAAGAAGTCAGCATGCATGCTTGGATGAGCAGAAGAGTGACTCTCAGTCTAATTATTTTCTTTATTATGACACTATGATGTTGAGTTTGCACTCAGTATAATGATTGTGATATATATGCAGGATAGTGTAGGAAACAGTGAAGAATGCACCACTTAGATAAACCTGCAGAAAAAAGGGAGTTGAGATAAAATCATCATGTTTGTTTCTTTTAGTGAACCTAAAGAATCATAAAGTCACCACACATATGAACAATCAGTTGGTAGCATGTTGGTGTCAGGTCTCTGTCACCATAAACAGGCATCACCAGCTGGTAAAATGTCCAGGTCTCACTGGGACTACATTGTTAATTTAAATTGTGAATAAGTATATCTACATTATAATTATTTAACCAAAACTATAAACATTTAGATAAACACCTTCAGGCCAATAATGAAGCCTTTAGAAATACTTATAGAGAATTTTGAGAGGCAATCTCACCAATATTTGTCTATGTGTTCAAGCTTTGTGAGACAGAAGGAAAAGCAAGCACATAGTCATAAGGTGAAAATGTGACTAATCCCAAGACTTACTAACATGTGGTAGCTAGTTTTGATGCGGTAGACTATAATATCCAGTTAAACACTTTTCCTGGGTGTTTAGATATAATAGAAACAGTAAGTGTAATGAAACCATACATTCTGGGCAGGAGTCTATAAGCCAGAGTTAAACTAGCTTTTCCACTTAGCCAAAGGTTAACTATCAGCTACCTCTTTTAACTGAACCTCCTCAAATAAGACATAGGATACTTATTCTGTACTGAAGGAATGATGAAATAGGCACAAAAAGTAATTTTTTAAAAGTTCACATTCAGCCAGGTATTAAAGCTCAGGCTATAATCCTAAAAGTAGGGAGGCAGTGGTAGGAGTTCAAAGCCAACCTGAATGAAATCTTGTCTCAAAATATAACAATAATAATGGATAAATGTATAAATACATAGGTGAGTAAATAAATATTAAGATGCACCATGCAATTTAAGCCAATGTTATTTACAACATGACTTCATTTGGATTATTCTCAAAGACTTTCCAGTTTGGTTTTCTTCTGTTAAAGAATAACTCTTGTTCAGAGTATTCCTTATTTCAAATGCATTAGAGAACAAAGTGGCTTACAAAGAGAAAATTAATAATTAAATATATGTACAAGTTACAATTATGCGATGGCTATAGTCCCTTTCTCAAGCATTGCATTTTTGATGACACTCTTCATGGAAACAGTTTAAAAAATTCTTTAATAATCTTTAAAAAATAGCAAATAGCAAGCCATAAAAAATTTAAAATGTACAAAGAATACTTACTTAGTAATACAAGGGTGAAGCGACTTCTGGGAACATAGGACGTAAAAGATATCACTGCAATGACAAAACACCCTACCAAAGCAACGTAAGGTAGGAAGAGTATGAAGCTCACAGTGTGATGATAGAGTTCATAATGGGAGGAAGGTCTGCACAAAAGTCTCAAGCAGCTGTTGACATTATATCTATACTGGGTCCAGAAGCAGAGGGCAGACAAGTAGAAGTAGGCTGTGAGACCTGAGGGCCCACAGCTAGTGATTCACTTCTCTCAAACTCTACCTTCTAAAGGTTTTATAACCTTCCAAAATGGTGCTACCACCTGGGGATAAAATATTTAAACCTATGAGCTGATGGGAGATGCTTCAGATTCCACCCCTAACCAATGGGCACTCTCTTCCCTTCCCCTCTCTTCTCCTCTGTCTTTTCTTTCTTATTATAGGAGATTAGACATATTGCTTTGCATTTTCTAGGAGAAAACTCTATCACTGAAAATCCTTAGTCCTTTTATTCTAAGACTAGGTCTTACTATGTTGTCTAGCCCAGGTATGAATTAAATCTGTTGTCCAGGAAGGGCTTGAACTTGTGATTTTTCTATTTAGTGTCTCTAGTGGCTGGAAATATAGACTGTTACTTTCAGGTCTACTTCTATTTTCTCTCTCCCACTCTCTCCCTTTCTTTCCCCTCTCTCCCCCTCTCTCTACCTCACTCCTTCTTCCTCTCCCTCTCTGATTATTCATTTTATTTAAGGTAGGGATATTTTGCCTGCATGTATGCATGTCTACCCTATACATGCCAGATGCCTGGAGAAGTCAGAAGAAAGCTTTGGATTTTCTCTGGACCTGGAGTTACAGATGGTTGTGAGCCACCATGTGGGTTCTAGGAATAGAACCTGGGACTTCCACAGGAACAGCAAGTGCTAGTAACCACCAAGCCATCTCTTCAAGCTCCTTTATTCTTTCTTACACATTTTCTGTCTGAAATATCTTCCAAACCTTCTTCTTCATGGAGCTCCTTGTGTTCAATGTGAGAGATGCTCACAACTCAGCAATGTGGTATTCTCGTGGTTTGAAACAACTCTCTTTATATAAACTGGATAATGCCTGGTATCTCATCCTATGGTACAGTCTTAACTGATGACAGACTATAGCATTATTCTCCATGCTGTAAACCAATATTTACCTGAAAGAAGTGAAAATGATGAGGGACTCTCTAAGATGCTGTGTTACCTCACAGACCCTAGATGCTACATGTTAATAAGACCTGAAACCCATGGATGGCATCTGTTACGTGTATTTGTTGACATGACTTCTGGGGTACATGAGTATTAATTAATAACTTCTCTTGTGTCATATGTAAGAAGAGCCAATTCCCTTAAAACTTTGATTTTAGTCTATTTACTGCAGTTTGTTCCCCTGTGCTGTGTGACCCATGTCACATCTATATGCAGCCCTTGTTTCACAAACAAGTTGATATGTGTTCCCGCTGCCTTCTAAAACCTTCAGTCAATGCTTTCTTCTAAACTATTTCTTAAAACTGGCAGGAAAAAAATGAAAGCCCGTTACATTCCATGCTTGTCCAACTCAATTGAGAAAATCGAAATCCACCATTTGTTCTGCAACACCTGCTAGAGGATTTAATGAGTACATTAAAAACTGAGTGACTTCTCTGTTTTTGTTACAATGCTTCCTCTTTCTTGAGCAAGTTTCATTGAAACCTATCATTTGCTTTTCCATATCTCTATGTGTAATGCCAATGTTTATTGCTATATCAACATGACATCAGGAAACACAGACTTAGTATATTGATGCTAAAGACATGTGTCTTTTGTTTTACAGCTGGAACAACATATATCTTTAGCAAAGGTGGTGGACAGATTACATATAAGTGGCCTCCTAATGACCGACCCAGTACACGAGCAGACAGGCTGGCCATCGGGTTTAGCACTGTTCAGAAGGAAGCAGTGTTGGTGCGTGTGGACAGTTCCTCAGGCCTGGGTGACTACCTTGAACTTCACATAGTAAGTACTTTTCAACAGGCTTAGCATTTTCTCTTGGCTATTAACTTTAATTATATATATATATATATATATATATATATATATATATATATGCACACATATGTATAAGTACATATAAGAATATACCTTTTTCTTGGATTTTCCCCAAAATGAAATATGAATATGAAGCAGAGCTAATAAACCATAGCGTCACTGTTATTGTTAGCATGTACTTCATAATAGGAGGAAAGTTACTTTCATTTTTGAATCTGAAATTATGTCAATTTTGTGTTTGCAAAGACATTTTGGAGTGAATATCATCTCTTGGAAGATTTTTCAAGTTAATAAAGTAAGTTATTGTGCAGTAGCACTCTACCATCTGGCTGGAAGCAGGGGGGTTGTGGTATTGGTGACATCTGAAGATCTGGATTCACTGTTCTTACCTCTTTTCTTGCCAGAGTAGAAATTGTCTAAAGTTATATGGTGTGGGAGGAATGAGGGAAGGAAACTTGAAAGATGTGAGGATTTAAGTTGGGGACATGAAAATGGTAACATGATTGTTTCTGGGTCATTTTGTACTAGCTTTGATAGCTGTCAGGAAAGTTTTGAAAAATGGTCTTTTTCTCTCTTAGCCCTGCCGAACTCCACATAGAGACTCCTCCAGTGCATAGTGAAAGCTGAATAATTGCTTACAAAAGAGAGGCATTCTCCTCAGCTCCTATAATGCACTTTATAGCTCAGACTCTTATTTTCAATTCTACTTTTAAGGAATTACCAAGTACAGTTGTAATTCTTCATTTCTACAATTCTCTGTATAATTCATGAAGAAGAATACACACAGGATAGTAGTATTTTGCTGTTGTTGTTGTTTAACAAAATCACAAAGAGTAAAATACAACATCTAAGGAACTCTAGATCCGGATCTGTTCATCAGTGGTACAGGGCTTGTGTAACATGTGCAAGACCCTGGTGTCCATCCCCAGCAGCATTAAAAATAAGCCAGCAAACAAAAACTCTAAGGTGTTCTTGCTTCATCTAGAGGATGCTCTTCTTGAAGTTTCAGATACAGTTGAATCTCTATAGCCTCTACTTGAGTATTGTTAATTGTCTGAGTCTCTTGATCATGCAAATCTTCTCGTTTGGTTTACATTTGCTTCTCCATGTTCTGTCTTTACCAAGTGCTAAGTCCTCAAACATTTTCTTTCTTGATAGAAACTAGCTCTATGCATCAGTTCTAAGCTAATTAGGAAAACCACCAGTCACTACATTACATCATCACAGATTGACAAAGTTTTAATTCCAAAAGATTTTGTTAGTTTTTTCTTAATCTTATTATTTACATTTGATTTCTAGAATTTCCAATAAGTCATGTAAAGTTTCACACTGACCACAAGAGGTAAATTCATTGCTAATCTTAGGGGAACAAATAAACAGAAAATAACACCTCAGCACAACCATTATTGAACCATTGTAAATTTCCATTCAAAATGCACTTGTCATAAAATGGCAACCCTCAGAAAGTAATTTCAGCTGCCTTTCAGCAAATACCTAACAATCAAAATTGAAAGCATTTGGATTTTTATAGCATCATAAATAAATGATCAGTTGAGATAAACTTCACAGGGCAGTAAGGAATCTTGCTGCTTAGTGTAATTGTGACTTTCAGAATATATTTTCTCAGCTCTGATTTAGGCCTGTGCATATATATATATATATATATATATATATATATACATACATACATATACATATACATACATATACATATATATATATGTATGTATGTTTGTATGTATATATATGAAAGCAAACAAGACCTTTTTCCTTATAAGAGAAAGTACTTATTGATCTGTAGCCAATTACACTTTTAGCCTGAGAAAGATTCTGCAACGATCACTGTGAAGTGGTAAGAGGCTGTTATTGAATTACTAGAACTACTGCTGTTTATTTTATGGACAAGGGGATTGGTCGAGAGTATTAGCCATTTCTTTCGAATTCTGACCAACTGTTTTCTTTAAATAGAAATAGTTGATAATTTCCCTGTGTGCAGCCAGTACATGACCTGCATGGCTCCTCTTCTGGCCACAGATGTCTTTGCTTCCCTTCCTCCCAGATCCCCTTTCAGCTTTGCCTTGACATTCATTGTGGAGACAATGTTTATCTTTACATAATCTTTTTCTTGGATTAGAATTTTTCAAATTTTCCTTGCCCTGAAAGTTTGTCCTCAATTGGGAAGTGGATACTGGTTTCCTGGGATTCCTAACACTTTTGAGGTGTATATATGTATATATGTTATATATGTCTATATGTCTATAAGTTAGAAATTTTGGTTACTATACGGGTAGGATGTTTGATGTGAACTTTCTAAGTCTGCAGTGTATAAACTTTGTATGGATCTCATCTAAAAATCTTTCTCTGTTTTTAATTGATAGAGAGAGGAAATAAACAGGAAGGTTGATTGCATCATTAAAAGATGCTCCATTCTTGCTAAAAATGTATAATGCTGTTTCAATTAGCTAGCTGGAGAAGTCTGACTGGCATGCAATTTCAACAAAGATTTGAATATTTGGTGTGGCTTATCTCCCCATTTTTCAGAGTGATCAAGTTTTATTTCACTGGAAAATGTACTCACATTTAAATTTTTATTAACTGTGAACTTAAAAAAATAGAACAACCTGGGAAAAGTTCACTTTGAATGTGGTGTTCTAATTTTGATATATTGCTTTTTGTTATATTAATATAAATGCCATCAATGGAGAGTTCAAAGCCAGGTGGATTATTGATTGTAAGAGCTTATGAGGAGACAGGGATTGGTGAAGATTTGGAGGGAAAAACTATTAAGATTTTCTAACAGAATAAATATGTTAATTAAATATTGAAAATAGAGTCACAGGCTAAAAAAAGTTTTTAACTTTTCAGTAGTCAAAGCACAAACAAACAAACAAAAACAAAAAACCTCTATAGACACAAGTTAGTTTCCATAGAACTGTGAGGACATCATCTAGCTTCCTGGTGACAACATAGAAACAGAATACAAGTTGATCATTATTTTTATAACAAGCTATATTTTAATTGATGTTAATCTATAAATATTTGATGCACAATCGTTTGTTGTTTTAAGAACACATGTGATGAAAGTTTTTGTTTGTTCAATCATTTAACTTCCATTAAAAATTATTCTATTTATTATATAACCTTATTTTATCATTAATGATTCTCTAGTTATTTCATATTTTTCTCTGACTTTCTGATAAACTTTATGATGTCATGGAATATTACTTATAGTGATGATGATTAATGAAAACATGGAAACATGGCTTGTTCTAACTTTTCAAGCCTCTGCTGTTTATTGAGCATCTGATTTGCCTCATGTCTACTTTGCATGTAGTAGATATGAATAAGGTGACAATTACTTAGATATTACATGTATAAGTAGTGATATAGCACCGTGTGTTTTAGAAAAAAAAATATAAGGTGTCTTGTGAAATTTTTTAGCATAAACATTTAAATTAGTGATGTTGAGGGCTTTTAGTTCATTGAAAATATTTGCCCAGGAGCAAAGAACAAAAACCATTTAACTAAGATTGATTTTGTCAGTTGTAGCACATAGTTTTTATCAGATGTAACATATAATTTTACCAATATTGTCACTTTCAGAAAATCTGTAGGTATCACTTTACAGGTGTTAACTAGAGCTTACCTTTAATGCCTCCCTATTTATGGAAGGAAGGCGGTGAGAATGAGGACTCACCACTTCTGTGGGTATTAATGGTACTCTATGCTAATCAAGGACGATGGAGAAGAGGGTGAGTGAGCAGTGTTCTTTGAAATACTTTCATCTTGGGAGCATGAAAGAGCATTCTAAATTTTATTGGTGAATTGTTGTGAACTTTATTTTGTGGCTATGTGATCTCATTGTTCTAACATTCCATCCAAAAGTATCTTTTATAGGCAATAATTATATATTATAATTGCATATGTGTATACACTAACAAGAGAAAACATCATTTTTCCCCACAAGCTTTTTTTAAATTTAAATATTGTTCTCTTTGAAATGTTATTTTTTTAGCCAACAGAGACACTCTTTTATGAGAGTTTTATGTTGCTATATAATATTTAAATTAAATTCAACCCTTAAAGTCAAATAAAGTACATACTGAACATGATTTGATTTTCCTGGTTCTTATAGGAATTAATTAGAGTACATGTACCCAATTTGACTACAATTTTAAAAAAACTGGCTTTTCACCATGCTTTGAATATTTTTTGTCATCCAAGCTGCTGAGGTATGAAGGACACAGCCATCTCTAGGGAAGATGTGTGAACTGATGCCCTGACTTCTATTGACTGTGAAGACAGCTGGTGCCAGGCTGTGCTGGGGAAAGGACATGATAATGGATGCACAGCACTCCCCGTCCCATGCCTCCCTTTTTTCTCCTTGGGAGTGTTAACCTAAATTTAAAAAATAAACCATGGAAAAAACTCTCTAGTTAATTAATTAATTAATTAATTAGTTGATTAATTAATATGGTAATGGCCGAGTCTTACCATTATAAACACAATCACACTGCCCTTGTCAAATTTTGAGCATACTGAAAAAAATAATAGGAGAAAGGGAAGCTTTTCTCCTCCTATGTTTTTGGTTTACTGTTTCTGTATTTTTTGTTTTGTGTTTGTTTTGTTTCTTTGTGTGTGTGTGTGTGTGTGTGTGCGCCATGATTGAAACCTGTAACACTCATTATTCATTATTCCTGGCTTTCTTCATTTTCTTTTCCTCCATTTCTTACAAGCTTGTGTCTTTTACAGAATTTAATGTGGTTGATTTCTCATTTTTCTAAGCAACTAGTAGTTACCTGTGTTGTGCCAGTTCCTTTAAATTAGCTTCTAAGCACTTTCTCTTCTCTGACACTCTTGTAAAGTTTAAAGAACATGATCCAAGACAGTGAGTCCACCTGTACTTTCTCCATTTATGGTTATTGCTTAGATGTCTTTCCTCTGCCTCCACTTCCCCATTGTTCTATCTCCACTTTGAGTCCTCTCTAGTACATTTTATATTGATTATTTAGCTATATTAATTCTTTGATATCATTAATTTCTGAAATTGCCTCTTTGATCTCCTCATTCTAGTAATAAGAAGAAACATCAGTCCTTTACTGACTCCCACCATCCACAGGGAATGAGAGGTCTCCTTATTGAATGAAGCAAACTCAGATTTCTGATCTTAGTTTGCTTATTTGGGTCCACCTTCCAAATTTCCCTTCTCTGCTCTCTCATTTAATGAAATGTACTAACCTACTTTGAAAGAATGGGGTTTTCCTGTCCTCTTTTTCTAATGTTCTCCAAATTATTTCTTTCTATTGATGTTTAACGGCTGAAGCTGAATCACTAAGGTCTCTGTTTCTATGCTCAGTGTTTCCGTATTGCCTCTGAGATACTCACAATTCCTAATCTGTTTGATGGAAATTATGAATATGGTTGTAAAAGAGGAGTAACATGCCAAAGATATTACTTCTTAGAGGAAATCTGGTCCACAGCCTGTCCTTTCCTATGATTTCTTCTCTTCCTGATGCATTGCTTTGTAGAAAGCCTCAAGCTGTTGCACAGAATGGCTTCAAACGCTCTGTGATTAGGCAGTGGTGACTTGCTTAGCTGTTTTCTTGTGCCAAGCCTCTAACACAACAGATTGCTTTGTTAGGTTCTTTTTTAGCTACTGAAGACCCTCTTTTTTCTTCTGTAATAAAATCCTTTTTAGAACTCTATCTCCAGGACACATTTCTTTAGGCTAATTAAACACTACGTAATGGGTCCCCTAAAATGTAATTTATGTTGTAGATGATTAATTAGTTTGTCTAACTATTTTCTCCATTTGACAACTTAAAACATGTTGGTCACCATGAGAAGCAATAGTTTAGAATGTCTGTGCTCTGAATGTATTGGTACATTCATTCTTATAACACTGTCTACATTTTCTAGAAAAAATGATGAGCCCTTGTTTAAATATATGCAATGCTTTATTAAGGATGCAAGCTTTGCGAAAGCCTAAGTACAGTATAGATTGATGGAAAGGAAATGAAGTCGCTGCTTGGGGCTTAATAACTATTTTGAGGAATGCATAGTGAATAAGAGGTCATTTACACACTGATCAGGAAAATGCCTCTTCTTGCACAAAAAGCATTGAAAGTCATAAGCAAAACGCACAGTAGTCATATTTTTTAAATGCAAATAGCATAGTAAACAGGTTTTCCAAAGACTAGGAAACAAAAAAATGGTGATTCTATGCATTAGAATTTTATTGATGCTGGCAATGGGCCATGTCAAATATGAGCAGTTTATTTTGCTCTGTAGACCAGGCTGACCTCCAACTCAAAGATCTTCCCTCACCTGCTAAGGGCTGGGATTAAAGATGTGCACCACCACTGCACAGACTGAGTGGATTATTTCAATAAACAAAGGAAATAACCAAGGTGAATATATCTGGGGAGTGTTCCTATTAATTATACGAAGAAATAAACAGAATTAAAATCTTGCACAACAGGGGACTAGATGTAATTTTCAAGAACCTGAGAAAATTTTTTTTAATGAAAACATACATGTTAGGGTTGTGATATGTAACTCATTATGCCTTAGGAACTTTTTTCAAGAGACAATCTGTCAGAACTGTGTGACCAGGCTGGCCTGGAACTGAGTTCTACATGCTTCTGCCTTCCAAGAGGAGGGATTAGCACCACCATGGCCCAGCTAAAATTGAGGATTTCTTATCATCAACAGCAACAAGCTTTTTGCCTCCTGAAAACCAGCTGAAGAACTTGTATAGCCTTTGTACCAATGTAGTCCATTCCTACTGAGGGAATGATCTGTGACTGTAGGAGAACATACTATACTAGGTTTCTATGGAGACAGTTTAAAGGTAGACTTTTCCCATCAAGAGAACTAATTTTCTCCCTGAACCTAGTCCATTAAATAAGCCTTCCTGCCCATTGAAAATGAGAAATGCAAGTTTGATAGACAAAAATTATACTTTGGTGAAGAAAATAAAAATTTAACTGATTAATACTGATTGGGCTTTGAAGACATAAGTATTCTTGAAAATTATTATGATTTGTAGTTATCACATATCAACTTCTCACCCTGAAGCACATGTGTACATGGCTTCTCTCCTGTCCCACCAGTCACCATGCCGATTTTTCCACTACGTACTCATTTCCACATGCATGAAATATGTCCGATATAAATTATTTCCTACGCCTCTCAATTCAGAATTTAAGATTTTTGTCACAAACTGTTTGTTATATAAAGTGTACAGTTATATATGTTCACTGACTTGTTAATTCTAAGCATTATTTAAAATTCTTCATAATTGAATACTATATCAATGAAAAATTTATACACAAGTAAATTAAAATTAAATATATTTGGCATTAGGTGCTGAATCCCCTTAGTCACGTTTCAGATGCCCGTGCACCTACCTACTGCTGGACGGGACTTTCTTTCTATGTCACGTTTTACTACTGTAGATGAATGGCCTCTGTTGAACTGTCACTGTGGCCTTCTACCTAGTCTCTCTCTCTAAAGTACACCCTCACATCTTAAAGATAATTTTTAAAGTTAGTATAACAATAATGGTGTTTTTATGGAATCCTCACTTACTTCCATGCTGAGAGGAAATGATGGCTGCTAAGCAGAGACTCAGTGGTTCCTTCACGGCTCCCAGTTTTATTGTTAACACACTGTAACTACTTACTACTTGCTCATCTTCCTCAGTGCAAGGCTCTTGCTTTATGAGGACAAGCAGTGAAACAGTAGCACAGGCTTAGTCACTCAGTCTGAAATTCTGCCCAGCTCCCCAGCTAAACTCTCTTCCCATTGCAAGACTGTACCTAGGAACACAGCTGTTCAGAAAAGTCATGGTCCTATAACATGCATAGCATTGCTTGACAATGTTAACTTAATGGGAATATTATCTATTTATCAAAATTATATATAAAGACACTTGGTAATTTATTTTTCTATGAAGCAAAGATACTGCCTGGAAAGAAAATCAGCAAATGCATATTTGTTTTTGTTTTTTTTTTGTTTTTTTGTTTTTTTGTTTTTGTTTTTTGTTTTTTTTTTTCTGTCCTCTTACTTTCTTCTGGTTTATTTGGCAAGTTTCTGGGCCAGGACATTTTTTGGAAATGTTGAAGATACTTTTTTGTTCTTCCATTGTCAATACTGGCGATTGAACCAAGGGCCTGGCATATATGATATATTTGCCCTACCACTGAGGTAGGTCCTCTCTCCTGTTTTCGTATGTTTCAAGAGACAACTCTCACTAAGTTGGCCTAAGAAGTCTGGAGCTGAGTATCTTCCTGCCTCAGCTTCCTAAGTAGCTAGGATTATAGTTCTGCATTACCAGGCATGTTATACATTTTTATATTTTGACTGTTATTTATTATTAATGGACAGGATAGTGTTGAACAGTAATAAACATCATGATAACATCTGTTTTATGACAGAGCCCAGTCTAAGCCTTAAACTAAGTAAGTAATCAACCAATATTTATCTACAAAGTTTAGGTTTCTACCAGTTCTTATACTATGTATGTATTTGGTACTGTACAGGTCATGTGCATTGTCTCCTAAAGATGTCTGTATTTTCAGGCCAAAAGTGATAATATAACTATTTCTTAACCTGCTTTTAAAGATATCCATAGACCTTTTATTACAAATAATTCTAAATTCAAACTACTTAGTTGGTCCAACAATAAAAGTATAATCTGAACTTGCTCATCTGTGTAACTCACACATAGCCTGCATATGACTTTATCTCATGTTTTAACTGCTTATGTGCTAAGCAACTTCCAGTACTATGAATGTAGGGAGTCAAATGAAGCATGACTTGTGACTTAAAATATCTTAGAATTATTGGATATAGTCCATTCGCAAGGCACAGTAGGCACAGAATGTGAGCACATGGGCTGGGGTTTTCAATTACCCTTGCATGGAATCAGAATAAAATGTTAAATACCATTATAGTCTTTTTGTGTGATATCATAAAGTGATCAATGATATCACAGATTCAAACCTCCTCTAAACCTATCTAAAAGGTCCCATAGAAAACAAACTAGAATCCTCATTTAGTTGTTGAGAAATGCCTCTGCTATCTATAAAGTGACAAAGTCAGGGTCAAATCCACTTAGTCTGACTCCCAAGTCCGTGAAGTAAACCAAGTCCCATAGGCAGATGCCCGACATGACTCAGATGAGAGTGCAAATGTCATCCATCCTCAGGGACACCCACTCCTAACAGCCTTGCCTTTGGTCTGTTCATGGCATATGCATAAAGTCAAGCATCGTTTGCTTTAATGTACCAACACCACAGAAACTGCTAAGTATTTCAGATATCTTCAACACAGACATTGTGTCTAGTAAAATAGAAACATAGAAAGAAAGCTATCTGGCTAGCTTTCTTAAACATATTGTAGTTAAGTAGATAAAATAGCAATTGGTGTTATTTGTATGGGGTATATCTATATTAAAAAAATAAAGGAATACAATTATATATTGGTATCATAAATGACAGTAAAAATGGAATTCTAAAGTGGTTTTGCTCATCCCAATTCTTCTCTTTGAGAAATTCCTCTCACATCTATTCCCTGCATGCCCTTCCAATATATGTGTAAATTTTAATTGTTTTAAAAATACATATTTTCAAAGCATTACTTTGTCCCTTATAACAAAACTAATCATTTCCTTCTTGGTACTAGTATAGGTCTTTGTTTTTTCACTATATATATTTTAATTTCATATAGATAATTGTACTATTTTTATATGTACTGCCAACTCTTTAATTTGATGTCAATTGGAACATAGTATATATTAATATGTTATATAATATCATACTATATGTTTTATATATTATGTAGTTTTACACTTTGCATACAATAGCATCATATTTAGTATATATCATACAGTTACTGGCAGAAAAAGGCACCATAAGTGAATGCAGAAACTGATGAGCTCCTTCGAAGTGCCTGCTGGCCTCCCTGATCTCTGACTGGTAATTTTCCATTCTACAAGTCTCACTATGATACTGTTATCCTTTGTGCACAGAATGAGGTAGACTCCCAAAGGATAATGGTACAAGCAAGTGATACTCAGCTGGGATCTCCACTTCTAGCCCACTGAAGCATACACACACCCAGCAGAGACCTCAGTGAGAAGGTCTGTTATGAAAGTATTTATTAGCCATATGGCATCATCACCCTGCCTGATGGAGAGATCAAAGCCATGTTAAGCAAGTCTTCTACCTATGAGCTACAGTTTAGTCTTTCTTTTATTTTTTTTCTGTTTTTTTTTTTTTTTTGTTTTTTTTTTTTTTTTTTTTTGGTATGTTCTTGCTATGGATCTCCTGTTGGCCAGGACTTATGATCCTTCTGGCTCAATCCTCATGTTTAGGAATTCAGACATGTGTCACCATTCTGTATTATTTCTCTAGTTTTATGAACATCTAACACTTGATTAAATGATGAATGTTAAATGAATTCTCAGATTTTTGCTTATTTAGAGTTTTACCTTGATACATATTAAGTGCTTGAATGTAGTTATAAATAAAGCTGAACTAAAACAAAGCAAAAGTCTCAACTCCCTTTCTGAGATATGATTACCTAATTCATGTTCTTAGCAAGAGTTATAACTCGGTCACACTATTTAACATGTACTGAGTGCTTATTATGATTTAAGTATTTTGCCAAAAACTATACTTTACTTAATATTATCAGTAATTCATTGAAGAAAGAATTATTATTTTCATTTCACAGATATATGATTGCATTTTAAAATAAATTGACCAAAATCACAAAACTAATAATTCCCTAGATTTGAATCATTTCTCTATGACTTCAGAACTCCTTTTCTTTTCCTTTCTTTTTTCTTTCTTTCTCTTTTTCTTTCTTTTTTAGTTCAAAGGAAAATTTGAGACTATCACAGCCTCTTTCCCAAATGATCTGAATACCAATTAAGAAAATGGGTCCTTATGGTGTGTTATGTTGAGAGAATTCTTTATCATGGCAAAAATGGGAGAATTCTGAGTCTGTTAACATAACTGTACTGAAATACACAGAGCCTTGACACAAAATCTGATATTTGGAAGCAAGAACCACTTCTTCAGTAGAATTTTAGATGTCTATTAATTTTTAAGTGGTGTTTATATCTTGGGCCAAATTATATTACTTTTTGTGAAAATGAAATAAAAATCATCATTGTGGTTCTGAACATTTAGACTGTAGTTACCTTTTCAGCCTTTCTCCAGGTTCTAACACTGCCTCCTGAAGCCTGAAAGACATGACCTTTAAAACAATTTTTTTAAACTCAAAGGGAAGAGATGCTGTATGCGTATTTAAGCATGTTAATGAGGAGAGAAAGGGGGTGAAGATAGTGTTACATTATAGCTCGTGCTAGTTGGACATTTTTCTGACAGAGGTATCCAAAGGGGGAAAAAACCTATGTCATTCTACTCATTACTGTTAATTAGCAGTAAAAGCAGGCATTGGGGGCTCCACATCCCACAGGGCATGGCAGAGAGAAGGGGTTGAAATTTCAGTAGCAAAATGGAGTGAGGTAAGGTAGCGCCTACATGGTCTTCAAAATTGAGTTCATTTGCTCATTAAACTATAGGCATTGCAAAGATATTTCATGCTGTGGCAAGAACTAATGCCTAATTCAGACAGCTGTAGTTGTCTATGGCAAGGAATGTTGCAAGAGTGAAGAGGCTGGGGATGCATTTGTTATACTGAATTGCTACATAGACGTTGCTCATTATCATGTGAGAATATAATCAATGGCTGCATACTTTCCCACTTTTGAGTGAACTCCCTTCATTGCCATAGACTAGATTCCCATTATTTAAGAACTCTTTATTTTATTTGGCACTTTTGTTGTTGCATTTTTCAAACTATCTCGACATAAACTGGATTCAGTAGAGTAGTGATGCATAGGTCTGGGTTTGTAAGGCCAATAATATTTTACAACAGACTGTTCAGAACTGAATTTTATTTCTTACCTTATGGTTGAGAGTCTCTATTTGCTTTTCATAACAACTAATGTTTTAATGTATATTATTTCTAGATCATGAAAATACTCATTGGAAACTTAGATAATACAACAGTGAGGAGAATAAAAGTTAAAAGCAGAATATAATGTTTTATATTTCCAATGCTGTCTAAAATTCTAATCTTATATTTTATGCACACATTTTTTTGCACATGGGTATATGCATAAATAGTTGTAAATATGCTCACATTTGAACATTTATCAGAAAGATGAACTTTTACCTTCTGATACATACTATTCTATAATTTGATGATTTTTCTATGCTGTACTTTAGACACTACATTTTTAATAAAACAATCTATTCCCCTCATGATGTCCTATTGCTTTTGTATGCAAAAACTATTCATTGAACTGTTTTTTTTAAATGATGGATATATAGGCTGTTTTAAAGACTTTAGTATAACAGATAATGTCAATTTTTAAAATAATCCTTTAAAATACTTTTAGGATGAACAAATTCCTATAAATGGAATGAGTACACCCAATTTTTATTTACTTATTCTTTTTCTTGTTATCAAACTCAGGTCCTCCTGCTTGTAAAGCAGGCCTTTCATCTACAGAACCAGCTCCCTGCCCTCTGTGTTTTATTTGAAATTCAATTTGGCTTCATTATTACTTAGATATTGAGCTGTATAAAATGAGTTACTTTGTGGAATATTTGATTTTAGATCGTTTCTGTTTTAGTTACCTTGTGGAAATGATATAAGGCCCCCTTTTAACTATGGTCACAAACTTTTTCCCTTCCTAGTAGTATTTATAGAGTAGCATTGAGCTTCAGTTGGGTAAAAACTCCATCAATTTTGTGCTTCTCTTCAGTACTGGAAAGAGGAGATAGGCAAGAGTTAATGTCCTGTGGGAACCAGTCCTGTTTCAGTGTCTGCCTCTGTGCTCTTCACCTCTCTCACATTCCATAATTCTTAATTTTCCCCCTAGTCAGTTCTTATTTCAATCATTGTGTCTTTGGGACTCAAAGAATCAGTGGAGCATGACCAGCTTTTAAATGAGTCAACATTGTTAGCGTTATTGTGGTTAATCTTAATACAACGAACAGGATAAGAACAGTGTATTATGCTGTTAAACAATGAGAAAGCCACAGAAGCCTATCTCTTGATGGCACATTTAAGCAGCAAAGTTGTTGATTTCAGGCAGTAGATTACATACAGGGGCTTGCTTGTGTATTTTTTTAACATTTGATAATCTCATATTGAATTGAGAGAAACTAAGACAGGCTAAAATGATGTACCATGCTTCCCTCTGTCTTCCGCTGTCTTCAGTCCTTTATTACTTTATTAGCAGTCTATTATTACTGCTGGGAGTAAAAATGATGTTTTGACACTTGAGAGTATTTTTGACTAGTTTTCTAGTTGTTTGTTTAGTGATTCGAGGGTAAAATGTAAACACATGAAACATATCAAAATACTCTTCTTTACTTTAAAAATCATCTTCAAAGTATGATAGTCCTGCATTTCACTATCAAAGTTAAAATATGTAGGTACAAAGGTAGACCTTTCATTTAATGCTTAATGGGTGCTGAGAATTTTGTCTCATGTATCATAGTCACTAACATATTTAATAACACAGCAGATGTTACTTGCTATGGCAACACATGTTACTGAGCAGCAGGGAGTCCCATTTGACAAGCCAGTTTTTATTTTATTTCTTCATCCCCAAACTTTCTCTAATAATTCCAGATCTCAGTGTGTTTTGATTTGTTAGGCAGCAAGCAGATAAGAGAAACTCTGTTCTCTGCTGTTTATGTCTAACAGGTTGTTTGGCTTCAGGATACAAATCCCATGAGATTTTAAAGTAAAATAACTGGGTGACATTCAGTAAAACATGAACACAGTTAACTACACAGCTGTCGAATACAAGTAGGTAGGGTGATCCTTCAAAAAAGTTCTGAAAGTGGCCATGTGGTCATACCAGCTTAGTAAGAAGTTCTGCCAGCCTCCACAGGAAGCATGGTGTTAACTGTGATGCTTTGTGTACATATCTTCTAGTTGGCTGGCTTAACCAGCAGCTTGTCGGCACAGGTACTCAAGGGAGCCTGAGGGTGTTTGGTATTACAAGATTTGCTCCCAAAAGATTAATTCTTTAGAGCTTTCCACAGGCTATTTTCTAACCCTTTAATTGCTTATGTCTGGGAAAAAAACACACCTGATATACATTCTAAAGCTAAAATAAGGTAACTGTCTAGCAAATATATTTTAGAGTCACAGAAATATGTAAAACTTATAATGGGATATTTTAAACAGGTTTTAGCAAAGATCCTGTACAGCTAATATTGAGAACTGTGGAAATTGGATACATCCTTATGAACTTGAAGGATTTCTAGTCTGCTTTGTGTGGTGAGGGACTTATTTCAGCCTGGGATCTAGAATTTGAAAAGGCTAAGTTTCAAATCTCATGCAATCCTCTAGTGCAATTATCTGGATGTAGGGAAGAGATTGCTGCTCGAGAAGTTCTGCATATTTCAGGTCATTTTCTTTCATAGGATTAAAATAATTCCACTAGAATCAGTTTAATGGTGTTAGTCTGTTCTTGGCACAAAGATAAATACATACAATCTGTTCCCATCTCAAGAATCCCCACTAAATCAGAGACTGAAGGGAAGCCCTCTTCATTTGTATAAGTAAGAGAAATAGTTTTCCCTATTTTAGGAGTAGTGAAGACAGTTTTGCCAGTTCCAAACCTTTTGGTAATTGCTGACCTCTAGCATGCAGCAGGGGAGCTGGTCAGGTTAGACTTCCTACTACTATGACCCTATGTGACCCTCAGCCTGCTTGTAAGAAAATATTCTTAAAGAAATGCTCACCTCAGCTTCTGTTATCTAGTCAGTTAGGGTGAAAAGCAGGAATACCTTCATATGGAGGGGTTAGCATGAGATGTGAACAAACTCTTGTTGTATCTTGTTTTCCATTTCATACTGGGATAGAAGTACCACAATTGTCATTTTACACTTGATTTTATTGTATAAGATAGATTTAGGAAAACCTACTCTTCCAGCGTGCCTTTATTCAATAAGCTTGAGGACAATATCATCATAGTCTTCTGGCTTTATAAGAGCCACTTTCCATTCTTGAAAGAAAATTCCATATTATACAAAATATCCTTAACCCTTTAAGAGATGCGAGGAAAGGCATTATATAAGATATGGACATTTGTATGAATAACATGTAAATTTGTCTAGTGACAAAAAAATTTATCATCTTTGAGGAGTTGCAGGATTATTGTAGGTGTCAGCAAGGGAGATGTAGCCATATATTTTTGGCTATGCCCTGTAAAGAAAGAAATCTAAGACATTTGAATATAGTCAAAGTAGATCACATTATCTTAAAATTCAAACCTATTTTTAAGTGTAATAATAAAGCCAGAAGACTATAAAATTTAGAACAATAGAACAAAAGAAGGGACACCAACTTTTAACTTGGCAGTTTCAGAGGCTTCTTTACCATTAGTAGGTAAGAAGTTTGCAAAACTGACATACATAACCTAAAGTAGATGCTATGAACAGCAAAAACTATAATGAGGTACAATATGGTTGTTCTTACTAATCTTGTCTCCTTGAACATAGTCCAAGTAGGTACTGGTAAATGGGTTCTAAAGAAAGGACCAAGTAGAACCACCTTATCTAGCATTTCTAATAATAATAAACTAGAGTGAAGGACAGGGAGCACAAAAGATTTTGAGAGTCGTACACATGATCTCATCCTTAAAGCAATGGTATAAGATTTACTATATATATTTTTCAGTCCAGTGATTTGCCTTATTACACTAGACATATTTTAAGGACTCGGATTATCTCTGTCCTTCCAGTGTTCCTTATTGTACATAGTTTGTTCTATCCTATCAGGCCTTCCTGAAAATGATGCACATTGAGAGATGATCTGCATTAGTAGACTGTGGTTTGAATAAAGTGCATGCTTAAAGAATTTGAAAAGGAATTAATTTCAGATCCAGTCAGATAATGAAAGTTCTGTGATTTTAGGGAATCTTTCAGGTTTGATTTTTTCAATTGTCTGGCTTCTCAACAAAGTGAGTGGGTACAAGCACACAGTCTTAGTGGTCCAGGTCAGTTTTTTGTATTTTTGTAGGTTTATTTGTCTCATAATTCTTTTATTATTATTAATTATTATTATTATTATTATTATTATTATTATTATTATTTGTTTCTTATACTTGTCCCTCTCTTTTATTTCCCCTTTATTTCACTTTTGCTATTTAATTCTCCTATGTCTGTCAAGATGCCTAGCTTTATTTCTTATCAGTTTTGATCTTTTTATTATTATTATTATTATTATTATTTTTTTTTTTTTTTACACTCCAGATTTTATTCCCCTCCCAATCCATTCTCTAACTATTCCACATCCTAAACTTCCTCCCCCCTCCCATCTCCTGGAAGATATCTGCCCCACCCCACCCCACCAGGCCTCTAATCTCCCTAGGGCCAAACCTCTAAATTCCTTGGGACCTTCAGGTAGATCTATTTCCAATTTTCCGAGGAACCTCCAGGTTGATTTCCAGAGTGCTTGTACCAATTTGCAATTCCACCGGCAATAGAGGAGTGTTTCTCTTTCTCCACATCCTCAGAAACATGTGTTGTCACCTGAGGTTTTGATCTTAGCCATTCCGATTGGTGTAAGGTGGAATCTCAGGGTGGTTTTGATTTGCATTTCTCTGATCACTAATGACTTTGAACATTTCTTTAGGTGCTTCTCAGCCATTTGAGATTCCTGTTATGAATTCCCAGTTTAGCTCTGTACCCCATCTTTTGATTGGGTTGTTTTTGGTTTTGGTGATTGGCTTCTTGAATTCTTTATATATTTTGGATATTAGCCCTGAGAGGTTTTCATGCGCAGCTTGGACAGATCACAGCAGACCAGACGGTTCCACGAGGGGAAGTTTATTCAGGAGATAGGAGAGAGAGGGGAGAGGTAGAGGAGTGGAGGCCTGCCATGACCACATGGAGAGAGGTGGAAGCGAAGGGGGGAGGGGAGAGGACAACCTGCAGGTGCTGGGTGGAGGAGAACAAGAGAGAGAGGAGGGAGCAAGCAGCCCCTTTTATAGTGGGCAGGGCTACCTACCTGTTGCCAGGTAACTGCGGGAAGG
This sequence comes from Grammomys surdaster, assembly GCF_004785775.1. Taxonomy (NCBI): domain Eukaryota; kingdom Metazoa; phylum Chordata; class Mammalia; order Rodentia; family Muridae; genus Grammomys; species Grammomys surdaster. The sequence goes on along the minus strand of NW_021604607.1, from coordinate 3,266,937 downwards.
AGCATACCTGGCCACTTCCAAGTAACTGTGGAGGTGGAGTTTAACAGACTACTAACAAGTCCTCTATTGGTTGTGGTGTTAGTGAAGATTTTTTCCAATCTGTAGGTTGCCAATTTGTCTTATTGACTATGTCCTTTGCCTTACAGAAAGCTTTCCACTTTCATGAGTTCTCATTTATCAATTCATGATCTTAGAACATGAGGCATTTCTGTTTAGGAAATTTCCCCCTGTGCAAATGAGTTCAAGGTTCTTTCCTACTTTCTCTTCTATTAGATTCAGTGTATCTGATTTAATGTAGAGGTCTTTGATCCACTTGGACTTGAGCTTTGTGCAAGGTGACAAATATAGGTTGTTTTTTCATTTTTCTATATACAGACAGACAGCCAGTTAGACAAGCACCATTTGTTGAAGATGCTTTCTTCTTTTCATTGTATATTTTTAGCTTCTTTGTCAAGGATCAAGTGCCTGTATGTATGTGGTTTTATTTCTGGGTCTTCAATTCTATTCCATTGATCAACTTGTCTGAATCTGTAACGATACCATACAGTTTTTATCACTATTGCTCTGTAGTAGAGCTTAAGGTTACCTGGAAAGGTAAAAAACCCAGAATAGCAAAAACAATTCTTAACAATAAAAGAATAGCTAGGGAAATCACCATCCCTGACTTCAAGCTTTACTACAGAGCAATGGTCCAGATACTTGATGTCTTAGGGAACTTTATGTGCACAGGGAGCACTGTATCCAACAGAGGTATTTGAGGTGAAATTGAGATTAATTCCATTGGTCTTTATATGTTTTAGCTATTTTTAATATTGGAAAATTTGATTATGTAAAATGCATGCATCATGGTTCTCATAAGTAAAGGCTGGAGGAAATAACTGAGGAATATGAAGAGTACTGGGAAACCTGTAAGGGGTGGTTCTGTTTTATAATAATATTTCTGATCCCTTTATGGTTCCTATGTGAATTTTCATTAATGTTATGCCAAGACTATCAGAAACATGGCAAGATGATAGTGGTTTTTGACCTTTCAAAATATTACCAAGAAGCTGTTTTGTCATGTCTTTTTGAGGCTGACAACACAGAAAATATAGTCTGTGATAGTTACCCATTTGCTCTATAAAAATAATATTGATATTTTGAAATGTGCTGTATGTAATTTAAAAGTTTTGATTATTCTTGGCTTGAGTCCTTTGCTTTAAGGAAGTGGATGAAGGGTTGGAATGACCCTCAGCTCTGAAATCCACCTTTTCCAGTTTGGTTAGCATTCAGACCCAGATGTTTAAATCTGAACTTAAATTTACTGGCTACTGACACATGCACAGGATTTAGTATGGAAATTCTTTTGTTCTCTGAGGCTAATGCTTTCTGAGCTCAGTAGAACACTCTGACTCCTCCCCTCCCCTCCTCCCACCCCCACCCAAACCTGACAATGGGTGCAAAACAGAAAAGCTTAAAAACAAAACCAGGATTTCCTTTAGGCATGTTTCAGTCTGGGTTCATTTTTATTCTGAGTATAAATTTTGTGGAGTATTTTCACTTGGTCTCATGAAAATAAAAGGAGATTCAAACAGACAAGTGATTGAAGGGTTTTCACGTGTGTAATTTGTAACAGATCACAGCAGACTAGCCAGTTCTACAAGGAGAGGTTTATTAAGAGAGTGGGAGAGCCAGAGGAGAGAGAGGGGAGTAGAGAAGTGGAGGCCAGCCATGACCACATGGAGAGAGGGGGAAGGGAAGGGGGGAGGGGAGACAGCAACCTACAGGCTTGGGGTCGAGGGGCCAAGAGAGAGAGGAGGGGCCCTTTTATAGTGGGCATGCCTACCTGGCTGTTGTCAGGTAACTGTGGGGAGGAGCATACCTGGCTGTTGCCAAGTGTCTGTGGAGGTGGAGTTTAACAGATTACTAACATTCCCACATTTTGGTTTAATTAAAAAGAAAAATTAGAAAGAGGTGACAGCGAAGCACGACTAGGGTTGTCATGAAATCTGGTTACTTCCTGCTGACATTGAGAGTGATGTGTCTCTAGGGGGAACCTAAAGAATGGGAGATGTTTGTCCAGTCTTAGGAGAACTGGCTGTTTTCTGATGTCCAGGGTCTGTGGAGCGAGCCATCTTAGGATAGGCCAGAAGGAACAGGTCCAGTAGAAGTAGCTGTGTGTGTGGCAGGAGATGAAGCATCTGAAGGTTGCTTCTCTGGAGCTCTATTGGATGCACCTGGACTTGACAAGATGTAGGAAATAAGATTAAGAACACTTGGAGAAATAATTTTTTCTAAGATGTACATTTGAAACCCAGAGGGATCCCACCCTTTGTTATAGGTAGTGAGTGGGAATTTTAGGCAGATGTATTTATTTATCTGGATGGCATCCATGAGAGCTAGATCTGAGTGGGTTTCCGGTAGCTTATAAGTTTATAAAACAGATAACAGCATGACTTAACACAAGCAATCTCTCAACTGACTTTAGATAATGAGGTAACAGACAATATCTGTGAAAACTTATCTGTCAATGTAGTCAGAAGTCTGAGAAAGAGTAAACAACAATCTACCAGTTATATATTATTTTTTAAAAAATGACAGAGTCCACTAGCCAACAGTTCCCGTGGTTTCCATAGTCTCTTGGTTGAAGTCAGTTTGACTTCTAAGTTCAGAAGCCGCAGGGCTTTTTTCTGTGGAATGGATATGCATGACATGAGAAATGACTTACCTTGTTTTAGCCAAGTCATTTGACTCGGGTATCCCTTTGTGTTTGTCCACATACAATCCAGGCTGTATGTTTTAGAAGTCCAGAGTCCAGGTCTTCTGAAACCATCTTGGGCAAATTGTTAGAGGCTTTGGGCATTCTATCAGCCATAAACTTAAAATATACGATTAGCAGGCTTCTGATAAGATTGAGAGCCATAAGGATTGGTTGTAACTGAATAAAAATCCATCAAAACGGTTTAGGAAAGAGTCTTAAGTAACTTTGGCGGGTTGCATAGGAAGAGAAAAGCACATTTTTGTATCAGCAAAGAAGCATTTTGGTTAAGACAAGAATAAGAAAGCTGGCAATAGTGGCATACAGTATAGCTGACGAGTTAGAGCTGGGAGCTACAGATGCCGTGGGCAGGTCTGCTGGCGGCAGCAGGGCGAGACTTCCTGTTAGCACCTGGAAGCTGACCAGTGTCTCTGGCAGCAGTGAGTAAAGAAAAGCAAGCATGTCCCATATCACCCCAACGTTAATCACTCACTTTACAGGTCCCAGGCAGCAAGATGTAAGGGGAAGACCCAGAGTAGAGCTAAGAACCATAGAAGGAAGGGAGCAGGCAAACCGGGGGACCGGTCGCAGAGGCGAAGGGGGAGGGAGTGAGCCAGGTATCGAACTGGCTTGCTTTCCAGGCAATCCAATGGAACTAAGTGTGTCCAGGTGGCCGCAAATGACGAAGGAGGTGAAGGGAAAAGGGCACAAAAGGCTTTCCCTTAGGAGAGACACAGTGGGGCAGAGTCAGTGATCCTGGGAGAAAACAGTAAAGGTTCACCCATGGAAGAGACATGTTTGAGACTATATTAGGAGCCGGTGCTCCTGAGGCAGAGAGAACAGTCTGTCCAGGCCTGGACTGGGGTACTCAGTGATGAGAAACTGTCTCGAGAGAAGAGAGAAAGTGTCTAATCCAAGGGGAGCTGTCCTAGAGAGGTTCAGGGAAGGACAGGGTTCTCTCTAGCTCAAGAAATCTTTCTTGGGACCTTGTGGGCAGTTAACACGTGGTGTAGCAGTGGTGTTGCGTCCATTCTGCATAGGTCACAGTAGCTGAGGTCCGGCAGCTGCATGGGTCTTAGGGTCCCCGAAGTCTTCGTTTCCCTGGTTTCAGCACCAGATGAAGGGATTTCACGTGTAGTTTGGACAGATCACAGCAGACCAGATGGTTCCATGAGGGGAGGTTTATTAAGAGAGTGGGAGAGCGAGAGGAGAGAGAGAGAAGAGTAGAGAAGTGGAGGCCAGCCATGACCACGTGGAGAGAGGGGGAAGGAAAGGGGGGAGGGGAGACAGCAACCTACAGGCTTGGGGTCGAGGGGTCAAGAGAGAGAGGAGGGGCCAAGCAGCCCCTTTTATAGTGGGCAGGCCTACCTGGCTGTTGTCAGGTAACTATGGGGAGGAACATACCTGGCTGTTGCCAAGTGACTGTGGAGGTGGAGTTTAACAGATCACTAACAGTGATTATTTTCCATTTCAAGTTTTCAAACATTTTAAATGTATGGTGTAATGAGTTGCATGTATCTCCTCATTCAACTTGAAAATCATAAGTTTTACTATTTAAAAGAAGAAAGAGACAATAAACTGAGAGGAGGACATGTTGATAGAGTTCCAGTTTTTGGAGGGGAAATGCAGGGTAGATATGAACGTATTTTATTACAGATATGTATAAACTTTTAAAAAGGTAAAATTATAGAAAAAATATAGGATTCAGATTTTGCCTATACTGTGTTTTAAATGCCTTGACAAAGTGTTTATCTAACTTTACATTTGATTTGCATAGAAAAATCTCTTTAAAAATGAGAATGATAAAGTATTGCGGTGTACGGTTTCTGGACCTCAGTGAAGAGTTATTATTTTGTGATAACTTTTATTGTGCCTGAATTTATGGTAGATTATTTTCAACTAAGGAGAAAGAATGGTGGATTACTTGACTCAATACATTTATGCTCTACCATTTTTTCCATGTTGAGCAACACAAAGAGATTTATTTATCCATAAGGGAAATAAAATTTTGCCATAAGACATGATGGTTTATTATACCTGCCACTGTGTCATTGTGTTGATATTGTCATTGTTTAGAAAAACTATAATGAAGTATAATAAAGTATATTATTATGATTTTTTTGATTAATTTTTTTGGATATTTTATTTGCATTTCAGATGTTATCCTCTTACCCATTCTGCCTCCAGAAACTCCCTATCCCATTCCCCCTCCTCCCGCTTCAATGAGGATGTGTTCCCAACCCCCCCATTCCTACCTCCCCACCCTCAAATTCCCCCACACAGTGTCCAGCCTTCATGGGACCAAGGATCTCCTCTCCCATCTATGCCCTGCAAGGCCATCCTCCCCTACATATACAGCTGGAGCCATGGGTCCCTCCCTATGTGTTCCCAGGCTGGTAGTTTAGATCCTGGGAGCTCTGGTGGATTGATATTGTGGCTCTCCTCATGGGGCTGCAAACACTTTCAGCTCCTTCAGTCTTCTCTCTAACTCCTCTATTGGGAACCCCTTGATCAGTTCAATGGTTAGCTATGAGCATCCCCCACTGAATATGTCAGACTCTGGCAGACCTCTAAGGGAACAGATATATCAGGCTCCTGTCAGCATGTACTTCCTGATATCCACATCAGCGCCTACCTTTGGTGACTGCACATGGGATGGATACTCAGGTGGAAAGGTCTTCAAATGGCCCCTCCTTCAGTTTCAGTCCCACACATTGTGTCCATATTTCCTCCCTTGTGTATTTTGTTACTCCTTCTAAGAAGGACTGAAGCACCCACACTTGGTCTTCCTTCTTCATGAGCTTCATATGGTCTGTGAGTTGAATCTTGATATTTCAAGCTTCTGGGCTAATATCCAATTATCAGTGAGTGAATACCGTGTTGTTCTTTTGTGATTGGGTTACCTCACTCAGGGTGATATTTTCTAGTTCCATCCATTTACTTAAGAATTTCTCAAATTCATTATTTTTAGTAGCTGAGTAATACTCCATTGTGTAAATGTACTAATTTTCTGTATCCATTCCTCTGTTGAGGGACATCTGGGTTCTTTCCAGCTTCTGGCTATTATAGATAAGGCTGCTATGAACACGGTCTTTGCTATATATTGGAGCATCTTCTCGGTATATGCCCAGGAGTGGTATAGCTGGGTCTTCAGGTTATGCTATGTCCAATTTTCTGAGGAACCACCATACTGATTTCCAGAGTGGTTGCACCATGTTGCAATCTCAGCAACACTGGAGGAGTGTCCCTCTTTCTCCACATCTCACCAGCATCTACTGTCACATGAGTTTTTGATCTTAGCCATACTGACTGGTGTGAGATGGAATCTCAGGGTTGTTTTGATTTTCATTTCCCTGATCACTAAGGATACAGAACATTTCTTTAGGTGATTCTTGAACATTCAAGTTTCCTCCGTTGAGAATTCTTTGTTTAGCTTGGTACGCCACTTTTTAATAGGTTTATTTGATTGTCTGGAATCTAATTTCTTCAGTTCATTGTATATATTGGAAATTAACCCTCTATCAGATGTTGTATTGGTAAAGATCTTTTCCCAATCTATTGGTTGCTGTTTTGTCCTATTGTCAGTGTCTTTTGCCTTATACAAACTTTGCAATTTTATGAAGTCCCATTGTGAATTCTTGATCTTAGCGCATAAGCCATTGGTGTTCTGTTCAGGAACTATTCCCTTGTGCCCAAATATTTGAGGCTCTTCCCCAACTTCTCTTCTAGTAGTTTCAGTGTAGCTGGTTTTAGGTGAAGGTCCTTTATCCACTTGGACTTGAGCTTTGTACAGGGAGATAAGAATGGATCAATTTTCATTCTTCTACATGCTGACCTCCAGTTTAACCAGCACCATTGGTTGAAAATGCTGTCCTTTTCCCACTGGACAGTTTTAGCTCCTTTGTCAAAGATCAAGTGACCATAGGTATAGGGGTTCATTTCTGAGTCTTCTATTCTATTCCATTGATCTTCCTGCCTGTCTCTGTAGCAATACCATGCAGTTTTTATCACTATTACTCTGTAGTACGGCTTCAGGTCAGGGATGGTGATTCCCCCAGAAGTTCTTTTATTGTTGAGAAGAGTTTTCACTATCCTGGTTTTTTTGTGACTCCAAATGAATTTGAGAATTTCTCTTTCAAATTCTGTGAAGAATTGAGTTGGGATTTTAATGGGGATTGCATTGAGTCTGTAGATTGCTTTTGACAAGATGGCCATTTTTACTATATTAATCCTGCCATTCCATGAATATGGGTGATCTTTCCATCTTCTGAGATCTGCTTCAATTTCTTTCTTCAGAGGCTTGAAGTTCTTGCCATACAGATCTTTCACTTGCTTGGTTAGATTCACACCAAGGTATTTTATATTATTTGTGACTGTTGTGAAGGGTGCCATTTCCCTAATTTCTTTCTTAGCCTGTTTATCTTTCGAGTAGAGGCTACTGATTTGATTTAATTTTATAGCCAGCCACTTTGCTGACTACTTTTTAAAATCAGGTTTAGGAGTTCTCTGGTGGATGTTTTGGGGTCACTTAAGTATACTATCATATGATCTGCAAATAGTGATATTTTGACTTCTTCCTTTCCTATTTTGAATTCTTTTTGTTTTTGAATTTGTTTTCGAATAGATAGGGAGAGAGTGGGCAG
>NW_021604607.1:3225371-3259547 GCF_004785775.1 Grammomys surdaster | reverse complement strand
TTTTTCAGCCTGTTTATCTTTTGAGTAGAGGCTACTGATTTGATTTAATTTTATAGCCAGCCACTTTGCTGACTACTTTTTTATTTTTATTTTTTAAATCAGATTAGGAGTTCTCTGGTGGATGTTTTGGGGTCACTTAAGTATACTATCATATGATCTGCAAATAGTGATATTTTGACTTCTTCCTTTCCTATTTTGAATTCATTTTGTTTTTGAATTTGTTTTCGAATAGATAGGGAGAGAGTGGGCAGCCTTGTCTAGTCCCTGATTTTAGTGGGATTGCTTCAAGTTTCTCTCCATTTAGTTTGATGTTGGCTACTGGTTTGATGTATATTGCTTTTACTATGCTTAGGTATGGGCCTTGGATTCCTGATCTTTGCAAGGCTTTTACCATGAAGGGGTGTTGAATTTTGTTAAATGCTTTGTCAGCATCTAGTGAGATGGTCTTGTGGGTGTTTTCTTTGAGTTTGTTTATATAGTGGATTACATTGTTGAATTTCCATATATTGAACCATCCCTGCATTCCTGGGATAAAGCCTACTTGATCATGTTGAATAATTATTTTGATGTGTTCTTGGATTCAGATTGTGAGAATTTTATTGAGTATTTCTGCATAGATACTCATAAGGGAGATTGGTCTCTTTTTTTTCTGTCTTTGTGTGGATTAGGTATTAGTATAATTGTGACTTTATAGAATGAATTGTGTAGTGTTCCTTCTGTTTCTATTTTGTGGAACAGTTTATAGAGAATTGATATTAGGTTCTTTGAAGGTCTGATAGAAGTCTGCACTAAAACCCTCTGGTCCAGGACTTTTTTTGGTGGAGAGACTTGTAATGACTGCTTCTATTTCTTTTGGGGTTATGGGACTGTTTATATGGTTTATTTGGTCCTGATTTAACTTTGGTAACTGGTATTTGTCTAAAAAATTGTCCATTTCATCCAGATTTTTCAATTTTGTTGATTATAGGCTTTTATAGTAGGATCTTATGACTTTTTGAATTTCCTTGGTTTCTCGTGTTATGTCATCTTTTTCAGTTCTGAGTTTATTAATTTGGGTAATGTCTTTCTGCCCTCTGATTAGTCTGGATAAGGGTTTATCTGTCTTGTTGATTTTCTCAAAATTCTAGCTCTTGGTTTTATTGATTCTTTGTATAGTGCTTTTTGTTTCTACTTGGTTGATTTCAGCCCTGAGTTTGACTATTTCCTGCCATCTACTCTTCTTTGGTGTATTTGCTTCTTTTTGTACTAGAGCTTTCAGGTGTTTTGTCAAGCTACTGGTGTATGCTCTCTCCAGTTTCTTTTTGTAAGCACTTAGAGCTATGAGTTTTCCTCTTAGCACTGCTTTGATTGTATCCCATAAGTTTTGGTATGATGTATCTTCATTTTCATTAAATTCTAAGAAGTCTTTAATTTCTTTCTTTATTTCTTCCCTGACCACATTGTCATTGAGTAGAGTATTGTTCAGCTTCCACGTGAATGTGGGCTTTCCATTGTTTTTGTCATCATTGAAGACCAGCCTTAGTCCACGGTGAACTGATAGGATGCATGGGATTATTTCAATTTTCTTATAGCTGTTGAGGCCTGTTTTGTGACCAATTATATGGTCTATTTTGGAGAAGGTACCATGAGTTGCTGAGAAAAATGTATATTCTTTTGTTTTAATATGAAATGTTCTATAGATATCTGTTAAATTCATTTGGTTCATAACTTCTGTTAGTTTCACTGTATCTCTGTTTAGTTTCTCTTTCCATGATTCATTGCTAGGAGTGGGGTGTTGAAATCTCCCACTATTATTGTGTGAGGTATAATGTGTGCTTTGAGCTTTAGTTAGTATTCTTTTATGAAAGTGGGTGCTCTTGCGTTTGGCTCATAGACATTCAGAACTGAGAGTTCACCTTTGTTGACTTTTCCTTTGACGAGTATGAAATGCCCTTCCTTATTCTTTTTAATAGATTTAAGTTGAAAGTTGATTTTATTTGATATTAGAATGGCTACTCCAGCTTGTTTCTTATGAACATTTGCTTGAAAAAATGTTTTCTAACCTTTTACTCTAACGTAGTGTATGTCTTTGTCACTGAGGTGGGTTTCCTATATGCAGCAAAATGTTGGGTCCTGTTTATGTATCCAGTCAGTTAATCTATGTCTCTTTATTGGAGAATTCAGTCCATTCATGTTAAGAGATATTAAGGAGAGGAGATTTTTGCTTCCTATTATTTTTGTTATTAGTTGTGGCATTGTTTGTGTGGCTATCTTTTGGATTTGTTGGAAGAAGATTACTTTCTTGCTCTTTCTAAGGTATCATTTCCCTCCTTATATTGGAGCTTTCCCTCTATTATCCTTTTTAGTGTTATGTTTGTGGAAAGATTTTGTGTAAATTTGGTTTTGTCAGTGAATATCTTGGTTTCTCCATATATGGTAATTGCGAGTTTTGCTGGGTATAGTATCCTGGACTGGCATTTGTGTTCTCTTAGGGTCTGTATGACATCTGTCCAGGATCTTCTGGCTTTTATAGTATCTGGTGAGAAATCTTGTGTAATTCTGATAGGTTTGCCTTTATATGTTACTTGGCTTTTTTCCCTTACTGCATTTAATATTCTTTCTTTGTTTCCTGTAGTTGGTGTTTTGATTATTATATGACTGAAGGTATTTATTTTCTGGTCTAATCCTTTTGGCATTCTGTAGGCTTCTTGTATGTTTATGGTCATCTCATTCTTTAGGTTAGGGAAATTTTCTTCTAAAATTTTCTTGAAGATATTTATTGACCCTTTATGTTGGGAATCTTCACACTCTTCTATACCCATTATCCTTAGGTTTGGTCTTCTCATTGAGTTTCCTATTTTATGGCTTCTACCTGTTTACCTGTGTTCTCCTGTATTTCTTTAAGGGAGTTATTTATGTCCTTCTTAAAGTCCTCTATCATCATCATTAGAAGTGATTTTAAATCTGAATCTTGGTTTCCTGGTGATATGGGGAATTTAGAACTTTCTATTGTGGGAGAACTAGGTTCTGATGATGCCAAGTGCCATGGGTTGCTGATGCTTATGTTCTTGTGATTTCCTTCAACATCTGGATCTCCTTAGTGCTGCCTGCACTGTCTCTGACTGGAGCCTCTCTTTCCTATTATCTTGGTTTTGTCAGAACTGTGTGGAGTGGGTGTTGCTGCTGGCATTAGAGCTGAGGCCCAGGATCTCATATTTAAGCCATATAAATATCTCATGTGTGCATATGTGTGTGTTAGGTTCAAGTGTGCACCTAAATGTGTGTTCATGTGTTTGTAAATGTATGTGTGTAGAAATTTTGTAAATGTGTGCGTGTGTGTTTCACAGTAGGTATGTGGAGATCAAAGGACATCTTCCAGTAATTGGTTTTCTATGGTGAGTTCTTATAATTTAATTTGTGCTGTCAGGAGTGTGCTAGAGAACTTTCTTCTCACTGGCTCCTATCATACTTATGAAAAGCTAAATCTATCTTTTCCTTAGCAAATATTTAAAACTACTCACATATGAATTCCAACAATCTTCTGCATTTGATTCAGCTTTTTATAATCTGAAAAGTATTAAATTTTCTACTGTATAATTTCTTTAAAAATACTGTTCAGCTTTTATTTTTCAGCTTTAAATTTTATTTTATGTTTATTTATTTACTGGTTTGCTTATTTTATTCATTTAGTTGCGGGGTTCTCGTTGCCACAGTACTTTCATGGAAGTTAGAGGATAATTTATGGGAATTGGTTATTTCCTTGTAGCGTGTGGATTTTGAGATTAAACTTCAGGTCATCAGGCCTGGCATACTGCAGCCTTACTCACTGAGTATTAAGAGGGCCCCTTAGTCATAATGGTATGAAATATTTGTTGGAAAGTGAAGAGAAAGGAAGAAATAATCATTGTCTCAAAAATATTATTATAACAAATATATGTAGCACATGTAAAATAGTATAATGATCAGAAATTATATATCCTTTACTGCATCTACTAAGTGATTACTATTAGTAATTATTCAGAATTATATATATATACTGATCATTCACACTAATTATGAATTAATTCCTTGTTTTTATTAATAATTGTGATCAAAGAAACACAATCCAGGCTAATACCTGTGACTATGGATGAAAATAAGTATTAATCATATTTTATGTTTAGAATAAAGGCCCACTACTATTCTCATATAATTAATTCCACTAGATTAAAACTTGTATTTTATCCTGTGAAAGTAGATGTTTATGATTTAAGAAAAACAGAGCATAAACATAGTGTTTATAGCTATGTACAAAATAGAATATGGTATTGAAATATTGCTTTAATATGTTCCCAATATTTAGAATTTTATTTAAAAAATTAAAAATTGAATACAGAGCTGAGGCTATAACTCATGGTGGGATGCCTGTCTATCTACCTATTCTGTAAGGTGTAGGTTTGCTTTCTAGCAACACACACACACACACACACACACACACACACACACACTCGCATTAATGGAAACACCACAAGTTTATTTTATCTCTATCTATCTATCTATCTATCTATCTATCTATCTATCTATCTATCTTTACACTCCAGGTTTTATTCTCCCCTCTGACTGTTCCACATCCCATACCTCCAACCCACTGCCTTGTCTCTACCAGGCTGTTCCCACCCCCACCCCCACACCACCTGACCTCTAAACTCCCTGGGGCCTTCAGTCTCTTGAGGGCTAGGTGCATGATCTCTGATTGAACACAGATTTGACAGTCCTCTGCTGCATATGTGTTAGGGACCTCATATAAGATTTTATATGCTACCTTTTTGATGATTCAGTGTTTAAGAGAACTCGGGGGTTCAGATTAGTTGAGACTGCTGGTCCTCCTACAGTGTTGTCCTCTTCCTCAGCTTCTTTCAGCCTTTCTCTAATTCAACCATAGGGGTCAGCAGGTTCTGTGGCAAGTTTATTCTTTATGAAAACAACATGCCCTGTGATTGGATCTTCTTGTCCAGAATTGATGGGAATTTTATTCTCCTTAAATTATTTCTATTTGCTTGAAGATTACAATATCTACTCAAGTAATTGCTATTTTGTATCTTGATAAAAGAGGGATGTTATGAAGTTGAAAATGAAATGGCATTAATGCCACTGATTCAGCATTAAATTTGTTAGTACACAGAACTATATACAATACAGCAGTAGAGTTACCTATCACCATACCATTAACATACATTGGTCATTAACATTAACATACAGTGGTCAAGAAGTGTTAACTGTGCAAGACAAATGCAATAAATATTTATATGACATTTCTCAAGTTGCTAATTTTTATTGGCACAATCAATTAAAAATACTCAAATGGCACATACCATTTTCTCAATGACAGTAAATCATAGAAGTGCTAAAAGCTGAGCCTGCTTTTACTGAAACATCATTTGTTTACATACACATCTCAGTGACTAAGTCTGTAAGGATTGTTATGAGAGAAATGAGTCCACATGGACTGCATCTTCATTTTATTTAAATGCCAACACTTGAATTATACTAAGTGGTGTGAAACTATTTTCAATGAATATGTTTAATTATTACTCAGAAAACTGCTACTTTGCGGTCTTGAATTTCATAATTTCTTAATAGTAATATTATTTGTAAAAGCAGAGCTCTGCAGATCAAGCTACAGAGAATGAGAAAGTGCTGGAGTTCCTGGCACTAAAAAGACTGAATTGATGATGGCTTGTATCGTTTCCCATGAGCCTTGAATTAACGTTCATATCTGTTGAAATAGCCAATCTACAGTGGTCATGGCAGACCAAGCTAACTTCCTCCCTCAACCTGAGATCAAGGATAATGATTCTAGGCTTTTTGTGAGAACACTAGCTATGTCAAAAGATGGAGTATTCATTAGTAACAATGACACAACTCTTCCAAAGTCCATCCATTTAGAGTTTGGAAGATTTCAAAATCTTATCACTTTGTTCCCATTTGGAATGTAGTATGTGTTCTCTTCATTTTCACTTGAAATTGGAGCCAGAAGAGTTTGGGTGAGAGAAATAACTTATGTGTTATATAATCAATCATATTTGCTGCACATTTTGAAATAGAAATTATGTGTACTTTGTCTTGAGATTTATGATGTTTTTGGTGCTTGTATCCATTCATCTTTTATAACTTCTTAAAATTGACAACTCCCTGCCAGAAAAATTGTTTCATCACCAAAAGTGTTAATGCAAGAGCATTAACCTATTTTTAAAAGTTGTTTTAGGAGTATTTTTAAAGAATGTGGGTTAAAATTTGAAAAAGACTTGTGTAGTGGTTAAATGTAATTGAATGTGGATTGGGTGTTTTCTTGTCTTGGAATGTAGCTCAGGTTCCAAACTGAGAGTACAATATGTATTTTGACTCATATTTCTAGAAAGCTTTTGAGAGAAATCTGAGATACAGCTCTTCTAGCATTATGCCTTCAAGAACATCAACTACCATGTCTAAACAAAGATGACAAAGGGACAGGGGTACATTGGTCTTTAGTTACTGTTATGTAGGTAGGGAGCAATGATTAATCTCTTTTCAAAGATAAACTGGAAGGATTTGTGAATATTGTACACTGGAATAGCATTTCCTCATTCTGATATCTACTTGAACAGTCACTGTGCTCGAAGGAATGTACAGCATTAAAGAAATTTGAACGCTCATTGTTTGGCGACATCAAGCTGTGTGTCACATAGAGATTCATTGGCCATGTGAGACACTTGCTAAGTGTGAGCCCATTGTATGGGACAAAGCCTATTACATGTTTTGACTTTAGTAGCAGGAATAACTGGCTCCGTAGTATAAAAATTAGAGGGTGTGAATCCAGTTTTTACTCCAAAGAACACCAGATAATGTTTGGTACTGACACTCATCAAAGGTCAGAAAATCACAAGTAATTGACAGAACACTGTAGCTGATTATGTCTAGGGAGGAAATGCTTGTCTGTCTCCATCTCCTCCCCTACCCATTGCCTACAAAGCTAGCCTTAGGAAAACCAGGAAAGGCAGGTCTATACACAAACTCCAGCCAGAGCCTTTTGTGCTTCCTTTCCTGATGTTTATCAATAAAACATAATCAGTACTGGATTGAGTAGCCAAAAGAGATCTAGAGTGGCTGAAGAGCTGCAAACATAATGAAGATATCACTAAGGGGCCTTACTGAGTATTGTGCATGATACTATATATTGGAACTTTTTTTAGAAAAACTAAAGATGATCAATTTGTGCCTTGAGTTTCTTCAGTAATCTGAATGCTTTGTGAAAACAATTAATGTATATTATAGAACATAGAAAGCCTTTGAAGTCTAATATCTACTTCACTTAGATCCAATTTCTATTTTATACTAGCTAGGAGAACTTATGCAAGCAATTTATTCAACAACAGCAACCTTTAGTTGCTTATGGGCAAAAGCAGATTAATGGCAACAATTTTTTAAAAAAATAAAGGAAATAATATACATATGTTATTGTAACAGAATGTATATGATATGTATATGATATATATATATATATCTTTATATGTATCTATCTCTATCTATCTATCTATCTATCTATCTATCTATCTATCTATCTATCATATGTAACTCATACATAAATATCAGATTTTCCCACTATATTCACCAAGGATTATTGAAAAGAAAGTTGGACAGTTGTTTTTATAATTTCACTTCTGACTATAAGTGGGGATATAAGAAGTGTTTCAACAATGACTTCATGAAATTCTTAGGCAAATAGATGGAATTAGAAAATATCATCCTGAGTGGAGTAACCCAATCACAAAAGGACAAACATTGTATGCACTCACTGATAAGTGGATATTAGCCCAAAAGCTCAGAATACCCAAGATACAACTCACAGATCATATGAAACTCAAGAAGAAGGAAGACCAAAATGTGGATGCTTCGGTCCTTCCCAGAAAGGAGAAAAAATACTCATAGGAGAACATATGGAGACAAGGTGTGGAGCAGAGATTAAAGGAAAGGCCATCTAGGACTGCCCCTCCTGAATCCATCCCATATACAGACACCAAACCCAGACACTATTGGAGATGTGCTTTCTGACAGGAGCCTGATATAGCTGTCTCCTGAGAGGCTCTGCCAAAGCCTGACAAATACAGAGGTGGATGCTCACAGCCAACTACTGGACTGAGCATGGGGTTCCCACTGGAGGAGTTAGAGAAGATTGAAAGACCTGAAGGAATTTGCAACATCATAGGAAGAACAACAATATCAACCAACCAGAGTCCCCGGAGCTCCCAGGGACTAAGCCATGAACCAAAGAGTACACATGGAGGGACCCATGGCTACAGTTGCATATGTAGCAGAGGATGGCCTCATGCATTAATGGGAGGAGAGGCCTTTGGTCCTGTGAAGGCTTGAAGCCCCGGTGTGGGGGAATGCCAGGGCAGGAAGGCGGGTGGGTAGGGGAGCACCCTAATAGAGGCAGGAGAAGGGGGGATGGGAGTTTCTGGAGTGAAAGAGGATAACATTTGAAATGTAAATAAAGAACATATCCAATAAAAAGTGGTTCAAAAATAAATAGTTTGTTTCTTCTTATACTATTAGTAGGTTCATATATCTGTTTTAGTCAGAGAGGTGTTTTACTAATGTCTTATATCTCCCAACATATTAATTAACCTTGTTTATTTCCTGTCAGCATATTCCTGGTAAATTTTTCCATCTAAAATACTTTTCTAAATTTATTCTATGCATTTTGGAGGTGGGGAAAGTACTGGGAGTAAAGCTATTTATAACCTAATATCCATAAATATATAGATTTCAACATTTCTGTGTGACACCAAAATGAGCAGTACCTAGCTGGCTTAACTGTGTATACTATATAAAGTTCATTGGACTCAGAGTAAAACATAATTTATATTAAATATCCATATGTAATTTATCTGTTATGTGTACTACTATTTCACATTTAAGAAGGTGACAATGTTAAATCTTACTTGAAAATAAGGACACAGATAAATATAGAAAACCTTTCAGACAATCCTTCAGATGAGGAGTGTGAGAACTCACAGTGTCACCTTATTAGGTGACTTACTAGGTGACTGCCCATGCTGATATGAGGCATGGCAGCCACAGAGAGTGTGACATGCAGTCACAGGCGTCCAGGAAGGACAGAATGGAGTCTGGCTCACTAGAAGGAAACAATAAGCACTAATACTTTTAATTAAGTAAGGGGAGTTTCAACTTACTAGAAAGATAAAATAAAGTCCCCTGAGCCCTTATTATCATCTGACATAAACACCTGTGAGAAATAGTGAAAATCCCAATAATTAGGTAATTTTAATAGGTTCAGAAAATTAAGACCTTTAATGCTAGATGCTGGTTTTCGTAGATATACCAAGGAAAAAGAAAAGTGTATGCATGTTTGTTTCTTCCATTTATTGCAGCATAATTGTTAGTATAAATTGTATAAATTCATACTTTTTTGTTTCGGTTTGGTTTGGTTTTGAGATAGGGTTTCTCTATGTGGCCCTGGCTGTCCTCTGTAGCCCTGGATGTCTGAGAATGCAGAAATCTACCTACTTCTGCTTCTCAAATGCTGGAATTAAAAGTATTTACAACCACTGCCTAGTTTAATTTGCACATATTTATTTATTACTTATATTTATTGGCCTAAATGATTTTTATGCAACATATTTTGATCATATATTTTCTACCCACAACTCCCAGGTTCTAATGTACTTTCCTATCTACCCAAACTCATGTCTTAAAACCAAAAAGCAAAGCCAAATAAAAATTCCTAAATTTTTTTTACGGTAGGTAGAAGTTATTGAATAATAATAATAATAAAATATATTAAAAGTATTTTATAGAAATAGCTCACGTATAATAGAACATTCTACAAATAGTGCAGTTTAGTAAAGTAATATGATTTTACAAATAAAGATTATAGTCACAGTCCATTGATTACCATATTCAAATTGTGAACCTTTTTGCACTTCCTGAAGGAAACCCCTTTTTCTCCCCTAATTAGCCATGTATTCCTTTGCCTTTCTCTAGACAGTTTATTTAAACACAGTCATGCAGTCATTGCTCCTTTAACGGGTTTTTACCTGGGTAGTGTTCTCTAGGTCCACCCATGTTGTGCCATGTATCAAGATGCTACATGCTATTCTGTTGTATGAATGTAGTGTGGTTATTTACTCACCAGTTCATGCACAATTTCGTTGTTCAGTAAAGGAAATTGATTTTAACTTTCATCATGTATGTGCACAGTTTAAGTTTAGTTTTTATACATATGAACAAGTACCTTAAAGTGACCAGAGCCATGTCTCTTTTTGTAATTTTCTCTTTAACCTTCGACATCATCATTCTGAGCTTGTGATTCATTTCTGGGGTTATAAGAAAGAGAACTATTTTAATGCCACTTCCTCACATGTTGTATCTCTCTCCATGTTTAAAGCACTGCCACATGCATTTTAGATAACATGATTGGCTCCATTATGTTAAGTTGCTCATTTCTACTCAAGGTGCCATACTGTAATACTGACAAATATCTATTCGTTGCAACTGTTTAATCGCGAGCTTAGTGTACTTGGGCTTGCATCGTCCCTCTGCCATTTACTTGTAAGTGACTCCAGTGAGGTACTTTCTAAGCTTCACTGGCTTGGGTTTCCATGACACTGGTATCTGACCTAACTCCTATATAAGGCTATTGTTTTGTAAACATGAGATCGCTCATGAGGCTTTGTACATTTTTTATCATCATATTTTATAATGGCTAGTTTTTGTAGTACTTCTTTTATGATAATTCAGAAATTTTGATGGACAGATTACATTTATGTAATTGGCTTACCATTTGAATATTTTTGGTCCAAATGTGTCTAATTTCACAAGTACTTGTTGGCCAAAAATAATCCAAATGCCAAGGTTTATTCACATATATGAAGTCACACACATTCATATGCACAAGTGGGCCATAGATAAATACCCAAGCAAATGACAAGCCATATCCAGACAAGTTTATATACATGCACATACACTAAAATATCAATTCACTTAACACTTCTTATTTTTCAGACACCCTCTAAAGGTTGATGTTCCTAGTGTACCAAGGCACAACACGATAGTTGCATGAGCTCATGGCATTGAACAACTTGGAAAGCCTTAATTCGTAACTATTGGTGCTAAACCCTTTGTAAATTTTTCTTGTACAACACATACACACACACACACACACACACACACATACACACACACACACACAGACATATACACGCATACACACATATTGTATTTTAAACCAATGAACACCTCTCAAAAATCACATGCTGCTTTTTAAACTTGGCTTCATAGCATTGGCATTTTGTGTTTTTGTAGTTCATATGAACATAAAGTTAAAGACTGACTATTGTGAATCTGTGGCATTGGAATTACTTCAGTGATTTTTGGATGAAAAGTTACATAATCTGTAACAAGAATTTTAATATGTGAAAACACATTTTCTGGGATATATCACACACTGTTAGATTTTCCAGATTCCTAGGAATTTTGATTTTATTAATCCGAAAATCTCTCTTAATCACTGCTGCTAGGATTAAGAAAAAGTAATTTAATGTCATTATGTCACTGATTTTCTTTTAGCTCTGAAGATCGAAAAGAACAAAGACAAAGATGGTGGAAATGGCAATTGATTTCCTTAGCTATTTCTTTCCATAGAACACAATGCTGTGCTATAACATCAATAGGACCGACATACAGAAATATTTTCTTCCATTTACAAATCAAATTAAAGCATACTTAATCTTTGCAAACTATGAAATTGGACTTGCACAACATAGTGACATCACTTGTGAACTGCATCTGTGAATCAAAGATACTTAGAAAGCAAGAATAAACACTTGAAATGCACAATCAGGAAATTTTGGTTAATGGTGAATTCAAAATTGAACAGCAAGATATTGACTGGTCTAAAATTATTGAAATTCTTCCAGCATGGACCCTGATTAAGAAAGAAAAAAAACCTGGAATCTTGTCCTAACAGATGACACATTTCATAACAGGGGTACTTACCAAGAACTACAGTGCTTGGGTGTTCATTAAAGTCTTTATTTTCTACACTAGATTATGAAGGAAAAGTTCTACCAATTTAGCTTATGGTTGTTCCCTTTGTAAAACTTGAGGAATATAACTGGTCATTCCTTTCATTCCAGTCTAGAGATACCAAGTTTTCCATCTTTGACCCCAAGAACTCAATTATGGCTTGAATTCAGTTGTCACAAGGCCAGATAATGGGTTTGTTAGCTCTTCCCTGCACTATGACCTTGGTTCTGCAGATCCTGCAGGGTTCTGCTGTCCACCACATCCTTCAGCGCTTCTGGAACTCCTTCCTGCCATTTTTTAGGCTGCCCTCTGGGACCTTGAATTTCTTTTCCTATTGTCATGTAGTTATTTTTAATCTTCTATAACCCATATCCTTTTCACTGTTGACATTTTCTAATGTTCTTTCAGGCTGGTGAATTCTACAAAATCTAATCCAAACAAAACAAAATAGGATGATCAGTTTCACTCAGATCTCATGCTTTCTGAATATTCAACACATCTCTTCCTCTTTTACACCTGAAAATATTATATTTGCTTTCACTATTATGGTTTCAAGGTCCATCACCCTCAATATTTGCTGATACCAACCTACTGTTACATAGATATATTTTTAAAGATATTTTCTTGTATTCATATCTAAGTTTCCCTCTTCATAAAACTGTCTAGAAAGTCAAATTACTTAATGTGATATGACATAAAATAGCAAAAGTTCCAGTAGCCCCAGGAGTCTGAAATCCTTTAGGTACTCTTATCCTTTAAATACAACAGTTATCACATTGACCAAATTCAATGTCAACTTATTTTTTCAATTATAATTAGAGCTTCTGTTTGTGACAATCACCTGTCCTTCTGCAGCCTTTGTTGTGTTGTCTGTTACATTATTGAGAGAATGGTAATCTGAGAAGTGACTATGTGTTTTTCCTTTGAATTTATGATGTCTTCAATCCTGAAACAGACAAAGTATAGGGCTTACAGTTTTTCAGATAAATAATTAATAAAGTAAGAAACATCTGGTTCAAAGATATTATAAGCTGAATATTACTGCCCAAAGGATGAAAGCAGTGTACTAAGAACAGGAGATGGCTGCCCTTCAAGGGAGTTGCCAGGAAACAAACCCTCCAGACATTCTTAAATTTGACTACAAAGAGACACAGTCAAAAATCTTGATGTCATTCCTAGGAGACCTGAAGCTAGCATTTCTCAGTTAAGCACTGTTCACTCAGTGATCCATACAAATAGTGAAAAAATATACATGTATTATCTGAATGGTGTGTGTGTGTGTGTGTGTGTGTGTGTGTGTGTACATTCACATGAGCACTCATGAGCTTGTATATGTGAGGGCCAGAGGTCAACATTAAATGCCTTTCTTGGGGTATGATTCATCTTACAGTTTTGAGACAGGTTCATAGTGGCCTGGGAGGTTGTTAAGTAGTCCAGGCTTGCTAGTTTACAAGCCCTAGTGATGCACCTGTCACCTGTCTCTGCCTCCCCAACCCGAAATTGCTAGCCTTTGCTATACCAGGTTCATTTATGTGGTTTTGTTAAACTCAAGTCCTCATTCTTGATCAACAAGCACTTTCCAGACAGTGCTATCACTTCAGACTAGACATATTGTTTTAAGCTACTTTATTTTCAATAGTTTGTTACACGACAATAGATAAGTAATAAACAGTCCTTTTATGTAGACTTGGCATATTGTTCGTGAACTCAGAAGTGTACAATGTGAGGACAAAGCTGTGTAATTTAATGCAATTGAAAGCATGCTAAATCCTTGCCCTTTGGGATACTATACGTAATTCTTACAG
Source organism: Grammomys surdaster (assembly GCF_004785775.1). Lineage (NCBI taxonomy): Eukaryota > Metazoa > Chordata > Mammalia > Rodentia > Muridae > Grammomys > Grammomys surdaster. The sequence goes on along the minus strand of NW_021604607.1, from coordinate 3,245,697 downwards.
GTAAGTGCATCTATCTCTGAGTCCCAACAATACTATCGTATCTGTCTCTCTAATTTTAGACATCATTGATTATTCTCTAGTTTAGTGGATTGATATTAGGTCTTAGTGTCAGTGTTCTTTCAAATCTACACATGATTCTGTTGTGTATCCAAGGTCAAGAATCACCATAGTACCACATAATTAAATTTTGATTTTGCCCACTGGATTCTCTGTGTCAGTGAGCAAATTTTTAAATCATTTGCTTCATGTTTCCTTAGCATAGTGCCTTGAACAGAATAGAAAGCAAACCACTATTATTCACTGATTTTATGTAGTATACTACTTCCTAAAAATAATACATGAGAAGTTATAACATAAACCAAAGATTAATGCATTATTTTGTCATCACTTATTAGAGGATTTATTCTTCTCTAGTATGTAGTTACATAGTGAAAAATTAAAATACGAAAGACACACACACACACACACACACACACAGAGAGAGAGAGAGAGAGAAAGAGAGAGAGAGAGAGAGAGAGAGAGAGAGAGAGAGATATTTGGGGATGATTGTAGATTTAGTGTTGTGTAGGTGATCTTATTTTTGAAAGCTATAGATCATCTCACCAAAATTCTCTTTCCTACATTGTATCTGGGTTCTTATAGAAATGATCTGGAGGAAACAAATAACAGTATTCCAGATTGCTACAAAATTTTGATACATTGAATGTTTTTAAAATTAATATTAATTGGTGGAAGAAGAAAAAAACATCGTGAGGTTTTTAGAAGGGTCACACTGTTCTTTTTCCTCCCCATCCATTCAGCAAATCCTGTAGGCTTCTCACTATTCTTGTCTAAATGCTGATTACTATTACATTATTGTTAGAAAAGTTTTGATGATGCACAATTGTGGTTTTTCTCTTTCCTGGTTTTCTCCTGACAACCTGTATCTTTGAAAGAATGTTAACAATAAGAAGGGGTGCAAGGAAGTGTAGGCTAAAAACTAGACTGAGGGGAGAAAGAGATGTAATTTCACTTCAGTTAAAAACATATTTTAAAAGATGCTAATAACTTAAAGATTATATTTCATAGTAGAAAATGGATGAGACAGATTAATTATACCTATCAACAGTAGCTAAAATGATTTTACAATTCTCAGCTTTTTATAAACAGATATTATTATAACTAATTTAGGCATACAAATGGATACCCCAGAAATAAGTCCTATCAGGCAGCAAATATGAGAATATCCATTTTGGGGCAGCTACAGATTTTAGAAACTTTCCAATATGTATTGTTCATTGATTTCCTTTGCTAAATAAAGATACTTATAATGATAGGTAATGACTAGATTGTCATTCATAAACTACAGGGTAATAAAAATGAAAAAATAAACAGATCATTAGCTAAGTTAGTATAATCATTGCTTCTTAATGGAGTGTACGCTTGTCTGTTTTCTCATTGCAGATATGATTCGAAACAGCAAGCTGCAGGTATGAGGGATAGATTTTTCCAAAACAAAAAACAAGAATGAAAATTACAGAATCTTAATGTCAGATTTTCTTGTGTGGATTTTCTACTTTTGTTTTATGAGATTGTCTAGACAGACAGAACAATTGCATTTAATATGGTCTCAAAGGAAGTAAGTTTTTTTTTTTTTTGGAAAGAACTGGTGAAATACCTTGTATCATTCAGTCACTTGATATAGTGGTTCCTGTAGCTCAAAGTATATCATAAATGATAAGAATGTGATTGCTTGCTCTCTTGCCACTTTTGGAAAGAATTCACACAAAAATCCTTCATTAAAAGTACAGTGATAGTTTGTCTTGGACAGGACATTTAAATTAAGGCATAATATATTCATTATTTACTTGGTAATGTCTCCCACATTGTGTGTGTGTGTGTGTGTGTGTGTGTGTGTGTGAGAGAGAGAGAGAGAGAGAGAGAGAGAGAGAGAGAGAGAGAGAGAGAGGTGAGACATTTCTTACACATACAAACCTCGTTACATTTGTATTTTCTATCTAAGCCATAATACTTTAGAGTTTCAATCCAAGTTATATCTTCGAGATGGACTCTCTGAAGAATGTATTTCTCTAAGAACCCACTAAATTGGAGGCAGTCTGGTTTCAAAATATGACTTCTAAAATACTAGTTTTATCAAAAATCTTTGGAGACATCCTCAGATTGATGTCATTACAATAAAACCTGGATCCAGTGATAGATATGTGAACCTTTGGATTCTAATCTTTCCAAACATAGTTTAACTAGAAGGAATTTGATTTTATTTCATCCAGCTAATGGGAAATAAAGTTCTCTCTCTATCTTTCTGTGACAAAGGGTGTATTCTGGTTACACGTGCTAATAGAAATGTGGCGAATCTTTCCATCAGAGCACAGGAAGGAGTGATTGTCCCATCCATTTGGGACTGCTATTGGCTGTGTTATGATGTGTACCAGCCAGGCATGCTGCTATTGGACATTCCTGAGTAAGTCTGAGCCATGTTGTGTTCCCCAGTGATTCTGGGGACAAAAACAAACCTATCTTCTGTGGTTATCTTCCTGTCTTCTGCAACACAATGTAAATATTGACAACCAATTATTCACCTAAGAGTGTCTTCAGAAGAATTAAGCAGACAGGACCAAGCCATATTTAGTTGCAGGCTATTACATGAAGAAAGCATTTTAAGATGAACCACACTAGAGGATAAACTTAATATGAGTTTTTAAAAATATTTTAATTATTTTAATGACATCCAGAATAATAAAATACTATTTATCTGGTATTTCCAGCTGCCATGAGTGATAGTTTTATTTGAAGCTATGTGTCAGAACAAACTAGATTTTGAAACTCTAGTTCAGTTGCTAGACTATTTGATAGCAAAGTCTGAATAAATATTGACTCTCACCTGTAATATGAGCACTCAAAATATGTAACCAGGAAGATCAGAGGCACAGGGTCATCCTCGGCCACTGACTGGTTAAGATATGTCCATATAATATTTAGTAATTGAGTTGCCTTTTGAAGCCATAATCATTTTTGAAGAATTGTATTTTTTCAATTACATCATGAGCATCAAGAATTAGATGATATAATCAGTGATGGAAAAATAGAATAGAGGCTTTAATACTTTCCTCCTCTTTGTGTGTATGTTTCTAGATGGGTCAGCTATTTTCTTCCAAAATGACTCAAACTTGATTTCATTATTTCGGTGGTGTTTTATTTTCCTACAATCCTAAGAGTTTACATGAATGAATATGGAAGCTTCTAGATTCTTCGTTCTTTTGAACTTTTAAAAATACCTCTATCCTGAAGCAATGGCATTGAGATTTCCACTTGGTGGTGATATGTTACTAAGGATACTCCAAAGGCTTAAGAAATCAATGTTTATATACTGCAGATAGCAGCTGGCATAGGTAGGGTAAACTTGACATGAGCAGTGAATCTCATAGTATAGACATTGCCTTGAAAGTTCCAATGCAGGTGGATACCACACATACATGCACACACACACACACACACCATACCACACACATCACACACACATACATACACCATACTGCACACATCACACACACAAATACACACATACATATACTAGACAGAAATACACACACACACACACTCACACACTCTACAGGCCAATAGTTTGGCTTGGATTTTTTATAGTATCTGCCATATAGTATTTATTTCAAAATAAAAGCTGTAAAATAGATATTGGTAACAAAGGTCTGATTATATACACATTACTTTGAGGAAACTTGATTTTTTTCAAATGTAGATGAATTTAGCATTTTTTTTAAATCTTAGAATGTGAAAATGTAAAGTGTAGTTTCATGCCTAGCCTTTCAACAAGGAATTTAAATGTCTTCATTTTCTTATGTTAGAGTCTACAAGCTAATTAGGGGTTTGGTTAGTGTCAAGCAGCTGTGATAGCAGCATGTCTCTTTATTTATTGATGAGAATCTCAAGAGAGAATCATGTTTGGAATAGAGAAAGAGCTCCAATGGTTTCTGTCTTAGATGGGAGAAAATATGCAAGGGTCAAGAAATGTCTTCAACAAAACGGGCTCTTTTTTGTCAGTGATGTCTTCTTCAAAAGGAAGGCATGGAGATTAAAAGGTGAGATGTAAATTAATGAAAAAGTGAAACTTTTCAAACCTGGATTTTAGAACAGATAATATGAGAAGGAGAAATTTGCATCACTATAGTATGATTTACATAGACATTAAAAGTCATCCTCACATTTCAGATAAATTAAAGGATCACTCTGCCTTGTCAACTTTTTGTTCTGGGAGCATCTTTGGAGACTAATCCAAATTTATTCATTTAAACTGAGTCTTAAGCCAGCATTTGAAGATAGAGGGTGGTTTGTAGGCACTGGGTGTAGTGGAATACAAGGAACTTGTAATGTTCTATGTCACAGAAGAATAACTACTTTGATAGAATTAATTCAGTGTTTTAGAAGCTCTGGAGGGCAATTTGAATATTTTCATCACAGGGAAATGTTGATTTTTATCCATTGTATCCATTGTATGCACATACTGTAATGCTCTCATGTACCACCTAAAAATATGTTGCATGATGGCTAGAATGCAGCTCCATAGAAATGCTTGTCTAGTATGTGCAAGCCCCTAAAATCCTATATGAAGCCTTCAAAGGAGTTTTATTGGCCAGGAGAAATGAGTCTGAGGCTCTCTAGCTCCCAGTGCAATGTCAGACAGGTTTCAATCCCTTCCCGGAAGACAAAGCATTCAGACTGTTAGGTTTCTCAGAAAACCCAAACTGGGCACTTTACATGCTAGAGTCTTTCTTGAAGTTACCTGCATCACACCAAGTAACATTTCTAATAGAAAATGTGCTCAGAAACACTTCGCATGCTACTGTAACAATGCACAAAACATGTAAAAATAGACAAAATGTTAAACCCGTTTTACTTGTTAGCAGAATAGAGAACTACATTTTATATTGAAATATAAGTAAGTAACTAAGTCTGTATCCTATTCTATACTGTCTGCTTTACCTCACTTCTACAGTGGTCACACTGGCAAGGGTATTTGTGTTCTTTCATCATGACAATGATGAGTGGCTATAAGGAGCCATGAAAAATCATTTGATATATATGCCTAAAATATAATGAATATATTAGATGGTAATCAAATGTTGAAATTTGACTAGATGTAATACAAGCTCATGCTGTATCAAATTTTATAGCATTTCAGGAATTTCTCTGGAATTCTAATAAGAGCAGTGTTTCAACAAAATGAAACAAGAACATCCTAATGCCTATTTGAGCTTAAGAGCTTTGTATGTCGTGAGCAAACTCAGGATGACCTTTGTAATCACAGACACACTCATAAAACAACTGTGGAAATGATGCCAAATCGTAACAAATGATTCTTTCTAAGATAAAATGATTACTTTTATTATCTGTATACATACAAGTATATGTATGGGCTCCTATAGGCAAGGAGAAGAGGATGGAGGTCAGCATATGACCATGGGTTTGTTCTCTCCTTCTACCATGTGAGTCCCGAGAATCACTTTTACTGACACTACACTAAGATTTTTAAAGATTGATGTATTAGTAATGTATTGCCTATAAAAATGTTTGCCTGGGAGTAATTAGTTTTGTCAATTTCCCAGGCCACCATATAAGATTAAAAGCGTTACGGAGACAGTTTGATGAGGCAGACAGAGAAGAATAAGCAAGGAAAGCAACGGTGGTGAAAAAAACTAGCTTTGTGAGACCTTCTCTGATGTAAAGAGCTTTAGCTATTTTAAATAGATTTTACCTCTCATTGTCCAAACAGACCAACTCAGTTGTCGTGTGGGTGGGAAGGGAGTGGTATTTTTAAAATCTACAAAAATGACCCAAAACGTATAAAGTGACTACAGATGTTAAAATTAAACAATGCAAATTTGCTAATTAAGCACTGCAATTTGTTCTTTTTCTAAAGTTTTATTTATGTATATGCATGTTTACCTGTGTATGCCAGCAGTACATATGTACCATTTCCCAGAAGAGGGGTTTGGATCCCTTGAAACTAGAGTCATAATGGTCTTGAGCTCTGTAATGTGGCAGTTGGGAAGTCAATAGGTCCTTTGGAAGAGCATCAGAGCACTCTTAACCACAGAACTGTTTTTCTGTTGTTTACATTTGTCATATTTTTAAGTAAAAAATCTTATATAGTAGAAGAAGAAAGCAGGGACCAACTGATTACATAAAGTCCTCTGTAGCTACGAGGGATAGGTTGCTGATCCCTGAGGACTGGGTTGGTCGAAGCAGCCTGTCAGGTGTGTTCGTGGTCTTCATTTTGTACCTTTTTATATACAAGAACACAGTATATGAGTGTTTCTAATTAACTGCTGAGCAGAATTCACTTCCTGATGTATTCAAGTATTTAGTTGGCCAAAGCCTTCAATGGATCATCCTATGCCACTCAATGGGCATAAAAATGATCCTGCAGAAACCTCTCATCTGCTGATTAATTAATTTGATAACGCATTTGTTCCTCATGATGGTCTCTGATTGATCCTAGAGTGGAATTTGTATAGCTTTTACATTGTCAGTTAAAGCTGTTTTTAGTAAGCATTGATTTTAATTTAATGAAAGAGAACGGAACAACAGCATATACAAATCCTTCTAAATCGTACCAGTCCATGGATAGCCATCAATAAATAAAATTCTGACTCATCTTGAATTCTTAAGATAGCTTATAAAAGGTTATTACATATAAGCCATTAATGTAAGTTTCATGTGAGTTAAGTAAAATCCAGATAATTAAGTAACTTATCCAATGTTATGGGGCAGTGATGAGACACATACCTGGTTGCACATCAGACAACAGTCTGAGCATCCTCTTCACAAGCAAGTGGCTCCTCTTTACAATGATGTTCACAGACAAATTGTGTTAGTAATAGTCTATCAGAGTAGGATAATGAGAAGTAGACATCATGGTTATATGTTTGACATTAAGCCTTTAGGCATGCTCATAATATGATAAAGGGAGTGCTCAAACTCCAGAGCACTCCATACATGAAAACTTAAGGTTTCTGTTTGCTTCTGGAAAACTAATGAAGTCCAGAATCTATCATCATCATCATTGTCATCATCTTCATCATTGTTATCACCATCATCATCACCCAACACCACCATCATCATCAGTGTAGAGACAGACATCTGCAAGCTTTGGAACTATTGGGTACACAGTTAGGAGGAGCTTATTTACTCTTATAGACGCTCACATTCGGACTTTCAGAGCCACTCTCTTAGCTCTCTAGTCCACTCCAAATTTTAGAATGTTTCCGTTTTCATGACAAGCTATTTGTTTCCAAAATGGAAATTAAAAGTTTCATGTTATGAGAAAAGAGAGAGCTAGGAGAAGTGGAAGGAAGGGAAACTTTGGTTGAGGTGTATTATATGAGATAAGAATCTATATTCAAATAAAGTTTACACTGTGATATGTCTATAATAACTGTTCAACTATCATGTATTCAGACCCAGATAGACTACTTCAGTGCAAGATGCAGTTTTCTTATCTCACTGGTGTGTGACTTACAGTGGACGAGGTTGATTGGTGATGATATTTTGTAAGTGTTATCATTAAGCCAAAAGAGGTTAAAGCAACCATAAGTAGATATGGTTTTATATGCATACAGTCCTATCATTCAGGAGATTGAAGCTAGAAGATTTTGAAGTTCAGAAAACCAGATTGGATTATGTGGCAAGAATATGTCTCAAAAAAAAAAAAAAAGGATCCAAAGATAACATAAGTTAAGCAAGATAGTAAATGTTTGCTAGGTAACTATTAACCATTAACAATTCTATTACTGGTTTTGTATTTTTCAATAATGTAATACTTTATTTGAAGTAGTATGTGGTAGATGCAAACAGTATTCTATGAACCAACTTGTTTTTTTTCTAATTTAAAAAAGATTATGTCCTTGAATTAAATGTGTAGTCACAGAATGATAATGGATATGAAATATTAAAAGAAAATAATTATATCAGTAATTGACCCTATTATTTTATGAGTACCTGATTTTTAATTGAAGCCTTCTTTAATGAATACCTTTGAACACAAATGCTAGTGCTTAATTTGTGAAAGTTAAGTTTCAATTCAAAAGAAAATTATTAGTGGCAACATAATTCATAAGCTTTACATAGGGCAGTAACAGCAGGTTAATTGATATAGCAGTCTTTTTATATGTGGCCAGTAGGTACAGGAAGAGGGACTGGACTAGATTATAGGCCTGTCCAGAATTCTTCCAAATGTCAAGTATTATATTAGTAATCTGATGACATAGTTTATTAATATTCTTGAAATTTATAAAAAAAATACAAGAGGGCAGAAAATAGTTACTAGACGAGCATAGTGCCTCTGTTGAGTATAAAGAAATCAAAAATTATAAATATGAAAAAACTATTATGGGTGTTCTCATAGTCTTCACATGCTTTCAAAACACTAAATGTGATTATATAGGGAGGATTTAAGACCTTGACGTTCTTTGGAATTGTTGCTTTGAATCTGAAGTAATGTTCTTTAATTGTGGTAGATATTCTATGTTCTTGATTTGTGCGACCATTGAAGGAGTTTCCAAGTCAACCTTCTTTTATAAAATAAGGAAATAAACATGATAGGTAATTAAAATGGGTGCAAAGATTAAGAAAATGGGAACAATTGTGCTATATTAGGATACCAGCATTGCATAAAGGAAAACACTGTTCTTCTATATAAACAACCATCTTGTATATCAGTCTGGGCTTCAGTTCTTTGTAAAGCACTTCAAGAAAATATGGAAAGTGAAACCTGAAAATGTCCCTTTTAAAATATGACTTTTCATTCCACAGTAAGCATACAATCTCCCATTTTATGCATATGTGATTATACATATCACTTTATAAAAATAAGATTTTGTTATGAAAATTATTTTGTAAATATCTTTGTCAACTACTGTTAAATAGCTTTGGAATCTATTCCCATGTCATTAAGTCATTCAGTTTTATAATTCCTCTAAATTACTGTAAAATAGTTGTTGGAATGGATGCTCTATAATTTGTTTAAACAAATTATTTTCTGAATGTGTCTGAAAGAATATATAATCACACTGAAGTTACTTTGTCGTAGCATTTCACACTTCAAAGAAAATGGTATTGTAATAACAGTTGAAAAACTAAGCATTTTATAGCATTCATATTATTGTAAATAACCTAATCTGACATGTGAATAAATTAAATAATAAGGCAAAGAGTGAAATAATGATAAGACTTTTTGGCTTATATATTTCTAGCTGTAAATTAAGCTACTACATAGTATATATTACACTTTTCATAATTCAGAAATTGTTTCTTTTTAGATAAAATATTCAAACATTGTGAAAAGTTCTATCTTTCAAAATATCTTTAGACAGCATATGAACAATTAGTTCACCATAGTTTCAGAAACAACCTTTTAATAAAATTTTTCATATTTACTATGGATGGGTATATTTTTGAAAGGAGAAAGTATAATTTGTTTCAAAAGTTATCCATAATCAAATCATGTTGTGCAATGAGATGTAACAGTAACAGGAATACCCTACTGATATATACACTAATGGAGATACATCTCAAGAGAAGTAATTGAGTGAGAAAATTTAACTCATGAAGCTATGTTAGCCTGACTCCATTTATTTGGCATTCTTGAAATGACAGGATCACAGAAAGTAAGCAGAATTGACTTGGTAACAGTTATGACAGAAAGCAGTAAGAGTTCATCTGTAGTGATACAGGTGGCCGGACAGAGACTATAGTAATACAGTCAGTTCAGTTTCTTGATTATGGTGTGCCTGAATGCAATTTGTCTGATACAATTACACAAACACACAAAGAGACAGACACACACACATAGACACACAGAAAAGCACACACAGAGAAGCACACATACATAGACACACTGAGTATATAAAACCATTTAAACAGAATAATCCTGCAATCAAAGTCAGTTTTAGCTATTCTCATTTTGATGGTTAAATGCTTCTCTACAGGATGGACACATTTTAACAAGCTGAGTGAAAGGCTTTCAGAACTTTCTGGCACATTTTTCTATTTCATGTTTCCAATTAAAACTTTAAAAAAGATCATAAGGAATAAACTTTAAAAGTATTAGAAGACTTTAATATTACATGCTGAACAGTTTTAAAGAAAGAAGACTAAGTCGGTAGAATTGATTTTGCATCATTTTTGTTTGAACACACTGTTTTTCCACCAATAGGACTTCAGTTAATGTTGAGAATTTCTATCAGTCCATCTTAGGCTGCTTTTTGGTAGAATTATCTATGTATTGGAAATTTTAAATACCATATAGATGTTGCAGACAATTAATTTTGAAATTATGTCATATCCATTTAGAAAGATTTAGATGTACCCAAGAAAGACATGTAAAATATTCTTGTGCATTTTAACTTTTATTTGTGAATTCTAACACATTTTCCTTTAAGAAAAATGAAAGGCATGAGACAATGAAGTTGTTTAAATTGTTTGAATTTCTTGTAATGAGGAATGACAATAACAATAACCTACAATGTTCACCATTTTAATGTTCTAAGGTATTTCACAGACCTGAAATCTGGAGAGAACAGAAATGGTAGAATGCAGTGGCTTCATTTTTAACCTGGAATGACCCAAAGTAAAACATTCCTTGTTAATCAATGGTCTTAGATTAGAAATAACTTCCAGTAGTCACGATAACCTTCTTTCTAAAATATATATTACTGTTACATAGATGTTTTCAAATTTGCTTTACTGCATTTTTAAATACAGATATCAGCCAACACAATTCTGTAGATTCCCATGTACAAAATATGCAGTGTAAAGTAAACCAGAATTAAACTCAGCCAAATCCTTGAATAAACTGATACACAACTTTGGTGAGTTTGGGAAATTTCATTTCTCATTAAAACTCATGAGTGTATGAGTTTGTGGGTGCTTGTATGTGTGTATGTCCATGCATATATGAGTGTGTTTTGCATATGTGTGTTTCCATGCATATGTGCGTGTATGTGCATGTGTGTGTGTGCATATGTGTATTTGTGTTTCTTTGCATATATGTGTGTATGTGCATATACATGTGTGTGTATCTGTTCATATGTATGAGTGTATATATGTTTGTTTGTGCAAGTGTGTGTGTCTGTGCATATGTGTGTTTATGTTTCTGTGCATGTGTGTGTGTTTGTGTGTATCTGTTCATATGTATGTCTGCATGTATGTGTGTATGTGTATATGTGTGTGTATGTGCATATGTGCATGTATGTGTGTGTATGTGTGTGCATGTCTATGTGTGTATATTTTCTTATAATGAAAATGAACATCAGTTTATTGGGTTACTTGTACTTTTTCAAGAGGCTCATTCTGAAGGCAAATCTAGTTGATCATTTGTCATCAAGGCAAACATACTTGATTTGCTGCATCTTTCAATCTAAAATTGTAGTTGTTAAGGAATACTGTCATTCCAATTTTATCTTACCACCAAGAAAAACTATTTGCATATTGGAATGTCAAGTCCATAATAGAATATTCTGTCAGTTTTGTGAAGAATTTGAAACCTTTCTCCACTAATCTTAAGATGCAAGAAAAGAGATGTTTTGTTTTTCTTTGCTGTCCATTTTTTTTTTAAAGAGACACTAGCAAGTTTCTTTTAAATGCTATCAAAATAGACATCTGCAGGCTGACCTTGGTGTGCCAGGAATTTAATGTTTAGTCATCCATTCTTCCGAGTGTGTACACATGGTTAGGACCACCATATTAAAACCCTTCAAGATATAGAATATATATTATCACTTTTTTTCATAAATATGTTTAAAACACAGAGCCAGTAGTAATTTTATGATTTATATATAGCCTATGGTTTTATGTTGTATTCATAGCTCTGTTCATCTCCAGGATTAGTTTACAAACATTAGTTGTTAAATGTTGATTACTGTCAGGACCATACTTGACTTATTTTTATACACAAAGCATTTTTTAAAAATATCTTAGATATAAAAATATCAATAGTTGTGTAAGAAATAAAATTCAAGTGTACTTGAAATGAATTATTTTATCAAAATAGAGATTTAAACCATTTTCAATTTTCCAAAGATTATGTTTCTTGATAGGTGATTTAAAATATGTAACAAGCATCATTTCTTACAGCTTTCCAAAGTTATAAATGGATACTGTGTTCCTAAAGTTCTGAGTTATATCTTTTCACTCTTTGAGTAAGAAGTACATGATGGATAGAGAATAAAACCTTTTAAGCCTGTAGGGTGAAAATAACAACTAATCAGACTAAATCAAGCAATGATTCTCTAGTTTTAAAACTGAGATATTTAGAGAAGTAAAGGTTATTCGAGAATTTGGTTATCTGCTAGGCCTGAGTGACACAAAATGCTCTTCTCTGTAGGCCTGGACAAGCACAGGTGGAGGACACTGATGATGAACCTTCTAAAGAAACATCATTTTATTTCAAATTCTGAACATATTTCTTTCAAGTAAAACTGATCCAGATAGTGCAGTATTGGATTGTTTGAGGAATTTACAGTATTAGGAAGCTCGTTTTCAAAACTAAAACTTATTCACATGAAGGTAAGAGGAAAACAAAATAAAAATATTTTTCTACATGTGAGAAGCATAAGGCTATTACTGTACATACTACTATTGTATTTTATGTTATTTTTAAATCTTCTGGCCACATGAACTTTATTTTGTTTAACTGTTTGAATGGTTCACCACTCAAAAACTTAAAAAGTAGTATTTTATTGCATCTGGCTTAAGTTTATTTTTTCTAACTGATGTGCTGTGCCGTAGCTCTAGCTTGTAGATTTATAAATCAATATTTAACTGCTGTGCCTGTACATCTGTTTTAAAGTTTGAATCTACAAAGAACTGTTGAAGTGATTTGGTGGTAGAGTAGGGTAATCAATCTAATAAGACTCATGGATAATAAACTTCACCAAGACTGGAGAGAAATGGTAGTGGGATGAAATTCCTTTAAAACAAGGTAATTTAAAGTTTAAAAGAGCTAGCATTTTGGTAACATAGTAGAGATATATTCATAATAGTCAGGATAATGAAAGTGAGATATTGTAACAACCCAGACTTTTAGTGCCATGATATTAGAAAACATGCTTTCATCACTCTCATAGCATCATCAAACTTTGTTCAGTGTCAGACCTTATGATGTAGTTGAAGGATGTCAAAGCTGTTTATACTGTAGAACATTGTCCAATAAAGCCTTATGGTTCTCCAAGCCCTCCATTATGTTCATGTTTTCTACATCCAGACAAAGAAACAACTATGAAAAAGTCACAGACAGGGCACACTTGTTTTATACATCTTGAGTTGGAGGCATCCCAGCATCTACTCTCATATTATCGATAAGACATAGTGGTCTGGTCACAGTTAAGAAGCAATAGATAATCGCTACCCAGTGTGAATGAGAAGATGGAAACTTCCTGAGCCGGTGAAGCCAATCATGCTGCAATGTCATTTGAACTCCAGATGCTTCACCCCAACATTCAAGAAATGCAGTAGACATCTAATGACAGAAAGTCAGTCACAGCCAGGAATGGGACTCAAGAGAAGTAACTCGGGAGATCCTGCCATGAGTGTTCATCTAAACTTTACCTCCCAATAAGAGACATTTTATTTAGTTTGTATAGCATAAAGTAGTGAACAAAAGAGATCAGGTGTGCTTAATTCACTGAGACTTGAATTCTAAGAATTTTTTTAGACAAATCAATTTGATGAGTGCATGGTCCAGTAAGACCACACTATCTCCTTGTCTCCCCACCAATTTCTCACACCCTTTGAGAAGACCTGAAACTTTGCACACTTTTGCCCCTCCTAAAGTCACACTACTCAGGTAAGTTTGAGTAAAGAAGTATGTAATGGAATAAAGAGAAGAAACCCATGTAAAATCATAGTGTGACAGTAATGGAACACACAGCAATGAATAAATTTTATTTTAGATTACTAGCTCAGAAATATTATTTTTATGTTATTCTTAATATAAACAGAATTACATTGTTTTCTTCTTCCCTTTAATCTCTCTAACACTTTCCACATTACCTTCTCCCACTTTTCTCTCAAATACATGGTCTCCACTTTAATTGCTATTATTTTACACACACACACACACACACATACACACACACACCATATACACATGCACATAAATATATACCTACCACTGACTGAGCCCTTAGATTTTGATTGTATGTATGTATGGGATTTTGGGGCTCACTACTTGATATTGGATAACTATTTATGGGTTTATCTTTGTGGAAGACTAAATCTCTCACTCTCAGCATTAATTGACTGTAGTTTTTGCCTAGGGGTGGGCCTTTGAGATTCCTGCCTTCAGTATTAACATGTCTATGGATGTTATACTTGTTCAGTCCTTGTTTGGGCTATATTGGTGAGGTATTATGGGTGAAGATCTCCACATATTTCAGTTTTACTATAAAATGGAGGCTACATATGTACCTATGTCTGGGGTCTTTAGCAAAATTAGATGAGTTCATATCCAGAATACATCTCGAGTATAATTAAGCATGTTGTAAGAATTGTATCAGCATCCATTGCATTAACATAAGAGAGACACTACTTCATGAGTTCAGTGAAAGGCATTTCAAAGACTGAAATTTAGGAGCACTTTTATGTTTTGAACTAAATCATTGTCATATGTCATCTAAGTGATTTATTATCTGAGGTAATTTTATAGGAATGCCTATATTTTAGCTAGGCAATGTGATCATCATTGGATTATACTAATCTCTATTTCTTTATTTCCTAGTCACCATTACTCTTTATTTTCAATGGGCTATGTCCTTCCTGTAAATATTTACATGCTAAATATATACTTGAGGTAAATCAGTGCTGGCTAAGAGCACTTTCCAATGATGGAGAGAGAAAGGTGCTAAGAGAAATGTGAGCTCTTGGTTCTTACTCTCATGTACAATGTGACTGTTTCTCTTTTCTGAAAGAATTACGATTAATATTTGTAAAGTGACTAATATCTACTTAATATTATTTGCTATAAATTTACTTGTAAATATCTTTAAGAATGTGATGAGGTAATTGGTAGAAGTAAATATTCAAGTTTTAATATTCATTTGATATTAAGGAGTAGGCAAAGAATATTAATGAATGTGCATGTGGAAAATTATTACTATTCAAAGAAACTATCTGTCCAGTTTTAGTTGAAGATTCATTTTTTATAGCACAGTTATAAAATGTTATAATTAGAAACAAATTCTATTTAAGTACTGGTAACTTAATTACACCACTGCAAACATCCCTTTTATAATTTCATGTAAAGGATTCTCTCTCTGTTATTCTAATACTCCAGCCTGTTCCTGACTATAATTCCCTACCTGAACAGTTTTGATCAAAGTGGACTTTTCCATAAATGCAAATCCTCCTACAATATCAATCTCTCACCCCAATCCCTGTGGAACACTGCTACTTAGTCCTGGGACAACTGACATGGACAACAAATAGTTCTTCACTGTGGAGATGTTTCTGTGTACCATTAAACGTTTCCCCGCATCCCTGGCCTCCACATACCAAGTGCCAATGTTGTCTAGTTGAGACGTACATTTTTTTTAAAGTTGGTACCAAATGATTGTCCAAAGATCAAAAACCACTAGGTTGAAAACATGACTTAAAGAGAAACAGAAATAAACACACCAGGAGTACAGACTTTCTCATCCTTACTTTGTCAAAATAAAGTTAAATAATATAAATTTCTTCTTTTGAACTTTTTCCAATAAATAAAAATAGAGTATTTTAAATAGAGTTTGCTGTGCTAAAAAAAGCAAGCATATCCCCAAAAGCTGCAATGTTCAGAAACAGCTGTCTCTTTGGCAGAGAAGATTTCAGGTTTTGCTGATTTTTATTGCAGTTGATGGTAACAAATTGACAGCTGCTAAATATGAACACCGTGGTATCATAAAACTTTGAAATTAACTTCCAAACTGTGCTTGCCAATTTTCACTCCATTGTGCTGTTTAAAGCACAGATGCTTCTGACAAATTTCCAGTGTTGTCCTAACAGAAAAAATATAAACAATAGCTTTATCCCCTTCCTTGCCCCCCCCCCAACTCACATTTAAAACAACACTTCAGGAAACCCTAGCTCCAGGCCTCTTCCAAAATTGTTGAGAACATAAGTCCTTAATGCTTGCACTTAATTGTAAATTGCATTTAGTAATTTTCTCCCTATGGTATATGTATTGTTAGAGTCACATTTCAATGTCTCCTGATATAAAAAGTTTATAATAAGATCATTTAGCTGCCTTATCACTTAAAACTTGCATGCACTCTGATTAATAGATTTCCTTTATTGACTTACTCCACAGTGAACAATGTGGCCAAATAATTTTTGGAATCTACTCCCAATGTTGTCTGATAATTTTGAAAAGGACAATCTCGCAATTTTTTTACCTGTTGGTCGTGTATACTGTGAAATTTTTTACAGCATCATTCTATGATCATGTTCATGGTTGTTGATGCTAGCCAAGAATGAATTTTAGTGGCACTCATCAAGAAGGAAAGAGGGGCAGAGTTGAAGAAGAATTGGCCTCTCAAAGACAAAAGCACAGATTGAATAACAATATATTTCCAATGAGGACAAATACAACTGAATAAATTAAACCCAATTAAAAAACTAGTCTCTATAGAACAATGGTTGATGAGAGGCAGAGGTAGAAAGCACACCAACTCCCATACACAAGGAATGGGGGACCTTGGTCTAATTTTCAAAATGTGGCAGCCAGTCAGATTTTCTAAGACTCAAGATACTCCTTCAGGATTTTAAACTTTATCCATTTCTAATATAGCACATAATGATATAACTTTTGATCTAAAAGACTAAGATAACATTCATTATATAAAACATAACATATGTCATAGAAATGAGAAAGATTGAGAAGAAAGGAAAATGTGAATGTTATAGTTATCAAGTGATTAGCTATTCATTTTATTATTGTATATATAATATGTATAACTATATGTATATGCATATACATTATAATCTAGATTTTATGTCAAAGCAAAAGAGATCTTGTAGGCCAGACAAAAACAATATGTCTCTCATAAAATCTAACTGTATGCAAAGATGGGGATTGATAATGATAAGCCACAGTAAAGTTTTCAGTGAACCCAGGTAGAGAAAATAAAATTTTTGTCTTTGTTTTTCTTTTTTGTGTCAGCTCATAGAAAGACACTGAAAACTCTGCTTTTCAAACTTTAAAAGTAAATAAAATACTCAGGATTATGATTTAACAAGATCTTCTATACATTTTATTCTGAAGATATCAACTCATGCTTCTTACTGCATTTCCAGTCTTAAAGTTTAAACAACAATATGGTATTCATTTTTCCAAGAGAACCTGAAGTGTCTACAACATTGACAGTGTTCTCATTACTTCATCCTTAGAATAAAGACAGCGATAAGCTCAACATTATTATTAAGTATTGTTATTACTAACATTGTTTAGAATTAATTAACCTCTCTAACCCAACGATGGAGTAAAGCTTATCAATGTCATCATAGAGTAATTACTGATGAATCACACCAAAAAGGCTAATACGTTATGATCTCAGCTATCAGTGACCAGAATTTATTTCTCAAACAACTTTCCTGCTGCAAATTGATCAAATACTGAGGTCAGTAGGAAGCCATCGGAGTGTGAGCAGCCAGAAACTTGGCTCCTTAAAATAATTTGCACTCTACCTCAAAAATTAGCCTACTGTTGACAATCCTGGACCTAATATAAAACTGCATATTTTACCAGCATTCATTGTGTATCCGTTATATTCCAGGTATAATGAAAATGGCAAAAAATATAAGTTGATATTTTTGGGTTTGTTTGTTCTTGGCCATAGGTAAACTTAAAAAACTTTTATGTCAAGAGTTAGTTTACCATTAAGTATAATGTAATGAATTATATTTAAATGGCCTTTTAAATGTTCTTGGAATTAAAAATTCTTATGACTTGCGTTTTCTTTTGTAATATATAGTCTCACGTTTTTCTTTGTCGATTTAGAAAGAAATTATTTTTTCAAACTACTAGAATTTATTGTGAGGACCACAGAGTAATTTTGTTTATAAAATGAAGGAGAATATTTCTTTAAAAGTATTTTTTAATTATTAAATACAAAATGAAAAATGAATAATAAAATAATAAAGAAAAATGAACAATATTCATGTGTAAGAAAAATACTCTAATGACCTTGCCACAAAAACACAAACACAGACACAATTGTTTAGAAAATGTATGTGCAAGAAGAAAGTATTCCCTGGAGGTAGTTACTGTAATAGTTAGGGGAACTGGGTACTCTGTTATATGGAAGGATAAAAGCAGAGTTATGAGAGACATAAAGAACAAAATAGAAAGAGCAGATGAATAGTGACAAAGTAATAGTATATATGTATGGATATGCATAAGTGAAACTCATTATTTGAATAATTAATATATACTAATAAGAAAAGATAATAATTTTAGGATGGATTTTATTAATCCATTTACCAAATGAAAAATAATAATAATAAAAAATCTTTGCAAAGAGGTTGTCTTCATCAGGACCTGCTTCTGTAGTAACTGGAGCAGTTAATTGTGGAGACTAAAGCTGAGGTCAGGACATTGGTATCTGATTATGTAGTGCAGGATCTCTGACTTTAAGAGGATGCCCTGAATCTTCAGAAATGGAGTTGCGCCTCACATGGCAGAAGGAAGAAGACAGTCCACAGGCAGATGCCTTTTATTTCAGCCTTAAGGAGAGTCCTTCTAACCCAATACCTTCTCTTATGCATACTTCGAAATACTGTTGCACAGGTGATTAAGTTTCTAACAAAAATTCTAAAGGACATTTTCAGACTTAGCAATGGTGGCTCCACATGCTTATGTGTAAACAACAGAGTGTTATGAGTTCTAGTTCATGTGCTACAATAAGTATTAAAAGTGTCATTAAAAATAAAGTTGAACTTTGAAAATAAACACTAGAAAGAAAGAGATTTCTCTTTACGGGTAGGTCTTGGCATACACTGAATGTTCATAGAACTGTAATATGGAAACACTTTCTAGTTACCTATGCTCATATAGCAAAGGATTGACATGATGGGCCAATTGCAGTTTGGACATGCCTGGACATCTACTTCCGGGGTAGACTCTTCAAACAACAGCTGCTTATTATGTTAAACTCTTCATATTCTCTTTGTCCATTTAGGGTTCTCAAGAAAGTTGTAAAAGTATTTTAATATGAGTTATGAAAAAGAGGCCACACACATTTAAACAGATAATTTATTTAACTTAAGAATTGCTGTTATTGGGATCAATGACTGGAAGTCTCTAATAATAAGGTACATCACAAGCTTTCCTGAATTCATAAAAGCTTCTAGGCTATTGATTGATGTCTTCGTGCCTATTATTATAAATCATTATTGCTTTAGAAAATAACCACAGACATTTCTTACTGGATATTTTCTTTATTTACATTTCAAATGTTATTCCCTTTCCTGGTTTTCCCTGCCAGAAACCTATCCCATCTCCCTCCTCCTGCCTCTATAAGGATGTGCCTCTACCCACTCAGTCACTCCCACCTACCCACTCCTACCTCCCCACCCTCGAATTCCCCCACACTGGGGCATCCAGCCCTCATGGGACCAAGGACCTCCTCTCCCTCCTATGCCCGACAAGACCATCCTCCACTACATATACAGCTGGAGTCATGGGTCCCTCCCTGTGTTTTCCCAGGCTGGTGGTTTAAATCCTGGGAGATCTGGTTGGTTGGTATTGTTGCTCTCCTCATGGCGTTCCAAACCCATTCAGGTCCTTCAGTACTTTTCCTAACTAATCCATTGGGGACACTGTGCTCAGTCCAATGACTGGCTGTGAGCATCTGCCTCTGTATTTGTCAGGCTTTGGAAAAGCCTCTCAGGCAGGGATTCTCAACATGTAGATGGAGAGTCCCTTGGAGTCATATCGGCTATCCCTCATATCAGATATTTATATTATGATTATAACATTAACAAAATTATAGCTATGAAGGAGCAATGAATAATTTTATGGTTGGGAGTCACCACAAGGGGAGGAACTGTATTAAAGGGTAGCTGTATTAGGAATATTGACAACCACTCTTTCTTTAGAGAACTTTCTTTAGAGAAAGCAGAGAAGAAGAAGAGGAGGAGGAGGAAGAAAAACAAAGGGAGAAGGAGAAGCAGGAGGAAGAGGAGGAGGAGGAGGACGACGACGACGACGAAGACGACGAAGAAGTAGAAGAAGAAAGAAGAAGAAGAAGAAGAAGGAGGAGGAGGAGGAGGAGGGGGA
>NW_021604607.1:3209439-3225271 GCF_004785775.1 Grammomys surdaster | reverse complement strand
AGGAGGAGGGGGAGGAGGAGGAGGAGGAGGAGGAGGAGGAGGAGGAAAGAAAGAAAGAAAGAAAGAAAGAGAGAAAGAAAGAAAGAAAGAAAGAAAGAAAGAAAGAAAGAAAGAAAGAAAGAAAGGAAACAAAGAAAGAAGAAAATCTCATAAGTCCATTGGGTTCAATTTACTTGTTTGCATGCAAAAGTCATAAAACCATTTACTTTTTTGGTTAAAAAAACCTCATCTCTAGGAAGAATATCAGAATAAAAACAGGTTATTAAAGTAACAGAACAAAAGCAGTGATTATGCACAAAAGTCTATTCACAAGTTAATTTCTATGGCCGTGGATATATATATATATATATATATATATATACCCTGACATGGCTAAATGAAATTCTTGATGTTGAGCAACCCCATCCTCTATGTTCTTCCTGGGATTCATGTCAAAAATAGAACTGGACCATCAGTTCTAGGAAAAAATTAAGTCTAAGATTAGAAATGTAGTTTTTTTTTCTTCTTTATCCTCAAAGCCACTTGCCTGTATAGCACTGCCTCTGTTTTCTACCTTAGCTAGCAATGACTGACATCTTTGAATTCACATGCTAGTGGATATAGCATTTTTAAATTTTGTTTAAGACTATAAGATACTATTCTTAATTTCTGAATATATCTCACTGGCATGGAAGACAGGGAGAAATTCATGCATGACACTGTTTTTTTTTTTTTTAGATATACAGTAATCTAAACCTACTGTGCATTTCTGGCTACAGTTGTAGGTCCTGCTTCTGACTAAAGAGCTCTTTCTGTTTGGTTCAACAGCTCTCCTGTTTCTGGTTCAAAACGCTCTTTTCATTGAAAACTCTCAATGTAAAAACCATGTGCGAATGCTTGTAGGAGTGATATTTAGAAAATGGCGCCCAGTGTGGCTTGTTCCTGAGCAGCCACAATTTTCCTCTGCTCCTCAGCTCTGACTGGAGCTCCAGCTATCTGGATGTGCAGGCCCTGGCACCCATGAGATGCCAGCATGGGGCATGGCTCTGCCAATCCACCACACTGCATCCACAAAGCTCGGCTGAACTCCAGACAATATCTGCCATCCTCACAGTACCTGGTAGAAATGAGACTCTTAAAGCTTCATGATTATCTAAAGGATTTATATATTTAGAAATGCTCAATCAACAAGATGACCACACAATTAGAGTTGTTACCCAATATCTAACCTTTTGATAGAAGTTGCTACCCAGGACAGCTTTTGACCCATATGTGGTTCTCCATGGCTGAGAGCTTCCTTCCTCTCTTTCTCCCCTCCTCTTTCTTTTCTTCTCCCCTCACTTTCCTCTCTTCTTCTCCCAGCTCCACCTCCTCTTCTACTGCCTAATCACTGAGCTCCATTGTAAATACAATTTAGCAGAATAAGTATCCTGCTACAAATGCTGAGGTCATTTTTCAGAGCACACACTACCTGTGAGGGTGAATTGAAAAGTGACATCAGATACTTCACTTTTGTCAGAAGTTACTGAGCGTTCATTTACTTTTCTATACTTCTGGCTACCAAATGAGAAAGTGTTACCACCACAGTGAGTCATTCATAACCCAACTTTTATAGCACATTTACAATCCTTTTGAGAATCCTCCTTAATAATAAAAACTATGTGAAGAAAATTTATGGTATTCCTTCTAATTTTTGGTAGCTTATGTTTTGTGGACGTGTCTGAAAGTATATAATTGCAGAACAACTGTAGTGTGAAAGTTGGTGCTGTTGACTTTGAAGGAAGATGATGTTTAGTATAGACTCTCCTAACTACAATGTCTGTGTGATGCCTGGGACAACATCTAAATCTTCCCAAGTTAAAGTAACCCCAGGCAGAACATGGGTAGGCCAGATTGAGCAGATGATATTGAAGAGGTTCTCACAGGCAAGTATCATCCTTCCAATCTGTTGTTGGCATCATCGAAGGCATCATGGCCAGTTAGCTGGCCGAGCTGCTCTCAGAACTGAAGCTCACAATGATTTGAGAATACAATTTATCTCATTTAATTTTTCAGATGTTTGAAATCTAATGATCATTCTACTAAGCTCATATGAAATTCAAGAATGAGAGAATGTTTAAGCACAAGAAATTACATGTATTTGTCATTATTCTCTATTTTTTTAGGTATGAAAATTTTAAGGATAGGAGATAATGACAACTTTCAAAATTCTGGATGGTTCTAGAACCCAAAAAAATAATACCTCTCTTAGTGCCTTCCTTTTTATTTTTATGTTTCACCTGGTCTCATTTATTTATGAGTGAGAAAGAACAGTGGAGAGAGGAGAAGGGTAGGAGGAGAGAGGCAGGGAGGGAGGAAGAAAGGGAAAAAGTATGGAAAAAGGATTCAATACCAATTTAGTGACCCTTATGTGTCATTATTGGAAGTAGCTTATGCACTGATTCTGTGTGTTCAATGAGATTTGACTGAGAGAGAGGAATAATGCTGCTCCATAGGGATATTTGACATCTGGAGACATTCTAGTTGTTATAAGTTCCTTAAAGTTGATGCTGTCCAGGAGATACTCATGAAGCTCAAATGATGAGTGCAGTCTCCCACAACAAAGACTTAAATAATTTAACAAGGGAATAGTGAAGAATTTGAGAAAAAATGGGCTAAAATACAAAACATTTGGGGTTCTTTCTGAATTGCCTAGTGGGTTATTTATTTGTAAGATTTGAATTTTCTAGACTAAAAAGCATTTAATTTATAAAACTCCATTCAGAGCTGCAACAAATTAAGCCAAACACATTTGAGGAAAAAAGTATTTAACAAAGGTTTTTTGTTTTGTTTTTCTTGTTATTATTGTTGTTGTTGTTGTTGAAAGTTTAGAGATTCAAAAACCTTTGTCTTTTGATCCTGGCCTGAGGGCTTGAGCATCCTGTACTTTTGTTTTTGATTCTCTGGGTCTGTGCATTGTAGCATCATCATCTTTTACTTCACAGCTAATAACTGCTTCTCAGTGAGGACAAGCCATGTCTGTCTTTCTGAATCTGGGTTTCCTCACTCTGGATGCTATTTTTTTCTAGTTACATCCATTGGTGTGCAATCTTCATGTCACAGTTTTTAACAGCTCAGTAGTGCTCCACTGTGTAAATGTAGCATGTTTACTTTATCCATTTTTCTGGAAGAGTCATATTAGAAACCATGTCATCACTGATTGCTGTGACCTTGGATCCTATTATAAAAGGTGGACTTTTCAGCATGACATGTCATAGGCCTGGCTTTAGATTTAATGATTTGACCATTGAGAGCAGCTTTGTAGACAGGACATTAACTCAGGAAGACTGAACCTAGATGTCTTAGGTATTCACTGGTCTCCGAGTTCCAAGTTCATGAAGCTTAAAATGCAGATAACAATGTACATTTTTCCCACACTTGGGGTTTGTTGATAAGTACATATTGGATAGTGTACATAACATTGTAGACAGAGTCTAGAAACCTGTCCTAAGCACAGCATTACTACTGCATAAGTTATTGGGATTTTAAAGAATAGTTTTATTTCAATTACAACTACACTGGTTATATGGTTATTGTTTATTTTTAAATACTTGAGTCTTCTCTATTCTGAAATAATTTATAGAATGAAAGCAGCCAATATTTGTCATGTGCTTTGAAATACCAGGAAATCCCACATAAGAGCATGCCTGTGTTAGTTGCCTACGTCCTGCTAACTACTCCATGGTGTAATTTGAACTACTCTCTACTTTATGGAAGGTTAAAATTACTGAATAAAACATAATGACCAGTGTAGCTTTGGTTTTGAGCCAAACCTTTGTTTTTCAGTGTGAGGCTATGATGTCATTCCTATGACATGGATATGCAAATGTAATTAATGTAGTGACCAAAAAGTCTAAATATGTTTAGCATCAGGAAGCAACTCCTGGAGTCGTTGCCGTTACTAATAATAATTATAAATATGCTGAATAAGATATAAATATTTTGCATATTTTTCCCATTGCTATTCTTATATTGGATACATGAAACATTTGTGTGAAAGTGCAATGAGACTATCTAGTACCACACTCTATATGTAAACTGTGTCAAATTGAAGCTGTTTTAGAATCTTCATTTCTAAAAATTAGATTTTACTCTCTCCTTAAAATGAATGTGTGTATGTTTACAGGCCCATTTGTGCCTGTGCTGTACATGAATTTGTGTGGTTGCAGAAGCCAGTGAACAACCTCAGTGTCACCCTGAGATATATTGTCCACCCTCTTTGAGACGACATCATATTTTCCTAGGATTTCACCAGTTAGGTGAGGCTGAATGGTAGTGAGTCTTTGAAATCCCTGTCTTTTCCTCTGCAGTACTGGAGCTACATGCATGTGCCAATGCACCTGACATTTTTGGTTCTGGTGGGTCCAAATAATGCAAGAAAGTCAATTTATCCCCTCAGCTCTCTTTTTCAAACATATTGTTGTATATCTCCAACTTATATAACACTACAGAGATTATATGAGGAAATGAAGTTGTATAAGACAAATTTAGAGAAATGTTGTATCTAATGTATATCTCATTAATATAAGTGAGTTGTAGGTTTTATTGTTTGTGGAGGAGGGGGCTGTACTATTGTTTAAGAGAGGTCCTGATGCAGGATCCATCTTGGAAGGAAAGACATAAAGCACACATGCATGTTCATCTGACAGAAGGCGAGAGTTTACATCCTAGAGAAGACTTTTGTGTTGCTTCTAACAAATAACCATATTGGAATGTATAGAGCAAACACAGAGAGCTGAATTAGGACCCCATACTATGTGACCTTTATTAACATTAATTTAATATATTGATTGAATTTTAAGAGTCATGCCCTTCATAACATGGCCTAAGGATATGTGTATGAAAATTAAAACATTAATGCAAACACGTAAAATACAAATATCAGCAGTATAAAATACACATCAGGAAAGTCCTTTGGGGGCATAATAATGAAAAAGACTAATTATGCATGTACATTCCCTCCAAATGACTTAAAACAATTTGTACGCCTAATGATAATTGTAGACCTACTCTTTGGTCATTGATTTAAATGGGAACTTTGTGGTGAATGAAGGTCATTGCCTTGTTTTACAGCCAGTGTTGACTTCAGTGTTTAATCTGAAAAAGTCAGATAGACCCTTACATATAATGAGTTTTCTTACTTGGCAGATTAAATAAAAATATATAACAAGTTCCAGTTATGTGCTACTATAGAGAAAACCCAGAACATTTTGAACTATGGTTAGCCAATTGAATCAAAGCTTTCCCATCTATACTCAGACTTGAAAGCTAAATTGAAGGCAACTGCTTATTATTACTATGTGAGTTCATGTGTGCTACAACATGTGTGGAAGCCAGAGGACACCATCTAGGAGCTGGTTCTCTTCTTTCACGTGAGACCTGGGGATCAAGTTGAGAATGTCAGGCTTGCTGGCCAATTCATTTATCCACTGAGCCACCTTGCTGGTCAAATTCCCTTACTATGTATGTTCATTTTGCTCTACTTGGTCTTGTTCAAATTGATTTCAGATGTTTTATAAAGAGTGTTGCTTCTGGATTGCACAGTTACTGTTATTGGGAAGCAGGGTCTCTGCTTGTTTCTGTATACTCCCAGCTGTTTGCTCTGACAATTCTGATTAATTACCAGAGAAGAAGATGCTGTTGTACTGGTAAAGAACTGTTCACAGGGTAATAAGGATATGTGAATTGTGTGTAGGTCCATTAATGCATACTTGGAGAAAACTGGGAAGGTAAAGATGTTCCTTAGGATTGAAGATTAAACTAAATGACTTTTAGAAAAAAGTTAGTTTGCTTAAAAGTAATCTGTCAGAAAGTAACTCATTTTCTCTTGCTCTTTCATTTGTTTTGGAAGTGGTGAGACAAGATGGGGGAAACAGAATAAGTATCTGTGCTCTAGAGTCAGTATTGTTACGGCCTGTCACACACTGATTTTGAACATCTTCCTTGTCTCTAAATCTAATTTAGAAAAGAAAGAATAGTTTGAAGGATTCATCAAGAGCCTTGCTTGTCATCATTGTTGAGGTTAGGTGTTTGCTTTAATAAGACATTACTGGATTTCCTTTGTTTTCCGAATCTGAATTAGTTTTGAAAATAGGGGTTAGACTAAGAGAACAGTGACAGTCCTCAGTGTCAGAGAGCAGGGAGGCTTAAGAACTGAACAAGAATAAAACTATTCGCAGTCTGTGATCTGTTTGGACCATTTGAGAAGGCATCTTTGCATTAGTCTGTGACCTGTTTGTACCATTTGAGAAGGCATCTTTGCATTAGTCTGTGATCTGTTTGTACCATTTGAGAAGGCGTCTTTGCATTAGTCTGTGATCTGTTTGTACCATTTGAGAAGGTGTCTTTGCGTTATTTCAATATTAATACTGTCTTCTGCTTATAGCCTAGTTCTTCACGGGGCATAGGGTGTCGTCATAACTTACTTCTAGGAGGACATGTTGAGTGCTCTCTGAGAGTGAGTTGCGCAGGTTTTTGTCCACAGGTTAATCTTCAGAGTAATCATATGTGTGTGTGTTTATGTATGTTATATATATATATATATTTAACTCTCTTTTTTTCCTACCATCAAAATTGATTTTCAGCTGGTCAGTGTCTAGGAAGATAAATGGAGAGATAAAAGGTGCACTCGTGGCCATCTAGTTTGTTTCATCAGTGGGTATGTGAGTGTGTAAGTTATTCCACTAATGTAGCAGATTTCTGCTTCTAAAGGCATCCAGGACCACAGAGCTGGCAATTTCTGCAATGATTCTCTAATATAGAATTGTTCCATTAATGAAGCTGCTATTTTATATTCTGTAGTGTCTAAATGGACTTGATTTTACCCACCCTATCCTCTTTTATATCACCTTGACAAATGGTACAGAATTATCCTCTGGATAACTAGCAAAGTTACATAGTTGTCCTTTGATGTTTTCACATATATTTATGACACCTAGAATAGCATTATTCAAATTGGATTATGCCAACTTAATTAAGCATAGAAGTGTATTTAAGCAGACACATCAATTTCCTAAATAACCAGTGATAAATTAGTTATAAGACCTAATAAAAGTATGCATATTATAATAGTAAGCTTTTTCTGAAGCTTTTCATTTTAACATACTGTCAATGATCTAAATCAATGTATATGTAATAGCTTCCATGTAAAAACAATTTTGAATGGCTTATAAACAAAAATATTCATATTCTTGATCTATAGAATAAAGAACATATTAAAATGATCCTAAGACAGCCACAAAACTCTCCAAATAACCTCAATTGACATCACTCCTTTCTCCTAATCTGGCCAAGCATACACTTCAAATGATGTTCTTTTATTTTGCTTTTGTTAATTGACTTTGTTAGTTGTAAGCATGAGTTTTATTTTCCCCTTCCCTTCATCTTGTCCATTATTTATATTTGATATTTGACTAATCTGATATATGAACTCCTCCAAGAAACTCACTGAAGTACCTTTCCTGGCACCTATTTTCTTGGTCTTATGATCAGATAACTATAATTGCAAAATAAAGAAATGAAAGAGCAAGTGGAAATTTTTGGGGTAAATTTTTATGTTTAATAAGTCTTGATATTTTGGGTGTCTGTTTTGATGTTCACCAAAATTTTTAGCACATGGCTCTTAAATTTCTAAGTCATAAAATGAAAATATTATCCCTCCTGAAGGAGTTAATACATGTATACATGTCACATGCAAAGCAGAATACTAGCTTAATATAATTTGTGATTAGTGGTATTTTTATAATTCCATTAAAAATTCTCTCACATATCCAGCCATACTTACCTGAATGCCTGCATGCCTGCAGCATAGACCAAGGTATTGGCCTGAAAGGAAAAGAACAAATAATTTTATTTATAAGGAGAATGGAGAAGCTGTTAAAAGAGACAGGGCATTGGCATGAGATACCTTGAAATTCAAGCAGAAGCCTTGGATGTATGTAACCCTTAGAATAATACTTACTTCTAAGCTAACTCACATGATCCCTGATGCTTGGCAGCCACTTGGACACCTTATAGAAAGTATGTTTGTGGGCATGAGAGAAGATCATTCATCAAGAGCATTTGTTGTTCTTACAGAGTACTGGGGTCCAACTCCCAGCATCCACTTGGTCTTTCACAATCATCCACAACAGTAGTTCTATGGAATCTGACTTCCTCTTTGAACCTCAGCATGTCCATGTGCTTATACATATATATGGGCACATATACATACAGGCAAAATCATCATACACACAAAATAAAATAAATCTAAAAATAAAGTTTGGAGTTTAGACCCCAGTCTACATCTTCCTGTTATCTGTCACTCATTTTTCCCAGCAAATAAGTTAATTTAGGCACAGATTAGAGGAGCATAATAAACTTTAAAAGCTGAAATTGATTTATTATCAATATGTTTATGAGGAAGAAAACAATACATGTAATAAGGAAAAATCAATGTTCTACCAATACTATGATCTTTCCAATAAATTGCTCTCTAATAATTTTTCTCATGCCTTCCTCCTCCCCCTTCCCATACCAAGGCTACCTAAACTGAAACTTTATTTGAAAAGAAATTTGTGTTATTCCATATATTTCAATTGAGAGGAGGTATAAAGCAACTTTCAGTTGAGTATGTTCTTGGCTTTGGGGAACTGATTCCTCACAATTAAAAAGGCAGTTGAATGTATTCCTGACTATTCAAGTTGTCTCATATTATCTATTAAGGTAAATATCTGATACAACCTCTATGTGCAGACTGAAAAATCAATTAACTAAGAAGTTTTAAGAAGTAGAACCTAGGAATCAGAATTTGCTAAAGGCTATCGGTTGATTCCAGTATACAGTTAAATTTGAGAACCACTCTCTTTAAAATACTTACTAAAAATAGTATGGTATAAATATGGTAATGTGTCCAATAGTTATTTAACAAGATGGTCTTCTTTTTCTTCATAAATTAGACAGCTAGAAATGATAACATGAACTTAACAGTATAGTCTTCCCAGGAAAAGGCAAATATTTATTCTCACTGATGGTTAACATTTTCTTGGCTGCCAGTACCACCAGATAGCATTATAGTAACTGCATTTTTAAATATAATGGACAAATGTGTTGTGAGATGGGCATGGAAGCAAGAAAGGGAAATTTTGACTTTGTGCTGTCTTACAGGAAAAGAGAGGGTTTCTTTTAAGGAAGGGTAATTAAGTTCTTGGGAGAGTGTTCTTTGATCATATTCCCTAGAGGTAGACTAAAATAAGTGGAATGTTCTGCTTCAGAAAGAAGATTCAGAGTGTGTGGGAGGAGAGGCGAGGAGCAGAATCGATCATCTCTCCAGCTTCATTTTAGTTAATCATTAATCTCTTCTTTTTTAAACATTGTTATTTAGTGTCGAACCATTGTACAAGTTCAGCCTTCCCCATAGTCCCATTCCAAACTACTGACCAGAACATCCTTTTCAGCTTTTCTGGGTCCCGCCATATAGTACAATAATCAGTTCACTGTGAGTGATCTTTATTTTTGCCAACCTGTGATTAAACCGTGGAAATTGATGACCAGATTATATTGGTGCTAGGCTTCCATCCTACCTGTGTGCTGCTGTCTGAATACTCCACTGCACTTCCAACAACAAGGATTTTCATTACCACCAGGGGATGTTTGTATATGTTGGCAGTTTATCCAGTTTTTTCCAATGATTCTCTCTAGTCCTCACATGAACTATTTCATCACACACCTACCACATCATATGCCAGTTTCTTCATGAACACTTAGTGGATTTATTTTTATAAATGTTATCCAACAGTAAGCCTTTGTATTAGATATCATTATATATTTTTATAAAGGCATCAGCCTGAAGCAGCACTATTTAGCTCATATCTCAGCAGGTCAGAAAACTAGTAGCATCAGCATGTTTTATTATATTTTCTCAAAGCTGATTTTGAAATATCAGTGAGACTGCTGCTTTGTTATTGTTTTGTTTGCTTGCTTTTAAATTAAAAGTTGTAGAGATAGGATTGCTTCTAAGCCAGTACAGATCATCAGTTTCAGATTTCTGTGTAGATGGGGAACTAACATTCTGGTTGACTGGGGATCTTTCTTAGAAACTCTCCTATCTCACCACATGGTAGTCTCCATCCTACAGTCAGTGTCTCATGCTTTGAGCCTCCCTAACTCCATAGGCTTCCAATCCTATAGTGACACTAACTCCTGTAAATTCTTGACTGATTGACAACTTATTTTACCATACCATAATATATACTAATTTTACATTGTTTGATCATCACAAAGATAAAGCTTTGAAACAACATCTGTGTATCTTTTCATGATTCTGCATAACAGATGTCCAGGTAAGTTTCAATGTATTTTCTGCTCAAGGCACTTAAGTCAGAGTCTAAAGTACTAACAAGACTGTGTTCTTACCTGAAGACTTGGATTCAGCCACTTTTCTCAAGTTTTTCAGGTCTTCAGCAGAACACAGTTCCTTCAGAACATAGCTCTATGGTCCCCATTTACTTGCTGTCTGCCATCAGGGAGCCACTTTTCAATGTAGGGTACATTCATTGGATTTCTGCTCATGTGACCCTTTCCTCCTCTAAGTAGAAAAGGTACTTTGGCTTTTTTCAAGCCTTTCAATTTTCTTACTTTGATTTCTAGCAATATTTAATGGAAAATTTTCACTTCTATAGAGCTCATTTCATTAGGTTAGGTTTTCCCAACTAATCTTCCATTGGTGCATAAATGCATATGTGTATGCATGTATACATGTGATATTGGTATGATGTTATTGTTGAATCCACAAGTGTAACCTGTGGGTGAAATAGTTATATAAGGATTTGCGGTCATTCATAGATTCTGCTGACTTGTAGAATCTCTAGGAAATCCACAGACCACCAATATGTGTGATACTCTAACTGATCTCAGAATGTTGCCAGCTTGTAAAATGACATGGACAGGCAGGCAGGCAGGTAGGGCAAATTTCATGGAGTAATAATACCAGTGTCTGTGTGCTATAGTTCCTTGACCACAAGCATTGTCTGATGTATTCTTCATGATCTGTGTAAGCTACAGCTTGTATTTCTCATCTTATAGAGAAGGAAAGTGAGTTTTCAAAATTTTAAATTAATTCAAATTTTTTTTAGAATGTCAGAACTGAGGTTTACAACTAGATATGTCCTATTTCAGAACAATAGGAGACAGGCCGATGCGTCGTGTTTCCACGGCAGCTTGCATCCTTCTATCTGCCTTGGAGCTCCTTAGCTCAACAGCACCTTGAATTCCCCGCTGTCTATAGGACCGTTCTCCACAAGCAGACAGCCACTGGTATCTTGTGCAACCCCAGGTGAATGTGGGGATAAGAGAGGAAGTTGTTTCATAGGTCCTTTCATAAAGTACTATTCATTCAGCCTTCAGATTTTGCAAACCTACAAGGGAGGATTAGGCATCCACTTCTCTGCTTGTTTAACCCCAAACTTCAGGGTGGCACATGAGTAACCAGCTCACAGTTCCTCAGACAGTCATGCTACTACCTCAGTCTGGAAAGTGTCATGCAGGTATCCCCATCTATGCACCAAATATTAGTGTTTCTTTTGAAGTATGTTTATCATTGGTAGTAAAGTAGATGGGAAACTATCTGCATTCTTCTTAGTAATGCATTTTATCTTTGTGAACTCTCAAGTCATTTCATATAGATTGAAGATTATGGTTTTAGAAGTGAGTTGAAATTTGTAGCTACTGTAGATCACAACATCTAATGAGAATCTGGCCACATATTATATGGAATATGAACTGTATCTTTCATGTTCATAGTATTTATTATTTACATATTCACACTGAATAAAATGGTTTTCCATTTGTGGGGTTTGGGTTAGGCCAGAAAACCTTGAAAGAATCTTAACCAACAAAAGTAAAAGACAGGGCAGTAAGAACACTCACCCAGTCAGTAAAGTTGTTTGCCTGACATGCACTCAGGATTCACAGATAGGAGAAGAGAACCAGAGAACCGACTCACTTAAAGTGTCCTCTGATCTCTCTATACCATGCATGCTGTGGCATGCACCCTGTCAAAAAAAATAATAAGAGAAGGGCATATGTCAATTCACAAGTACAAAAAGCAATACAGGAGATTTTTACCATTATGGCCTAAACCAAAACTTCACACCAAGGCAAAAGCACTTTGGCTGAAATGAGGCAAACAGAGTTTTGATAACCTTTATCCTGATAGCAAGTATATCTGTGTTCTCCTTAATCTCTCTGCAAGCTGCAGAGGACATTGTTTTGATGTGGATGCCAAGTTGATACTGGTGGGTGTTTTGAAAAAAAGAGAGATGATTTAATCCTAGTCTTGGGGATCATATGTGATTAATGGCAGGTGACTACTGGGCAAGTTAGCCTCAACTTAATGATGTCAGAGATCAGCTAAGTAAAAGACTATGTTTTGTTTAATTGTATGTACTTTCAAGTCATTTTTCTTTCTTTGAATTTCTATTAAAATGACTATTTTTTGTGGAAACTGAAGATTGATAGAGTTATTCATTTTAGAATTAAAATAACATTTCAAGAATATCAGGAAAATGAAAAACCAACTGGCCCTCTACTAACAAAACAGAACAGTGTCCAAATAGTACAGACTGTCTGCACTTTGCAGTGAGCATTGAAAACTGTTACCTTTGGATTTTAGAAAACGTGCTTAAAGCAGCAATAGCATTTCTAGACTAGAGAGATGGCTTCCTGGTTAAGAGCACTTGTTACTCTTACTGAGGACATGTTTTAGTTCACAGTACGCATATGGTGACTCATAATCATCTATAATTCTAGTTCCAGAGTATTGTATAGCCTCTTCTAAACTTTGCATGCACAAGGCAAGCATATAGTACACATACATACATGCAGGCAGAGCACTCAAACAAAGTAAGTAAATCTGAGAGGGAGAGAAAAAAAACAGATTACTATTTCTAAAAGAATTTATATGGAATGTGAAAATTTTTCAATAATGCTATCAAAATGTGTTTTTAAACAAAGTTTACGCAATTAATGTTTACAGATACTATAAAGTTAGGCCAAATGGTGTTAATTATTGATTCACAATGGTTTTGCAAAATAGCAAAATGTCTACATCCCTTTGCATACAATTATAAAAATGCATACAAAATAATTTTGAATCGTGGTACAGAGCTGAGATTGGTGCTGCAGTATTATTTCATACTTTTATGATTTTATCTTAGTCTTCTGGTTCTGTTCCTGCCACAAAGGTTATTTTGTAGTACAGCATTGCTATTGATTTTCTTTTCTATTTCCTTCTTAGACTGATTCTACAGAAGCTACTGTGCAAACATTGCAGGAAATAGAAGCAATCACTCTATTTTAAGATGAAATTATACCCTGATGATGTTTATAAGCAGAGTTTTACATTTAAGAGATTGCGGGCTTTATATAAGGTTTATGAAGAGTTTCAACAAATTCATTTTCCTAGTTTGAGTTAGGTTGCCAAAGAAAGCAGTTTTATTTGATATTACTGCTGGTAATAGTGTTTTCTTTTTAACACCACATAAAACACCCATACTTCTTATGTAGTTTATTGACCTGAATGAAAAACTAGCTTTTAAATCATGCACATCAGCTAGACCTGGTGAGGAACTACTTGGGCACTATTTTAGGTCAAAATAATTCTTCTCTCTATTACAGATTTTACCACCAATACATTATGACTTCATTTTCTTCATTGGTGGAATTTAGATCACAGGCTTTGTTCCACCTACTTTACAGACCAATATAAAGATGAAATCATAGATGCAGATATTCCTCATGAAGTGAAGTGTATTGTGCTGATGGGAGGTGGGTGGGTGACATTAGCTGTAAACGCCACTGAAGTACAACAGACAGTCCTGACAGTTGTGACAGATTATGATAAATTCTGCTTCTAGAATAGACTGTATAGATATATAATATTTATAATATTATACATGTATAATTGAAATCTAGCAAATTTAATTGCTTCACTAAAGTGCTATTATCATGTAGATAACACTGCTAACTAATAACCTTATGCTTAAATTATAAGAGTTGGTTCACAGGTACAGAACCACAAGTAGACAAATGTTAAATCAACTTATCATAATATTGTTTTCAACATGAAGAAAGATAAAGGTGTTTATTCTTTTAATTTTTGAAAGCCTGAAAAATAGTCTCATGTAGTTATACTTAGTGCTAAACAGCATAGTATACTATATAAAATTTATATTTTTATTTTTATTTTTTTTTTGGTTTTTTCGAGACAGGGTTTCTCTGTGTAGCCCTGGCTGTCCTGGAACTCACTCTGTAGACCAGGCTGGCCTCGAACTCAGAAATCCGCCTGCCTCTGCCTCCCAAGTGCTGGGATTAAAGGCGTGCGCTACCACCACCCGGCAAATTTATATTTTTAAAAACTGCCGACTTACTTTGTTCCATCAAATAAGAAAGGTGACAACCTGCCTAAGCTTGAGTTCTTTGCATTTCATTATAAGCCTTCCTGAGGGCCCATTGGGAAGTACTTATCCACATGTTTCTTTTTGAGCAGTTCTTTAAGGCATATTTTATTGCTTACATTTTACTATAACGTTTTCTGTAAAAAGTTACTGATCTTTTTATGAACTGTTATAACTCAATACTCATCAGCACCTTCCCTAATATAAGAAAATAAAAATCCTTGATTATATTCAGCTTTGTAATTTTGATCTCTACATTGATATATGGTATCAAATTGGCACGGTGTTTTGGGTTGAATTGGAGCTATACTGAGAGATACTTTAACTGCTGAGTTTGTTTACAGTCACCAAGCCATACGTGCTGCATGTTTCCTAACACGTCTGATTGAGTATTCCTGAATGTAGTGCTTTCTGGTAGACTTTAGGATATGTGGCTGTAGAAAAATACAGTTTTCCACAGACATATTAAAGATTAGAGAGTGATAAAATTTTGTTGAACAGAATTATCTAATCCCTCTCAGTATTCTGAGTACAGTCTTCAGCATCAATAATCAATCAGCATTCCAAATCAATGGAGCATCCTTTTTCCAAGGACTATTTTTTCCTGATCCACACCTTGATTGCATGATCTTATCCACAACCCCTTCCTGGAAGACACTGGCAAAAGACAGGGCTGCATCCTTTGACACTTCTTCTACTGACAGTTACTTAACGATGCTTATTACAGCTATTATTTTACTTCAGGTTTTAATTTTAGAATTAGTGACTTGCTTTTTTCTAAATTATTGGTATTTTTGTTATTGTTAGTTATTTTCATTGCACCCAGTGACTGCTTAGAGGACAGACACACAGGCTAATTTACTAATATAGATTTATGATTTGAGAGTTTGGAGTTTGTAGGGGATTAAAAAGATGCCTTGAAATTTTGAAATGATAAATTGGGAAATTGGTATAATTTATAAACTTCAAAATAGTCAATATCCAGAGATTACTAGCTTGATAAGATTTTATTCTGAACAATATGCTCTGGAGCTTCAAAATAATTTAGCCAAGACTGAAAACAGAATGTCTGTTTCTACATGGGAGCATCTGGTGGTTATATATATTTTTAAAATTTTGTAGACACACAGGGGAAACTGATCAGTCCTATGCTTGTTATCTTGTCAAATCCGCCCTCATGCTATTTCGGGTATAATATTGTTTTATGAAAGAAAGAAAGAGAGAGAGAGAGAGAGAGAGAGAGAGAGAGAGAGAGAGACAGAAAGAAAGAGACAGAGAGGGAGGGAGCGAGGGAGGGAGGAAGCAAGGAAGGAAGGAAGGAAGGAAGGATCGAAGGAAGGAAGGAAGGAAGGAAGGAAGGAAGGAAGGAAGGAAGGAAGGAA
>NW_021604607.1:3154249-3209429 GCF_004785775.1 Grammomys surdaster | reverse complement strand
GAAGGAAGGAAGGAAGGAAGGAAGGAAGGAAGGAAGGAAGGAAGGAAAAAAGGAAGCTTTCATTCATAGATAAAGGATTTTTTTTGTCTCTGATCAACCTTGAGCAGCTGCTCATTTTCTGCTTGAACAGACAGAGTAAGGCCGATACTTTGCCTGTGGAGAATGGTATGTGATCCCTGAACATCCCTGTCTTTGGTAGTTTACTATGTCTTATCAATAAAAGGTTACCTACATCTATGGATTATTAATAATTTTCTATAGAATCAATTTTTCCTTTTTGAATACCAAGTAAAGGTCCATGTCTTAACAGAGTTAGCAGTAAAGAAAGGACTGTCAACCTATTCCTTCTCTGAAGATGGAGATTTTCAACAGCTTTTCGGTTATTAGATATGATAACCCACTTAGAGTGCCATACATACTACTTTGTAATAAATCCAGCTACATCAGGAAGAAAACAGTGGATTAATACTCAGCATCTTCTTTCTGAAGAGAGATGTTTGTTCTCTTCAACAGGAACTTAAAAATCTATTCACCATCCACACATTTCAAAGCACACCATTTGCTTTGTAATAAATAAGTTATGGTCAAGGGATTAACATGGGGTAATACTATTGAGAAATCTTTATCTACCCATTGTGCTAGATAGAAACATAAGGTGAGTTTTCCTGGTGTGTTATGAAATGAGTCAATGAGAGAGAGCACACTCACTGCGAATGAGTGTTCAACAGCAAAGAGTGGCTTGACTAGGAAAGAATTACTTTTAAACACAGAAAAGTCAGAGAGGGTACTTGGGTGGGGGTTGGTGTTACACATTCCTGCCTGGCTCCTAAAAATGGTACAGAGATGTATAAAGAAATATTTCAGAGGTGTGTGGTCTCCTCAGGATTTCAGAAACTGTAAATAATGGGCAGTAAGAAAAGGATGGCTATCTGTGAGATATTAAACACCTCCCTCCTAATTTGTTTATTTCTCTGGCTCAACCCCAACTATTTCTGTTAAAATTTCTTTGTTTTCCATTTTTTTCCTTAAACTGTATTATTTCTTATAATTCTTGTTTTCCTCATACACCTCTCAAGTCTTCCACTATACACTGGGTAACACTTCCTCCTTTCCTACCTCTAATCTTATCCAGGAAAACACTCTCATGGTACACGAAATTCAACAATTCTAGATTTTCTTACCAAATAGAAGCAACTGAAGTTAATTTAAACAATCAAATTCTACCTATATTATACTCTTCATTGCTTCCCTCCAAGCGTTCCCCTGTACCCTTGTGTTCTCTCTTCAGTCCATGACCTCCTTTACTTTATTTGTTCCATATAAGTTATATTACTAACTATGTGAGTACTGCCCACTCACTCTGTGTAAAGTTATTTGTGTGTATATGATTTCAGGCCTGAGCACTTGGTATCAATCATCAGGTGGGAGGCTTTCTCCCTCAGCATCCTTTAGCAGTCAGTAGTTCTTCTCACCCTGGGAGTTTTTAGCAGCACATCTGCCTGAATAAGATCTGAACAAGGATGACACCAACAGATATGAAAAGAATTTCTTGGGGTGCCAACCATCGAGAGAGACAACTTTGTTTTCTTGATTCTGTTCAAGAATGGAGTTTATTCTGTTAAAAAATATTTCTCCCTCATATACTGAGACATCCCCAGTGTCTCTCTTTGTGATCCCTCTCCCCACATCTTTCTATTTTCAACACTCCCAACTTTACTGTTGGACCGCCTCATCTTTTGCAATTTTTAAGCCTTGAACTTTATTAAGTCATACATCTTCTTTGTTATTTTACTTTCTGACTCTTAGCTTGCATTTCAACACATTCACCCAAGGTTCTGCTCCTCAGTGAGAAAGTCATGCTTGCTCCTGTAATGGACACATTTAACACAAAGAGAGCTACCCCAAGTCCTGACAATGTGCTTTTTTGTCCTAGACTTTAAACCTCATATATGAAACTCATCAACTTATTCCTGCACACATACCACATGAGAATGTTTGTGCTTTCCCAAACTTCCTGATGCAAATGCAAACCATATTATTATGGGTTTAGATAGATGCATTGTTAGAGGATTAATTTTAGGAATGCTTAGGATGGCATGTGAGATGATGGGCCATTCTGAGTACATTCAAGTACTATCCATGGAAAGCTTTTTTGCGTTCTTCAGTGTAATTCTTGTTTCACTTGACCTGTTCCTTTATCTATCACACATACACCTTGAAGCTAATATTCTAGCAAACATATCTCTGAACAATTATTCCATAGCACTTCTGAATGTGTAACATATGAAAGTCTTATCATGTTGAATTGGGAGCATTCTAACCAGAAATAGTATATTGTTGGCTTAGTAATAAAATGTGTTATTAAAATAGTATTGTGTGGAATTTATATATTATACACACAGTTCCATGTGTGAATCACATGAAAGCTTTATGCTTATTTTTTATATTGTAGTATTACATGTGACATTATCTGTCTGAATTACTGGTTAAAAATCTTGGCAATGTCCTTTTTAGAGAAATCTGTTATTTTGGGAGGAGAGGGGATGCATAGTATACATAGTATACATACAAGTATATATCCTTCCTTTACCCTGATATCAGTGTTCTTAGGGACAGAAGTCGCAACTTAACCTTTACGTCTACCCATGTCACCTAACAAAAGGCACATAAACACAATGCTCAAGTCATGGGCATTAGCCCCTACCACCTTTTGATTTCTGAGTGGCTGACTTTGGTAGTTAATAATACCTGCTTTGTGATGTAAAGCTTTTTTTTTTCTGGTGATATAGTCCTTACTTAGCAATGTTCCTAGGGCATCACTAACTGGATAAAAGTGCCTTTTGCTCTTATTCTCTGAATATTGTGCAGCACAAAAAGGAAAACCACATGATGTTTACTGAAAGGCTTCTAGTAGCATGTGAATTGCATATGGCTTGTGGATTCTGTGGAATTTGTTTCCTTTGAGTTTCAATATGTGTCTCCATAGCATCAGTATTAACTGAACCCATCTCCAGCAGGCTTAACAATGGTGTACCTTGAAAGGGCTAGAGTCTAGTAA
Organism: Grammomys surdaster; assembly: GCF_004785775.1. Lineage (NCBI taxonomy): Eukaryota > Metazoa > Chordata > Mammalia > Rodentia > Muridae > Grammomys > Grammomys surdaster. Next base: position 3,206,371 of record NW_021604607.1, on the reverse strand, counting down.
TTGTTTCATATATCCTTATAATTTCTTTCCAAATATAAATCTTTAGGAGATTGAAATGTTTCACAAAATAATCCCCTCCAGTTTAGTGATTTGTTTTGTTTGTCCTGTTTTGCTTGACTTTTGCTGTTCATTGGATTGCCTATCTGTCTACTTTGATATTTTAAGAACTATCTCATTATGTGTATCATTACGTTGTAGTTAAAAACATATCCATAACCACCCACATATTAGCATACTATCATAACCCTCAGGGAAGAGAAGGGAGTGCTGGCATATTTTTCTTCATGAGAAATGAATTGAGATTAATAAGTGTTCAATCATTAAATCATCAGATGACAAAGCCCTACCCTTTGTCTTCTATTATTGTATCTGTCACTCTGTTTACTTCCTGGGAAACTCAAGGAAGCATTACCACTGCTCTGACTATAAAGAGACCACTTTAGTCTGTTTTCCAAGGAAATTTCACACCTAGTTTATATTGCATGACTTGGTTATTTTTTAAAATAGCTTTAAAGATGTTTTTCTTCTTTAGCTTTTCTTACCCATATTTTATAATATCACCATTTCAAGAAAAACAAGTGCTCTAAAATTCATGTAATTTCATATATATATATATATATATTCCTTAATGTGTATTCATTGACATATTTGCCTTAAAAGCACTAGAAATATGATATACATAATCTCTCATAATATAATTTCACTCAAATTCTTGTGGAAACCTATTGCTATGATTTTTCTTATTGCACATACAGCTCCCACCATAAGGGAGTTTCATTGAAGAGTTTTTTTTTTTTATTGTTATGATGTCAAGATAATGCATGCAAAAAGTGCAGCAAAATGTATGCTTCAAATTTTGGTCATTTTCTACATTATTGACATGTTCTGTTTTACTGCGATATCAGTTACAGTGAACCTCATAACTATAAAAATAAGCAATATACTCCACAGTGAATTGTATTGTTAAACAATGAAGCTGGTAGGACATTAGATATATAGCCTTATTACATTTTCAACTTATAAGAGATATATCCCACAAAATAACCTCATCAAGTTAGTACCATCTGCGATTCTATTGTTTGACTATATTATCATTATTTAATCATCTCATAATTATAGACAAAAGTTTAAATGGTTTACTTATATTCTAAAAGATGGCTTACATTTTAGATGAAGTCTTGAACATATGCATTTTTTTCATTAAGAAACATTCTAGGAAAACTGGATCAAAGAGCATGTGAAATCTTAAGGCTTTAGACATGTATTATTCATTGTTCAGAGAAGGATCATATCCAGTTATACTACAGCAAGTTGTAGTTCACCACACCATGCATGCACATAACCTTTTGAACTTCATGTACTAATTAATCAAAACCACTAGAAGCATATATATATATATATATATATATATATATATATATATATATGAGGTTTCTAGATGAAATAGCAAATGTATGTATCTCTCCTGGTACTTTCTCGTCTGCATTTGTCTGTAAATGCTGTTTAAGATGACAGACAATGACCTTAAAATATGGCTCAAGATATTATTGGAACCAGAGTCCAAAATACTATACTGTTTAAAATGCAAGTATTTTCTTAATATATACACAGCCCATTTTTAGTAGTGAATTTTATGTATTTTATCACACACCAAAAATTGAAACAACTAAATAAACTTACACAGAATGTTTTTTGTATTGGTGTTAAATTTAATTGATAGTTATAGAAATAATGGTGAAGGGTACATCTAATGGCCACAGAATTAGCCAATATTTGTTTATTATATTTCCTTACTGAGTATAAGTTTTACACCATAAATTTATTCATTTTAACTCTAAAAGTCTCTATTTAGTAACAGAACTAATTGTATTCCAGAACAATTATGGTCTTAGCTGTAGTCTCCTTTTATAAAGCATCTCCTGGACTAGAACAAACTCCATGTTCATTTTTAGTCACCCAGCCTAAAGCAAGTGCTAATCTACTTTATGCTTCCTTCCCATATTATTTATTGATCTCTTTTTTATTTGCTTGTGTTAAAGCTTTGAAGTTCTTCTCACTGGTTTGCACTCCCTCTCTTTATTTGTGTACACTAGAAACTTGAAGCCTAAGGGCTATACTTCTCTGTGTTCCTCATATTAAATACTTTATGGGAATATGGCAGAGGAATTAGAATAGAACCATGAGGCTTTAAGATGCTTGACCCATGCAGTCTGGCTCCTTATTTAAACTTGCTGTTCATTTTCATAGATTTTTGTAGATGAAGAACATAAAATGTGACTTTCTTTTGGCCTGGAAGTTTCAGCATAAACTATTCATGGGTATGAGCTAGAATTTAACTATGAGAGATGCCAGCTGGGCCCTTTAAGCAAAGGGGAATTTTTTACTGACTCTGAGAAGAAAGACCAAGCAATAGCACCAAGGATACAAGAATACTGCAATCCCACTCCAGGGATTTCAGAGCTATCAGGATTCTATCTGGCTTTCCCCTTTACCTCTTTCAGGTTGTCAACTCCATTCCATTTCATTACAGACATGGCTTTTCCTTGTGTTAGAATGTGTCATTTCTGATAAGTCCTGCTGTTTGTGGCTTAAATCTTAAGCATCTTGTGAGAGATACACTTACCTGAGAGCTTTTAGATGTTTATCCAAAGTTCAAATGTCCCCGAATAGATCTGAAAATAGATATTTTTTTTTAACTGTAAATACAATGGACTAGGTGCAGTACCCACTCTGGGACCATTCAGAAGTGTTTAGGGAGGTACAAGAGTATACTTAGCCAAGTTTGGGCCTACGTAAAGAATCTTTCAACTCTTGCATGGACATAGTAGTATTTTAGAAGGTCCATATGGATGCAGATCTCATATGGATGCAGTGTTATTGCAAATGATGAGCTGGCCAGTGACTCTTTGTGATGTCTGGATAGTGAAGGGGCATCTTTAATGGTTCTTGTGGTTCTGAGTTCCAGAGGTTTACAGGTTACACTTTCGGTCCAGGAGTTCTTTTGATGGGCCCCTCTGCCATCCAATGTTTGGCAGCAGCACTGCTGAATTTATCTAGATTTTACAGCCTTGTTGTCATGGTAGACTCCGCTCTTTCTTTCAGATAGCTGCAGTCTTCTGTGCTGTTTCCTTCCCTTCTCTGTATTTCCACGGCCCTTTGTATCTTCTCACATTCTCTGTCCTCAGTTACTCTCTGAAACTCCTCTACTGCTCCCTGATGATATTGCTGGGATCATCTGGGTTCCTGTATCATAGTTCTCTGCTAGGTACTAGCAGATACTAGGTTTAGGTATCAGAAGCTCTAGCCGTAAAAGTCTCTGGAATTCTAGGCAGCCTGTACAACTACAGCTCTGATACTGGACATAGGAGTCTAAAGTGAAAACTTCTAGTTTTTGTGGAAAGTTAGGTATGTCAAATGATGTTTTGATTGGACGCACAGGTGAAAAGGATGTTTGAAAGACACATGGAATAATGTTTTCCTGTTCAGAGACAGGTGAAAGGATGTTTTGCTATAGCAAACACCTGAAAGAGTGCAAAACCAACTAGACTCCCCCCCCCCCCGAGCTCCCAGGAACTAAACCACCAACCAAAGAAAGAGTACACATGGAGGGACTCATGGCTCCAGCTGCATATGTAGCAGATGGCCTTATCTGGCATCAATGGGACGGGAGGCTCTTGGTCCCGTGAAGGCTCGATGCCCCAGTGTAGAAGAATGCCAGAGCTGGGAGGAGGGAGTGGGTGGGCAGGTGGGAGAGCATTCTCATAAAAGCAGCAGGAGGGAGGATGGGATAGGGAATTTCCGAGGGGGAAATCTGGAAGGGGATAACATTTGTAATGTAAGTAAATAAAATAGCCAATAGAAAAGGAATAATTTGCCAGAATCATAAAAAAAGGAAGGAATATAAATATGACCCCAAAGACAGTGGAGGCTCGAGCATTGGCTTCCTATGTTCTGCCTTGCTAGTCTTATTTTTTAAGGACACCCATGCATTGGTTTGCCTTACACTGCACTGCTTGTGGTGACATCTCAGAGAGAACCTTGACAAAGAACTTTTCATGCAGTTCCTGTGGCTTCTGTGGCCTCAGGCATGTTGGCATGCTTTGAAGTTTCTTCTTGGTGGTTTGTGTGGTGTCTGCTGAGAGGACTGGACTACAGCTGCGGACTTATATTTACTGTTTGCTTCTGGACTGAACTGAACTGCTAATATTCTGAAAATTAAGATTGAACTTGCCCCCAAAGAACTATTTCTAAACAGGTCTATTTCCTGGTGTCTTAATAACTTTTCTTTTCCATTACCTGTGGTGGGTGGTGAGCTACAATGGAGGTTGAATCCTTAATAAGTAGGTTGGAAAAAAAGCATGCCTACAGGAACCCTTGGTTTCTGGTATATCTGGGAACGTTCAACTACTTCCGTCTTTAATTGCTGCTCCTTGGTGAAATGCCCCAATGTCTATCTTTTGTTTCTGGTGATTGTGATAAATAGCACTAGATTTATTTAAAACACTAGGAAGAAGACATTTTTGTTTCTTCAAATATGCAACAACATGGCATAAATAATACACAGGAAAAGACCTCCCAGACTAACCCAAAATAAGATGTCAAGGTAACTGCTTTTTTACTAGGCAAAAGTGTATAGCATACTTGCAATTGACTTATGTGTCTAATCAGTCACAGCACCAATATGTGCTATGAAGAAGAACCAATCTCAAACCTAGAAAAAAGATCAATTCTAAGCTTTATGTTGAGTCACCTTACAAAATGTAACTCCCTCTGTACTGACAGAGATTATTAGTTTCAGACTGAAAATTGTCATGTGGAATTCATAAAGAGTTGGCTTCCCTGCGATGAAGGTTTCAAAGCCAGTATGTGTTGACTGGAACAACTAAGACTTGAATAAGACCTCCTAAAGCAGTAGTGGTTTCCTTCAATACTCCTGAAAGCTGTAGCATAGACCACAACAGGTCTGTGGAAAGACCAAAGCATCTAGGCTAATATAGCAACATTGCAGCTTGTTGATAAAAAGAAAGAATTGATAGTTCCCTACTACAAAGGGGCTGAGCATAACAGGAGGGTCTAACAACTAACAATAAAAGAATCAAATTACCTGTCCCCAATATCATAGCATCTTTGAAAACAAACTGAACAAAAAACTGTAATTTCCATAAATACCTACCACTAATATTAACATTCGTAATAGTGTTTAACATGTATAAGTCCTGGTTGACTATTCTGAGGAAACATGAGTCTGTCTGTCTCAGCATGGGAAGAACAGGTTACTGCTTAAAAAGAAGGGCAATTTTAATCACATGATATGAAAGCAGTGCTAAGTATAAACTAAAATTGTAATTGAATCTCTAACACAAATGTAATGAGTGCTTCTCTATTATTTTACGGTATCTGAAAGATTTTTGTGTTTCAGAAACATTTAAAGGTATACAAAATGTCACCTAAAACAGCAGTTCTCAACCTGGGAGTCTCAACCCCTTTGGGGGTCAAACAAGCCTTTTATAGGGGTTGCCTAAGACCACAGGGAAACAGTGACATTTACATTACAATTAATAACAGTAGCAAAATTACAGTTATGAAATATTAATGAAAATAATTTTATGGTTGGGGGATCACTACAACATGTGGAACTGTATTAAAAAGTCACAGCATTGGGAAGCTTGAGGAACACTGCTGTAAGGCCTTCTAGGATACATTTTCTTCAAATAGGATTTAGCAGTGATATCATTGCCTTTACAAGAAAATAGTGAAACTGACAGATTATGGAATTATTAATGAGTGAGTACTTTTGCAAAAATAATGAGCTTTGTTTAATATAGAAAATGAAAAAAAATAAATACATCAGATATGATTTTTTTTAGCATTTTCGTCCATGACCTTCAGTTGTTCTGATGTCATCAAAATGTAGACAGATGAGCAGGACTGTGGTAATGTTTGTCTTTATAGATTCCAGTGTTCATTTCAAGTGTTGTTAAAGCTTTTAAATAGGAATTAATTAATATGGCTTCTGCCCCAAGACTCTCCCAGAATCCGTCCATTGTTGTGCTTGTCTGTTTGATAAATGAACTAGTAAAAAATGATTAGCTCTAGGTAAACTCACTAAGTTGTATTCTTAGCATAGCTCAGATCTCCTTAAAAAGATCAAGCATGATTTCTGTAGTGTAATTGAATCTACCTAGTAGAGAATGATCCATATTCTGTAGCAGGCATAGAGAAATTCACCACCAACAGAATATAAAAAAACTTAAGAAAATATTGACAACACAAGGTTGAGATTCAAGTCAGACATAGTAGATGATTTGAATTATCAATCCTCTTTCCATCTGGCATGAGCATTTCTTGAAGACAACGATGAAAGCAAGCAGAGTCAGAAGCCTAAATCCTTTTTAAAGGCAAAATTGCTACAAAAAAAAAAAAAAAGACTAGCACATGTCCCCAAAGAAAAATGAAGGGATTTGATCAATAGTTGACATTTTTGAAGAGTTATTATATGTTTTTTTGCTAAGCTGAAAGCTGTATGTATAAAAATAAAGAATGCAGTCTCTGTATCTAACTAGCTTAAACTTTAGCAGTGAAGCTCAGAAAGCTGGTGAAGAAGCAGCAGAGTAGAACATAGTAAGTTCTATCACAGTGGTGCAGACAAAGCACTATGTGAGCCTAGCCACATTAGGATAGAGTCCCTCTCTGGCATGCCAGTAATGGCCTCACTCAGGAGGTTGCTTTGAAACTGGCTAAGGAGAGGCATAAAAGCACTCTAGATGTGGAACAGATGGCAGAAGATATAATTTACACAAAATGGAATCCTCAGTGGTTTTGTATTCTTGATGACTTAGAAGTAGAATTCCAATGTGAGCAGAAGAAAGCTGGCCATTTCTAGTTAAACTGTCAGTGAAATTATTTACATCTACTAGCCATTGAGCACATGAAATATAGACTCATAACACCAATAGCTGATTGCTCAAATATATTTAATCTTAATCAACTTAAACTTAGGTTGGTTTAGAACACAAATAGCCAACATTTGACAAAACATAAAATTTTTATGTCTGGGTCACTGTGGGAAACAATGAGAAGTTTGGGTCATGAAGAGATGCTTGTGACTGGGTAATACAGAGTCTGGTTCATTTAATTGGACCACAGCTTTGGCACCAGTGTAGAAGGTAGATTTCATAAGCAGAAAGGATATCTAGGCAGTGATATGGGATCAGCAGTTTAGAAAGTGGACCTGATCATAGCAGTGGAACCTAAAGGAGGGCATAGGTAAGTAGAATCTTTAATGGAAAATAGCATCCAGATGTTAAGAGTAAAGAGAACTACATAAAGATCCATATTCTTATACTTAAAAACTAAAAGGCCCCCACATATATTAAAAAGAAATAAAGGAAGACTACCTGTTATAGGAAGAATAGCAAATTCAGAGTTTAAATAGTTAGAAGTGATAAAACTAAGATGTCTAGAATTCATAGAGATGGGGGAGTGAAAATACAAAGACATAAGACTATTTGAAATAAGTTGGAAATATCTTTGGATCAAATGCTGAATTATGATCATCATGTCTTTGCTAAATGATTTCCTTTTTAAATTGCTGGTTAAGCCTTCATTTCATATTTGGTTGGCACAGCTTTTCCAGACAAGTGATTGAAGGGAGGTTGAGGAGCACAGAACACACCAGAGCAGTGTGTGTGTGTGTGTGTGTGTGTGTGTGTGTGTGTGTGTGTGTGTAATGTAGGAACTTTGATAAAGTTAGGAAGTTTGCTTGAACTTTAACAATGTATATCAGCTATTGAGCTAAATACCTGGTGCTCCCGAATATATACAAATGACCTCATTTGGGGCCTTTGTCTACTTGAGAAAATAATGATTTTTGAACTTTGTGTTTCAGAATGACTCCTCACAGAATGACCTTTAAATGATCTCCAAGCATCCATACTGAATTCTGTACTTTCTGGTTGTTTCTTTCTGGACAGTGGAAGCCTTAGTCAGGAATCTGAGACAGACAGTCAGACAGACAGACAGTCCCTAATCATGATTTCCCAGATGCAGTTTGCCATTCCTTACCACCATACCAGTTCTTTTGCTTAGGTAGATATTGTGTGTCATAATACCTTGGGCCAGTCTTCTTTAACCTTGAGAAAAGTAGGTTTATAGAATACTCTAGATATAACTAAAAGATACATTGGAATTTAATCCATTTGGGCATTACTATAATACATAGTGAGATTCCAGCAACTGGACTCTCTATATTCATTAACATTTGTCCCTAACTACACTCCAAGATTAATTCTCCAAGTTACCTCTCAGTAGTGGTTAATATAGAAAAATCTTCATCTTGTTGTCATTAACAATGTGTGTGGTAAGAGGACTTACCACAATGGTACCACAATGGTCATTCTCTCTTGTCATTTTGATTCAGCAATTGCTGGAACCCTACTTCATTCATTTCATAAGCAGATAACTCCAGCATGTGACATTGGTCATACAACGTGAGTGGTGCCTATTTATATTCCTGACATTAGTGTCCACAGAAACTCAGCTTTGGAGTTCGATGTAGTCAGTTTCCTCTGTGACATCGACTTCATGTTTCAGTCCTGGTATTACAGGAAAAAGCTGTGCACTGCTGAGCTGTTACTCTTTTACCACTTCCTTTCCCCTTGTGATAAAAATATGAGCTTCTTATTGATGTAGAAAGTGAGCCTTCAACCCATAGGGCTTAGATACATTCATATTCTGGAAAGGTAGATGTTGTCAGTGTATACATTCACTTGATCAGTGCTCTTGGCTGATCTAGAGTCATCAAAAAACTCAGGCAGGTACAAGCAAATCTTTTGACAATAATTATTGTGCAACCTCTAAAAAGTCTAAGAGTTAATTATACACAATGAAAGCACCTGGCTGCTGAGGACCTAGTTACAGTTATTTGTCTTTCTATGCTATCAATATAGTAAGAGTGAACCTTACTGTGCTAGACAAATCCTGATTGTTATTCTAAACCATGTGACAATCAAGGAAAAACAGAGGGATCTGCTAACACTTAGAAATTTTCCATTAAGCTTACTGGCTCTCAGGAGGAGTAGATTCATGTGTAGTTACTGAGTAAGTATTTGGGAAAAGAAAAACAATTAAATTCTAATAGTGATAAAAATGATGACCACTAATTTTGGCTTTAGAGAAATTCAATTCCAGTTTCAGGCATTTCCTATATATCCATTATCATCTTAATATGTGCTAAAATCTATTGAGCAGTGTAGCAAGTGACTTACTTAAATAAAAACAGTATTCTTCAAGTATATGACATGTAGTAATAACCAATATTAGCCCTTTGTTTGCCAATAAGGAAAACAGATTAAAAGTTAAATAACTTTTCATTGCAGTGAATGGTGAAATGGTCTGTAATGAAGCATGAACTTTTATTACCCTCACAACTTCAAAGTTGCAAGTCTCTTTTCAGATTCATGCAATCTCTTAACTGCAATCCACTAAAAAATCAAAATCAAGAAGAAGATCACATACTTCCAATATCAAAGACATATATTGCCATTCCAAGACATAATAGTGGGGGTATACTGGACCAAAGCAAGACCAAAACTAGCTGGGAAGACTCCAAACTCTGAATCACCATGTCTAATGTTCAACTCCTTTCATTTGATTACTGCAAAACACTTCTTTCTCTTGAGCTGGTGCTACTTCCTGTTAGCAGCTTGTCTTCTCTGATATCCCACTGCTCTGGCATCTCAATATCTTGGGGTCTCCAAGGCAACTTCAATGTTTGGGATAGACACATGATCTTCTGAGCTACTCCAAAGGGTCTGGGTCACATCTCTAGCTCTGCTCTCTGTAGCACTCTGTAGTTTCTAGTTGACTTAATTGCTGCTGCTGTTCTTCATGATCATCCCATAGTAGTGGCATCTCCAATAAGCTGAGGCCTTCCACTGCAACTAGGCTTCTCTTAGGCTCTCTTCATGGTGCTAAGACTCACCTTCCTTCCATGACCCCTTTAGTCCTGGGCGATCAACTGAAACTAAGGCTACACTTTCGTCAATGGCTTTTCCTGGTCTCTTACAGTCCCAAGCTTCAGCTGCTCTCCATGACCCTTTCATACTTTCAAAACCAGTACACCACCTGGGTAATTATTACACATTACCAAGTCCCGCTGCAGCATGAGGTACAACCTTGACTGTCTCTGGAGCACAGCTTCTTTATGCTCTCAGAAAATACATCCCAGAAGATTTCACCTCAGTGATGCTGGTCTCTTTGTAAAACCTACTAATTTTGTACCTCCAGCTAACCAGCATCAGTTGTCCAAGTAACTCCTTCTATTCTTGACTCTAAAGCTAAAACCACATGGCCAAAGCTCCCAAGTTCTACTACTTGTTGGGGCTGGAACATGGCCCCCTTATTCATCATCACCATATTCTGTTTTCCAATTCCTTTATTGTCTATGTTTGGCTGTCCTAGAATTTAGTAGACTGACTTTGAACTCAGAGATCTGCATGCCTTTGTTTCTTGAGTTCTGGGATTAAAGGCATGTACCAATATGCCTGGATCTAAGCTTTTCTCTGCTTGTATCTGCTATGTCACAGGCTGGCCTTGAATTCAGAGATATGCTTGCCTCAGTCTCCTGGGATTGAAGGCATATACCACCATTCCTGGGCGTAAGTTTTTGTGGCCATTATGTCTCAAGACTTAGATCATGAAAATAAACCAAAAGAAAGAGGCTATGCTTTGCTTTTCTGAGACTTTGTCAGTGCAACTAATCAAAATCTGTTTACCTTAGCCTCAGGTAGACTCTTCAGATAAGGGCAAAACAAAGCCACATTCTTCACCAAAATACCACAAGAACAGGCTGTAGGCCAGATATGAAATTTGTCACCACTGAAACATTTTGGGCCATGTCTGCATAGTTCAAATCACCCTCAGCACCACTGTCTTCTATATTCCTAATAGTTCATTAAGCCCCACATAAACCATTCCACCCCTTCCCAAATCTAGAATTCCAAAGTCTGCATTCTGAAAAACAAAAGCATGGATAGGCCTAACACAACAATATACCAGTCCTTGGTACTAACTTTTGTCTTAGTTAGGGTTTTATTGCTGTGAACAGACACCATGGCCAAGGCAACTCTTATAAAGAGCAACATTTTATTGGAACTGACTTACATGGTACAGGGGTTCAGTCTATTATCATCAAAGTGGCATCAACTAGGCAGGCATGGCAGCAACTAGGCAGCAACTAGACAGGCATGGCACTGGAGGAGGTGACGCTTCAACATCTTGTTCTGAAGGCTTCTGCTGCTTAGCAGATGACTCTTGATTACACTGGCCAGACTTAAGCACATATGTGAGACGTGAAAGCCCTGCCTCCACAGTGACGCACTTCCTCTAACAAAGCTACAATTCCTCCAATAAGGCCATACCTCCAAAGAGTGGCAATTCCCATAAGCAAGCATATTCAAACTAACACACAATCTCTGTGCATATCTGGACTCCTGATTACTTACACCTTCATACACACACACACACACACACACACACACACATATATGTATATGTATATGTATATGTATATGTATATGTATATGTATATGTATATGTATATGTATATGTATATATTAAGGGTATATTCACTACTCAAGGTACCTCTTGTCAGTATAATGTATCTAAGCTTTAAGAGGTATTTGTTTGTGTAAATAAATTGCCAGCATTTCAGAGCAGACACATCAGAAAGTCAGCAAGCATCACACATTTGAAATTACAGAACTGAAGAACATAACAGAATGCTACATGTTTTTAAAGATTCACAATTCACAGATGGCCAATTCAACCCAGAATCCAATCCATAGCCATGATCTGTTGTGAGCTGGGACTTCTTTTACTAAAGGCAAGTAACATGTGTGCATCAGTCCAGTAGGCTTCAACAATAAAGTGTGGTTCTTTGAAGAGCTGTAAAAGACACCACAGGCTCCCCAGCTAAATTTGTTCTCTATTTGCTTTATCTCAAAGAAGGAATCCTGTGGTTAGATTGACTGTTAAAAAAAAAAAAGAAAAAAAAAAACCTTTTTTAAACCATGTAAGACCAAACCAACTTGTTTATCTTTCTGATTTTGCAACCAGTTAGAAAATTTTTTATAACTATAATATGTTTAATTAAATATGGTACAATATATTTTGCCACATGTCACTTAATATGACAATCATATATTTAAGAGGTAGCAATTTTACTAACAACCAGAAGAATATTCTCTTCCAGATAACTGTTACTTATTTTTACTTTGAATTTCTTTTATGCTAGAAAAGAACATGTCCAGATGTAGATGCTGTGTATGAAATGCACAGAATTGTGACTATGTGTATATTCAATTGTCCTCAAAATTTGTCAAAGTTATTTAGGTTTTTAAAGGTTTCCATTTTATTAGTTCTAATGCAGCTGGAGAAGGTATATGTTTACAGGCCTCAGTTATTTGTGAAAATATTTGTTTCCTTTTTATTTAATGATTGGTCACAAATTTATTCCTTCAGTACATACCCATCTTTAATACACTTAAAAAGCCAAGAGAGTGGGTGCTGTGAAGGATTCAAGTAAAATAAGACTAAGGAATGAGGTTTGTCCTTTACAATTTTCAACCAACAATTCCTGGGAGCCTTTTGAGATGTGTATTTCAAGAAATCATCATTTGGACTACTTTTCTCATGGCTGCTTCCCTCATTATGATTCTGACAAATAACAATCTACATAACTGTCATGGGGCTGACACTCAACCTCCTGAAGATCCCAGATGTGATATCTGTTTTATCACTCTGTTGAAATACCCAAGAATTTGTAGATTTCTTACCAAACAGAGGACATCTGTGCTGACTGTCACAAGGGAAATGAAAGGAGAACGATGAGCAAAATCATTGCTCTAGTAACCAACACTGTTTTCAAAATTCAAAATGTGGGGCAGCAGAGACACATGTTAGAGCACACAAATGCTAAATAAATGTGAACGTTAGGAAGTGGCTGCCCAGAAGGTTTACCATAAACATGAGGATATAGAACTTCAATGGATAAAGGAATTTCATATGGGGCAAGGTTTGGAGACACTCACCGAGAGCAGAGGATTCGTTTATATTGCCTTTTATTTTAAACATAACATAAGTTAATATCTTCATGGAGGATTTTTTCCAATCCTATAGTAAAGACACTAGAATTAAAAAAAAAATAATCAAGCTATCAGCATTTTAGTCTTAGTGTCCTACTGCTGTTAAGAAAGCAAAATTGTATTTCCTTCTCCTGTTCTTCTACTAGTGGTGTATACTTTCATTCAGTAAGGAGTCAAGGCCTATTCCTTATGGGTAAGGTTCAAGATAGCTGTAAAGAATAAAAGTGGAAAAGAGGTGTTAGAACCATGGGGTGTCAGAATCCACAGGCTACACATCGTAGAGTGTAGAAGTCCATGTGATTCTCCTGAGTGCAGGGTATAAAGTGTTGCAAAAACCAGAGGTTGGAAAGCCCTCTTTGCCAGGAGCGCAGAGTTTTCACAGATCTTCATGGAGTGGTGACGCCTCGGCTTATTTCATGGATTTTTTTTAATAACCATTTATTTCCCACCCACAGGCCTTTTCCATGATATATCATAGATGAATTTTCCTTTGACCACTAATTGGTTTCATTTCAGTTAAAAGATATATCACTCTACCAAGTACCGTAGGCACAATCAAATGAAATTACTTTGTCTAAATCAGTTACATTAAGTAATTCTAAAGTATAATTTTAGAAAGAAACCGTTTTCTATTTAATCTTAAAATGTCTGAACTTCTTGACAATCCAGAGAAAATAAAATTGTATTTTTAGAGATGATTGAATATTTAAAGAAAGTGTCTCATGTCATGTATTGGCAGTAAAGTGAAAGTCTCATAATGGAGAATTGGATGGAACCTCTGCTGAGAAACAAAGGAGTCAAAGAGGGGAGTGTTAGATGGGATAAGACAGAAACATTGCAGATGGGTTCAAACCCAAAGGAATAGAATAAAGTACAAATGAGGTGTATAACTGTGAAGGGAAAAATAGTTTAGAAATAACAGAATGAGGAGCTAGGAAGTTTTCTTACTGTGCAGGCATAAAGGAAGGGTGCTCTGCTCACCTACTGGCTTCCATTTGCTCACTCCTTGCTTCCACTGCTAATCTCACATTTACATTATCCTTGAATAGAAGCAAAACAAATAGTTAGGAGAGCTATTCTGAATGGAAAACTCACAAGTTTTGATAGTTATCACTCTTTAAAGCAATTCTCCATATTACTTTGTATTTTAAAGAGAGGGCACAAGCAGCAATAAGTTGATAGAAAAAACTCTGCCCTCTTTTCCCTTCTATTGTATCCTGTTGTACATCTTGACTCAACCCCAATACTCATAATAATCTTTTTTTCCCCTTATTGACATCAGAACATAATGCTGTTACAGACTTTGAAAGCTACACCTCCCGCAAATTTAAAAGCTGTCCAAAAGGATGATATTTTTAAAAGGATATTCGTGTGCCTTCAAAAAGTCCAGAGCCATCTTTGTATTTCAAAGATCCTTTTATAAACAATAGAACATTTTTCTCTTTTATGTCCTGAATCTAATCCTATCCCTGTATAGGTGAGAAAAACATTCTATACTTTTCTTCTTTTGGATCATGGTATCTTATACTTTGTACCCATTCCAACAGAAGATAGGGGTGTGCATCCATTTGTGTGTGTGTGTGTGTCTGTGTGTCTGTGTGTCTGTGGGTGTGTGAATATGTGTGATCATGTATGATATATATCTTTACCCTTATTCTCCCTTAATATTGGAAGTTTTATTAAAAGGCTTAATTATGCATTTTATTGTCTTGAATGTTTATGTAAAAGTAGGTCATTTTTCATTCTCATGATATTTGATAAAGGTGCAGGGTCTTGTTAAAATTACATAATCATGCTTTTTTAATTTTTAAAACAGTAATTTTAATATAGCTATATAATTTCTCCCTTCCTTATCCTCCCTCTTTTCCTTGATTGATAATATGTTCTAAACTCTATGGCTGGTGGCCGTGCCAGCTCTACACACACACACACACACACACAAACACACACACAGGGGAGGGGTCTTATTTTTAATATTCCTTAAGCAGCTCAACAGCTGGACCACTGCCAAACTTCTCTGCAGTTAACCTACTCTCGCCTCCGATATTTCTATGTTATTATTTTCTAAAATTTATATTTTGTCTCTGCTACTCCAGAACTAATGGTGGGAATGTCCCCTGGGGTCGCTTTCCCGATTCTTACATAGAGCTGGTTCTCTGTTTTCTGCAGCTCTCATGCTTGCATCCTATTCATTTCCTGGCACAGCAGTTCTAAAACCCTCATCTCCCCATGGTCCCTTGCCCAGGAAATCTCCTGGGCAAGTCTCCCTTGCCCAACCATTGACTGTAGCCACCTTTATTTATGAATTAGAACCAGTTGTGGGTAGAGACCATCAGCTTCTCACATGCAGATGAATTCTCATGTAATTTGAGAATCCAATTAACATAACATAAACAATAAACCAAATCTCCAACATCTTCCTCTCAAATTCATGACCTCCAAACATAAAATAGAGAAAAGTAGTATGGTTCATAATAACGTGTAGGAAACATTTTCCCATGTAGAATATCACTGGAATCTTATTAACATCAAACCTACTGAGAGTGTAATCAACTCAACATATTTCAACATAACATACAGTAATATAAAACCTCAAGCATATTAATAAGGATGTCATTATCACTTAAATCATTCATATACTCGTGTTCTTGCTAGGTAATTAATGGTCACAGTCACTAAGACACATCGAGTCTGCCTCTTCCCCATCCCTGAAACAAGAGTTTATTCCCATTCTTTACATCTCTTAGCAATTGGTTGTCTGACTGTTGAACATGAATTTTAATATTAAAGGATGTAATTACTTTTAGATCCAGGCATCATTTTTTGTCTGCACAATTAAGTGGGGCTTTGACATAGGATCCAACTGTGAGCACACTGACAGCATACCAACTTAGTAAGAGTCAATGGACCCTGTCATGCAGCTCATTCTAGCATCTCTTGGGGTCAACTCATTTGCGGTTTGTACCTGATAATGAATTTTGTTAACGACATCAGAGTAACAGTGGAAAAGGACTGGGCCTTGCTGTTATTAGCTGATACAATGATTCAAAGAGAGAGAACAACATCATCTTGAGTTCAATCATATTTCTTAATCATAGAAACCTTATGTTGAGAAGTATAGTCTATAGTTCCAGAAAAACTATATGAAGACTCGTATATGCATCGTGCTTAGAGAAAGGAAATCACACTTGTGGTGGAAAGTAGTGTGCTTGCCTATGTGAAATAGTTCAAAGCCTATTAAAAGCCATACTGGCCATTTAACCTAACCAGTCTAATTTATTTCTGGAGGGAATTGCCCAGGCCTTCTTGGCCCTCTTTTACAACATACTGTAGATTATATTCCTTCATTAACATAATCCTGTATTAGTGTCATCTCATGATCATACTCCAATTAACATTGGACACTTAGAAACTATACCCAAGGATTCACTGAAGTGTTACCTCATAGATAAATGTACTTGCCTGAGCCTAAATCTAAAACCCACATGATTGAAGGAGGGAATTGTCCCGTAAGGCATAAGAAAGTAGACAGAAGTTATCTTTAGCACGCATACGTAGAGCAGTTTAAAATATATTCCAATCAAAATTTAAATTATTTTTATTTTATAGTAAATGAAATATAGATGAGACAAAATTAAATTTGTAAAAGATTAGCTGGGGTAATTTTAAACAATTGTGTTATAACTGATAACATTTTCTTTTTTGTTTTACATAGGCTCTTCAGTTTGTTTTTATGTTAAGTACACTAGACAACTATTGAAAAAATTTGAGCTACCCAAGTATTACATAGATAGAAGTAACAAGTCTCACTTGGAATTTTTTTGCCTCCTTGAGGAAGCCTGAGAGTGTAGTTGTGTACTTTACAAGACTGGGAGAAATCTGTGATCTCAGATTATTCCCTAATGTTCTCTTTATGAGTATTTTAGAAAATTGGAAATGCGTAGTCAATATCACGTCAAATATCTTTTAAAGAGTCATAGTGATCATAGATATTAGTCTCACTTTATGCCTACTGTCCTCTTAGACACCTACCAAGTGTGAGATTTCCATTACCTACTGCATATTGGTCACTGATTTCACCAACTGTTTGACTATGGCATGACTACTATCATTCTTCCACTGCTCCAAAACTGTTTATTAATTTTGCAAAAATGACAAATGGAACCCTACATTGTTATCTCCTGCCCCAAGATTATTGGCCAAATACATTTAGATATCAATAAAGTAGCAATCTACAGAGCAGAGGTAATTTATGAGGAAGTTAACAAAATTCATACAAAGAGCCAAGTACTTGTCAAAAACTCACAATATCCTAGTCAAATATGTAGGGTGGTTGGCATGTGTCCGATCTGCCACAGGACACAGCTAATTGGGGAGACAGAATGCATGAAGTTTGACTGTGCCTGCCTCACTCCATCCTTGGGACAGGTGCTGGGCTGTAGGGAAGCACAGAGACACCACTCCAGGGTAAATAAAGCATAGTCTTAGGTGTCTGAAAGCTGGAGCTGGTTCTGGGGTTCCTAGGCTCTCAGATTCTCGGATATCAGTCACTGCTGGGAGTCACAGAAGAGTAGAGAATGGAGTCAGGGGCCCATGGGCTGCATCTAGCCTGTGCCAGGGAGAAAGGAAGCTCCAGCTTGTCCCATCAGGGATAGTCATTGGCTTGATAGAAGAAGGGTTGGTGGAGGTGGTGGCTGGGAGTAAAGAGAGACCTTCTATGGGAGACTAGGCTGTGGCTCTGTAGGTGAAGGCTTTCTCCATGCCTGCCCATGGTGATTCTCAATGAAAAGAGGCAGACCATGGTTCTAAATAGTTTATTGTCATGGCAAAAAATGGATCCAGAAAACCAAACCCCACTTTTCAAGGTTGGTTTGAGATTAAATACCATTTGTAAGGAGGAATGTCTGGGAAGGGAAGCTTATTAGCAGTACCCTCTGGGGCTCTAGGTAGTTCATTAGCTTAGAGATCCCGCTTTGGGCCTCTGTGACTGTGCTTACCTCTCTTTTCCTATTGTTTTGGTCTGAGATGTTATTGATGTGGCATGTATACATGGAAGGGCTTGGGGGATTGCCCTTACCTGACTGATAGCCACAAATTTCTCTGTGGGGCGCTGCAGCTACATGACAGGGGCCTAGTGCCAGGAGCAGGTGAAACTCCTACTGTCCTAGTCCTATCAAGGTCTCCAGGGCTTTTAGCCTTTAGTTTGATCTTACCAGATTTCCTCTAAAGGTTTATCATCCCACAATATAAAAGGTATTTTTTTTACCTTCTTCAAATTGACATTTAATCTTATAAAAAATAATTACAAAATAACCTACTATATGGTTTTCTAGTATAAGCTAGACTAGAGAGAAGTAGGAATGACCATGCTTGAGCCTTCAGAATGCAGCTGAGACAACTGACAACTGGAGCAGCTAAAAGCCACCAAAATTGCCCTCTCTCCAGGAAAAGCAAATTCGTTGACATTAAAAAATTGTGCTCAGTTTTGGGGGCTGAAGAAATGGCTCAGGAAATAAGGTACGTGCTGTGCAAATGTGAAGACAAAGGGCTGGGTCCCCCAAATCTTTTAAAATTTGAGGAAGTATGTGGTCACCAGCAAGGAAGAAGAAAGAAGGGCACAGAGCAAGCTGGCTAGCCAGAATAGCAAACTGAGCTCTGTGTTCAACTGCAAAACTCTGCCTCAACATATAAGGTGGGGAGTGAGAGGATGATATATCAAATGCCAACGTGGACCTCCTTATGCATACACTCACTCCCCCAGCACCCCCACACACACACCCACACATACATACACACACATACACACACACACATACAACACTCACACACACATACACACTTACAAAGACATACTCATGTAAGCAATACATATATACATTCAATAAAAATATTGTAGCTATATAAAATGTTGTGAGTTTTATTAGATTAGATTTTATCTTTGAGAGCAAAATTAGTATGAAAGATATTTTTAGATTAATGGACACATCGTACTATAGATGGTATAGAGAGTCTATCAGATTTTTTAGTTGGGTTGATAATTTTACTATGACTATTCCTATTGGGAAACATGAAGCTGCCAAACAGCAAAGCACATTGGAGGCTACTACCAAGTGACACTGTTTGTGTGCATGTGTATAGACATGCAAAGGTATAGGGAGACAGTGAACAAATAAATCGGTCATTTTTTTAAATAAGTAAATTGAGTAAATTTAATGAGAATTGTTCATGCTCCCTTTTGTTTCTTTAGGTGAGGCAAAATTATTTTCCAATTATATTTTAAAAATAATGCATTTGAAGGATTATTGTATAAAAAATACTCCAATTCATCATTTTTCTTCTCTAATCTGATACCATTCGAATTACTACTATTTAGTATACCATACTTAAGAAAGACAGGTTTATAGAATTAATATCTGAGACTTTTCACTGTAAGTAACTGTCACATAATCTTAAGATGATCATGCAATGAAATCAAATCTTCAGCTCCTACCCATGAAACACTGCCTAAAAATGTGTATGTGCATGTCTCTCTGTGTGTGCGCACATGTGTGTGTATGTGAGGATGTGTGTGTGTGTGTATATATATATATATATATAATTAAGTATGCATATATTCTTTTTTACTAAAAAAAATTATCACTGAAATAATGTAATATCTTTTTAAATTTTCCTTACTGCCTTGCTAAATTTTACTGACCTAGTTTATGTACCAATACATATATATCTATGTTACATTCTCAAAGATTATGATTTAATACTAGGGTCTATCTATCCTATTTCATTTAGATCAGCTGTCAATGTCCCACTCTCTAGATTTATGAATAATTGAGATGGGGATGACATTAAACCCAGTATTTTTTAAATCCCTGTAGGTGGCAGTATCTGCCACAGCTTTTGTGTATAATGATATTCTTCTAGCCTTCTGACTTTTCTCTGTTGTTCTGGCCACTGGGAAAACTCACGGGGACTAGAATGTCTACATGTGTGATTAAAGAAGCAAAGGTAGGGAACCAAACATGCAGGCGTTAGGCTTGGA
Organism: Grammomys surdaster; assembly: GCF_004785775.1. NCBI lineage: Eukaryota > Metazoa > Chordata > Mammalia > Rodentia > Muridae > Grammomys > Grammomys surdaster. The sequence goes on along the minus strand of NW_021604607.1, from coordinate 3,186,190 downwards.
CGGACTTGACAACTAAATGGATAAACCAAAACTTAAGAGATATCCTGGTTGGGTCAGTGGACCTGATTGTTGCTCTCTGCATTTTGTGTTCATTTGTTTGTCTGTTTTAAACAGATCAGAAGGAATGGAGTATTTTTGTGTGTCCCACACCTGTCTACTTGGGGCAGCATCTTCTCTTATCTTCTAAAGACAGATAACTAAGCTAAGATTTCACAGAAGTGGGAATGCTAGAGAATATCTTATTCCTTGTTGATGGAAGTAGATGTCAGTAGCTTTCAGAAGCCCAGTGTATTATGGTGAACAATCATCCCAAGTGTGAAAATGTAAGAAGAGAACAATGAAGGCACAGCTATGGAGAATGCTGTAATATCTCTCTAAGAATGCTTAGGGGTTGATATCAAAATCACTTGTAATTCTACACAGCTTTGATCTTGAATTTCAGTTAGTGAGTTCATGTAAAAAGCCGCTAAGTTTATAGGCTGGTGGAACATTGTATGTCTTGGCATAGAAGTACCAGTGTCATCAACAGAGACAATATGAGATTTGAAATCATGGGACAAAACATTTAGAATAATGCAGGAGACATTACACAAAGGACACTGACAGTGAGAGCTATTGAAATCCTGAGGAAAAGAAATGATTACCTTAGAATCCAGAGTATTTCAGGAAGAACCTAGGCCCGATGGATTAAAGTGTTGGGTATGGTAGAGAGGCAGTTAACAACATCTATGCTTTGGAAGAAGACAGAAAATGATGTAAAATGTTGGCTAAGATCAGGTAAAGTTTGGAGAATAGGAAATGGACAAGCCTAATGAGCATGGCTAGCCTGTGTGAAGCATCATGGGGATGTGGTGGGAGAGCAGGGTAGAGCCAAAAGGCACTCTGTAAACACCATATATAATATAGAGTCATTTAAATAGTATGTTTAAAAGTCCATGGTATGACGGATAGGAGCTTTTAAAGGATGAATAATATGGCTATAAAGTATTTTCATTTTTATTACTTTTCTTGTCCATAGATATAAACTGGATTCCAAGGTTACATAGACTCTCCCTTGTTCATTGTTTGGGATGAATTTAATTGTGCTTAAATTAACCCATAATAAATTAGTGTCATCCAGCCAGGAGTATGTCTAAATTCCTGAGACAGGATGGTCTATTGCCAGAGTTCCTCTGCAGCTGTGAAGTTGGTTTTTGTTTGTTTGTTTGTTTGTCTGTTTTGGTCCTTGACTTAATTCTTCCACTGCACTGAAGCACATTGCTTTCTTCTTTTTCTTTTTTTTTTGTTTTTTGTTTTGTTTTTGTTTTTGTTTTGTTTTGTTTTGTTTTTTCAAGACAGGGTTTCTCTGTGTAGCCCTGGCTGTCCTGGAACTCACTCTGTTAGACCAGGCTGGCCTCGAACTCAGAAATCCACCTGCCTCTGCCTCCCAAGTGCTGGGATTAAAGGCTTGCGCCACCACTGCCCGGCTTGCACATTGCTTTCTAAATGACACCTCCTAATTAGATTAACAGGTCACTGCTGTTTGTTTCTATCCATGTCTCTCTAGTTCCATTTGCTTTTGGCTTTTTTCATATTGCTATTTCTTGACTTAGTATCTTACCTATCATTCAGTTATATAAAATGCTACTAATTGGTAATATAAAAAGATAAATTTTGTAGGGGTTCCTAAAATGGCACAGTGGACACTCTGCGGCACAAGCTGAGGACCTGAGATTAATCTCTAGAAATCAAAAACTGTGAAAAGTGAAACTTGACTTCAGAGTTTCCCTATGCCTTCCACATGTGCCTACCCTCACATATCATGCACACAGAATAACAATAGTAAGCTCTAAAAGTATATTTTGTAACATTGTGATTTTTAATTTTCTCATAGACTTCTTTTCCAGTGGTGATATGGCAGTTGGGAGCAGTGGGCAGCTCTGCAGTCCAGTTAACAGGTCCACCGAGCTGCCAGTCTGCTATTTCTAGGTGTCACTCACTATTTGCTTTCACTTTATGGCTTTCCTAATGTCCTTGATTTTAGCCAACCATCATATGCATGTTCCTTAAATCTATGCCTTTTTTAGCTACACCTTCTGAGTATTTTCTTCATTCGAGTTTTTGTACTTTAAAACACCTAAAAGCCTATTTCACAAAACATCATATATTAACTTGTCAGGAAAGGTTTTTGGCCTTAAGAAGTGAGATGCATTTCTTTCTTTCTTTTTTTTTTTTCTTTCTTTTTTTTAAGTTTTTCAAGACAGGGTTTCTCTGTGTAGCCCTGGCTGTCCTGGAACTCACTCTGTAGACCAGGCTGGCCTTGAACTCAGAAATCCGCCTGCCTCTGCCTCCCAAGTGCTGGGATTAAAGGTGTGCGCCACCACCACCCGGTGAGATGCATTTCTTATTGAAGCTATTTTAAAGCATTTGTTGTTCAGCTTAACTGCATCTCCTGGTTGATTTCAACTGTTATCTTCCCTAGGAGGCCATGTGTAAGCTTCCAATCCTATCTTAGCAGCCTTGTTTAGTCTCTATCTCAGAGTGTAAATCTTACCTGTGGGCATTCAACCTGTGTTGATTTCCTCTCTAAGTCATTTCTAATTTATCAGTTAGATGGGCCCAATGATTCATATTTATCTTTCCAAAGTACCTATATGTGGCTTGGCTCCTGCAGAGAAAGTCATAAGTCAGGGAATAAGTTTAATAAATATAGTAACATGGTAAAATTTTTAGATAATTTCCCCACAGAACTTTCCCTCCCCTCATTTGACTGTATAATAATGAAATATTTAAGATACATTAAGATGACTGTCAACATTCTAAGACTTGGGACATTTTTTTACAGTTAGCATCATTATGTCTGTTTTAGGAAATAGGGAAAAAAGCTCAAATTACCTGACAAACTATTCTAAAGTGGTCTGCATAGGGGAGCAATCAAATGGGCTTAAGTCACTACAGCTGGTGAAATAGAAAGAAGGGCTTCTGTCAATAGAAGCCAGTCTCTTTCACATTCCTATGTATAATGGCTATCCAGTTTGTCCAAGCATTTATATTTGTGAATATACTTGTCCTGATTATGCCCTACATGCTATGATAAATATGTCTTTGTCTCTGAGTCCTTTTAAGACACCCAGAGAGATACAATAATATACTGAAACAGTGAGGTGAATGTCAGATTTCAGGAATGAGGTTTTTCTGACTTTCATGGGGCCAAGGGCTAGATCTCCTGCACTGTATAAATAAGACATGGCTATCTGACTGTACTTAATGAAAATTGCTTTAGATTTGGGTCCTTGAAACAAAGCCTATCTAAACTTTCATACCAAAAATAAATTCTAGCTCAACAATGCTCGCTTCCATGTAGACAGTCCTACCTGGAGGAACAGCCTCCTGCATTAATTCTGCACTTTACTACAGGTCCAGCATTTGTGTCTAGAATTCTGCAACTGTTAATATTTCTTGGATTATTGTCTTTATGCTTTATTTTAAATACAAATTTAATAATCAGTTTGCTGTAAGTGATTAATAAAAAATGGGATGATGTGAAAATAATGATCAGTATCATTTTTTTATCAGTATTATTTAAAATATGCTTTTTTTCTTCAAGAAATCTATGGCCCTCTCACCACCTACCTTCCGTGTTCCTTTTTCAATCTACATATAGTTGATCTTAAAAAACAGTGCATATATTTCCATGTGAAAGGCGCCGCGTAAAATGACTTTCAAGAATAAGTAAAGGATTTTATTGATGGAGACTGATAGTCATATAAGATCTAATTATATCTCTACCTGTACAACCGCAGCCACTTGTATAAGAACAAATCTATGTCAGATTTAATAGTAATTGCAATGTCACTATTATTAGCAGGTTTTTTTTTTCCTTGCTAGCTGTTAGATACATGACATTACCAGCAAGCCTAATGGTTGTACGCAGAGAGAGCAGATATTTCCCATTACCACACCTTTGTTACAACATTATCTGGTAAGAATAATTGTTGAATATGACTGCTTAATGTGGTCATCACAAACTGTTGGAGATTAGAGTGCAAAATGCTAACAAGCAACAGCATACTTACTTGAAGAAAAAAATGAGGAGAGAAACACTTGGACAAGTTTGCGCTAATGACATGGAATAACTCAGGATCACACTGGTTCAGTACTCTGTGATCCCCTATGTAGTAACTATCTCTTTTTTGGCAACTGAGAATTTTATACACTAAAAGAAATGTATAGTAAACTTCACCTCTCAACTCTGCACATTTCTCCTGATTTCTCCAGCTCCCATTTCAAAGAAACATCCCAACTGACCAATCAGAGTTTATAGCTCAGAGGCAATGTTATTAAACACATGGATCACTTTGGTTTTATGACAAGCTAATAGGACCATTGATACTAACTTCAGAAGGTTGTTCTTTGGGGGCATTTTGCATGTGAAGAATGGAACAAGAAAATAGGACGACTTTAAATCTAATGATCTGACAGGTATGAAGCCTGAGGGTCAAGGTGGGAGCTCACTGTCAAATGCTCTTTGAGAAACAGTCTCAGAAGTGGGCAATGTTATTTTAATTGTGACCAAACAGTAAATTCTCTAAATTAAAACTAATTGAGGGCAAGGAAGTAAAAGGCACAGGATGTGAAGTGAGAGAAGAGGGCTCAAACCTGAGCACTCAATAGGAATCAGTGAGAGGGGCAATGACAGCCTATGTTTCCTGAACTTGCTGGGACCTTCATCTCTTTGTAGTCACATCCTGTATTTGAGAAGTAGTATGCAGATCCTCAGTTGCCCAAATTATCCTTTAAGGAAGTTGATAATACCTCTCACTCTCTAAGTGCTCAGGAGTCTGCCTCCTGCACTCTCTGCCTCCTTCCAGTCCTCCATCCCCTCCCATCCATCTTCTCTACCATTTGTCCCTTTCTTCACCTTCCTTCCCTTCATTCTCTTGTGCTACAGTGGAAATCTTAAATGACCAATTGTGCATCACTTGTTTTCACTGCTGAAACATCAGAGGTTCCACGTGAGTGCCGCTGTCTCCAAAGTCTACATAATCAAAAAGTCACTAAAAATGCTGTCTGTGTTTATTAATTAAGCCCAGGGCACCAAGAGCGTCACATACCCTGTAAATACTGATAAACATAGAAAGGCACACAATTGTGAGTATAATTCACCTTGACTTACTTAATATTACAAATATACTTTGTCATTTTCATTCTCTAAATGAGTTTAAAATTTTCAGTGGAAAGTGTTTGTTAGAAAATAATGGTTTGACAAAAGTGAAAGGTGTGCAAGGCCACCTGGAAAGGGTAGAGATTAACATTACAGGAAGTTTCCCCCTTCTACACAGAGGAGACATTGTCTATGTATGTCACACCTTGGAGATTCAGGTTTCATTTTAAAATCACATTTGCTTTAGAGAAAAGTCACAAGCGGAAAGGACAGCAAAACAAAGCTCCCAGTTATCTGTTTAGGAATCTACTTCTCAAGCATTCTTTCTTAACAGCAGCCAGTCCATTCTCACCAGAGTTGCAGTCTCTGCTCTCCAGCTAATGATTTCATTCATGAGTGACAAGCAGGCAATTTACCCAGGGAATAATATGAAGAAATGAATTGGGTAATTGCAAACTGTATTATTGGTAGACTTTAGGTTAATGACTTGGAAGGTTTATCCTGGCTGGATTTAGAGAAACATTTCAGTTATTACACTTATTCTTTTTTAAATTTTATTTGACAGACGCAGTTGGGAAATCTATTCATGATCAAGTAAAATGAGATTGTAACAAAACCAAAAAGGCTGGTTTATAATGCAGTAGACATCCCTTCCACATACCCACTGTCCTTCTCTGTCAGTGAACCCTCCAGAAACTGGCTTCATGACTGGCCACAGTCTCCAAGCAATTCTATGCTGAACACTAACTAATATTTCCCCAAATGCCCACTAACAACCCATGAAAAAAATGTTGAATGTTATTTTAACATCATTGGTGTAAAAGGATGGAATTTAGCCAACTTTGAGAAACATATTTTAATTTAATTAGCAAATAAAAATTAATAAATAATATATAATTAATGTATAAATAAATCTATATATATACCTTTCCAAGAAACCATTGATGTGTGAAAGCCCATATTAACCTGGAATATAATTATAAATATATTCTATAGTTATCAGTGTTTGACTTTGTTTAAGAAATACTTTGGCATTTCATATTTCAAACAGCATAATTAAAATTAATCCCTTGTTGAATTCTTAAATATCATTCTTCATTTTTTTTCTCAAAAATACAATGGGTTATTTAGATATTTCCAGTTGTGTGAAAATGGATAGACTTATATTTATGCCCTGAGTTTCTTATATTATTAGTTGGACCCATATTACATAAGCAAGTTATTATTTTTGTTTACTCTATTTTTCCACATGATGTATTTTGGATAGTAATACTAATATCATATTGGTATTCAGTTTGTACATAGGATTTCCTGGTTGTCATGCCTAATTAGGTCAGAGATTTTTCTTGCCTTTTGCTTTTAAACTACAGGCCCAGGCTTCAAGCAAGCAATCTTCCCAGGATTCCTTTACTCCCTCTTAACAGAGAAAAGTAGGCATCAAAGATTTAGTAGTATATGGTCCTTTATCAGTTTCTAAATTATAAAATTTTGAAATGTTTAACAGTATTGTACAAAAGGAAGGGTTAAAATACAGCTTAAAAACCCATCATCTCTTGTCTGTAAGTCATACCAAAGGGAATTCTAACTTAGATCACCTGAAGAATTTCTTGAATACAAAAATAATGAGTTTCTCGATTTAAGAAATTTACACCAATGGTATTAAACACTTAATCATCCTTAATAGGAAAATTTTCTTTCTTAAAAATCCATCCCTATAGATGTGTTTATAAAAAGATAAAGAGAGGAGAGATATGTTCTATGGAGGTGTAGTCAGATATGGGGGAAGGGGGTGCCTCAGCGGGCCAATGCTGAGGCATCCCTTCTACTTGAGGAACCAGCCACACAATGGTATAGTATAGAATAAAGTTTATTAAGGGCAGGGAGATGGGAGTTAAGATGGTAGTAGAGTCAGAGAAAGAGAGAGAGAGAGAGAGAAAGAGAGAGAGAGAGAGAGAGAGAGAGAGAGAGAGAGAGAGAGAGAGAAAGGTAGTGAAGTAGAGGCCAGCTGTATGTGGCGAGAGACAGGGGAAGGGAATGGGGAGAGAGGGGAGAAGGAAAAGCAAAAGCAAAAGCAAGAGAAAGCAAGAGAGCAAGAGAGGGAGAAGTAGGCAACCAGCCTCTTTTATAGTGTCAGGCATACCTTGCTGTTGTCAGGTAACTGTGGGGAATGGGGGAAAGCTTAGACAGAATGCTAACACCTATTAGTAAATTAACTCAGTTCTTTTATATAATTTTCCTATGTCTTTCATAATTAAATATATAATTTTATTATGAAGAAAGAGCTTAACAAGAAACAAAATTTCTGTCCATATATTCCTATGAGTCTTCCTAACAAAGAAATACTAGAGAAGTGAGAAGGAAATAGTGATCCTTATACTGATGTCTGGGGAAGGAGTTAGGAGCGTGATTCCCTGGTCACATGTATGAGCCATTTTTTTCTCTCATATAGGTAATGTGTACATGCACACAAATACACGCACACTGGCCAACACTGAATGTAGATTTTTGTATTTTTTTATTACATGACAATATTTTTTGCAAAGCTACTATTTTTTTACACTCACTCAAATAATTTGACAAAATATTATTTAGCTGATCCATGAATGTTCTTGTATACAACTGATAAGTCTAATACAATGTAACCAGAATAGCCATCACCTCTATTTTGATTAAACTTTGGCAGGCAGGTTGTTTATATCTTATGTATTATAGAGGAAGAATCTATAGTTGGTTTCCTATTGTAATGTTTGGAAATGGAACTCCTCCTATTATATTTTATTCTTATCCCTCTTGTTATAGCTGCTTAAATATTTTATGTCTTTTTTTGAAAAAGAAAGTTTCTGGTCAGTTGTTTCTAGTTTATTTCAGTTCTTTGCCAAATGTATAGAAGAATACTTAAATAAATATTTGTTTAATAAATGAGTCTAAACATTTTATTATTATCAAGAATTTGATCTGATGTTAACTAATAGGCAGTATTATTTTCTGTTACTTTGAAGCAGCTAACAGGAGCTTTGGGACTGAAAACGAAAAGTCATATTATGTCTAGCATTTACAACATTTTCTCCCTTATCTGAAATTCCCAAGTGACCTTTGATAGGGAAAAGAGTGGTAGAGAGGTGAACTGTCTCTTTCTGCTCAAATTATTAAAAATAGATTCGACATCCATCTCTGTTGGTATTTTAAGCAATTACCTGCCACTTATATATCAGTTGTGTGACTTTACGGTTTTCGAATGCTATTAGAGTCTTCCATCAGTAATGATATCAGAAAGTGTGCAACCTGAGACTAAGTCTGTGGGTGTAAAGGGGCTAAATACATTTCCCAGAGTAGCATTCGCAGCTAGAAGATCTAATAGGGAGAAGTTGCTGCCTGAGGAAGGATGGAAGTGAGCTGAAAGACAAATGGCTTTGATGTCTGGGATCCATCTATGGAATAAGACTGAGAATCTACTGGTGTCTACTGTTTGGCTTTTGTGATCTGGTCTTTTGACCACTGATCAACTTCTACCTGTTTTATCTGTGCCTTCCTAAAACTTTCGAAATATAGTTCTACTCTGTGAAACCTATTCCAAGACAAGACAGTGACTATATAAGAAAATTTCTTTTAGTCTGGGTTGATTCTCAAATGAGTTCTGCAGACTATCTTCAATAATCCTCATGCATTCTATTAGTCACACAAGGAAGACCTCTTATCTTCTCTTGACTGGCTTATATTTTTCTTGTAACTTTTCTTGGGTGTTGTCAACTACTGCTCAAATATTTCTTATTGTCCTCCAACAAAATGCCATTGATAAATTGACATCAGAAGATGCAATAATTTTTCACATTCTGGTCCCTTAGTTGGTTTTTTTAACCTGAGAGATAGTAGATTTTTGTTTTATTAAGAATGTGATATTTCTGTAATCAGAGGCTCCTCTGCTCATGCATGCCAGAATGAATTTTTCTGCTCAGATAAATCTGCATGTTTAGTTATTTTCATACGAACAAGCAAGTGAAAGAGATGCATCTGCTCCATGGATTTGCAAAAGGTCTCAGCAGTACTTGGTTGTAATTAACTTCTATTAGGCGTCCTACTCCATTGGAGGTTCTCCAAATAAAAAAAATTTACAGGCACAGAAGATGTATGTATTGCAGGCTTCAGATTTCTCATCAGATGTGTGATTTAGAGTAGTAATCATTTAGGTTTCTGTGCCTTTAAAGAATTAACAGTAAATATAAGTTAACTAAGACTCATTCGTCTCTAAAAGTATATGACTTCATGAGAATTTATAGAGCTCCAGCTACCCTTAGAGATAGACTGTTTCACCTGGCCAAGAGTCAAAGTTTTTATTCTTCATTGTCTTTTTGTTTTGTTTTCCTTTCAGAGTACTAAATGCTTTACTATTTTTCCCTTGAAATATCACCTGAGGTTAGAATTTAAAAATTGTGAAGTACGCCAAAGTTCCCTTTACCCTAGGGAAGAAGTCAGTATTATCCTGGTGTGTGGAGAGATGGGTGTGACAAGGCAATCTACTTTAAACTAAGGGTGAAATAACTAATTTCTCCTGAGACAATGCATAGGAACCTAGTAAACATAAAAACAAAGGTGATAAGTGGAACCCAGTGCACTGATAAATAGAATCCATCTGAGGCAACTCCCTACTTCTTCAAGTGTTACAAGTCAAGTGCTGCCATCTACAGAGAGATTTTCTAATCTGAAATTCTTTGAACACCATTCTCTGCTGTCTTCATCTGACAGCTGACCACTGAGAACTGACCGAATTTATATTTTGGTTTTAATTTCTGATTCTTCACTTTCTCCCTTGGATTGTACCCTCTTTTGTAATATATCTACTTCCAAAACAAGTGTAGTGTTATGTACACAATATGTGTTACTGACAAGATAGAAATGCTACTCTTTTTACATAAGCTGTTGCTTTAGAAGTAAAGAAAGTCTTTGTTATGAGATAATTGCATAGCCTTAACCAAGGTAGAGATAGGTGGGTGGCAAGTTATGAAGCGCACAAAGCTAGTCTATAGATTTTACCTAAAGCTCTTTTAAATTGAACTAGTGTCCATGATTGCTCTAATGATTTCCTGTACAAGACATTTCCATGTATTTTAAAAGATTTTAAAAATATTAATATGTGTATGTGTGTGCATCAATGTATGGGTATCTGTGTGTATGAACTCACGTACTCAAGGAGTACAGAAGGCATAGGATCCAAAATAATTGTGAGCTTCAAGCCGTTGGTTTTGAGAATTGAACTCTGATTCTCTGTGAGAGCAATACTTGGTTTAATCACTTGGCCTTCTCTTAAACTTCTTGTGTTTTCGTTTTTAAGATGTTACAAAGCTTCTTGTATGTCTTCTTGTAGGATTCTTGGCAGTGGGAGAGGGAGTTATCTGACTCTTTTGTCTGCTTCTGGGATCCTTTTCTTTCTACTGAGGTACCTCATCTAGCCTTAATATGAGGGGAAGTACCAAGTATCATAGTAACATTTTATGCCATGTTTTGTTCATATATCCCTGGGAGGCCTCCACATTTTTGAAGGAAAAAGAAAGAGTGGTTGGAAGGGAGGGACTGGAAGTAGAAGAGACGGAAAACTGTACTTAGGATGTAGTATATGAGAGAACAATAAGGTAGATAGATGATAGGTAGATAGATAGATAGATAGATAGATAGATAGATAGATAGATAATAGACAGATGTTATATATATAGATAGATGATAGAGAGATGTTAGATTCATGATAGATGAGATAGATCGATAGATAGATCGACCGATAGATAGATAGATGATAGATAGAAAGATAGAAAGATAGATAGATAGATAAATAGATAGATAATAGACAGATGTTACATAGATCGATAGATGGATAGATAGATAGATAATAGATGATAGATGTTAGATAGATAGATGATAGATAGATAATAGACAGATGTTACATAGATTGATAGATAGATAGATAGACAGATGTTATATATATAGATAGATGATAGATAGATGTTAGTTTCATGATAGATGAGATAGATCAATAGATAGATCGACTGACAGATAGATAGATAGATAGATAGAAAGAAAGAAAGATAGATAGATAGATAGATAGATAGATAGATAGATAGATAGATGATAGGCAGGTGTTAGATAAGTAGATAGATGATAGATGATAGATACATAGATGATAAGTAGATTAGATAGATGGACAAACAGATAGATAGATAGATAGATTACTCTGAAAATTCAAGGTTTTCACATGGGGAAACATAATTGAACAGTGAAACTATACATGACCACCAAGCCCCACTCCAAATCTATAGCTAAATATGAGAATTTTATAGAATGAGTATTTGGTGAAGGACAATGTCTCTTAAAGAAACATTGGAAGAGGGTTAACTGTACCCCAGAAGGTCCTATGAATATGTTAATTTGAAGTAGTGTTCTATAGATTTTTATACCTCGTTAATGTTTATTCTGAAATTGTGATGTGGCTATTGTGTTTGAACTATACATTTATCACACTAAGCAAGAGCAAAATATGCTTTAATTCAAATGTATCTAGTCTATATCAGAGGCAGCTTAGCACCTCTATATTGTTTTATAATCATATATGTGGTGAGGTTATTTTATATTGTAAAGTATATTGAAACTGTTGACAAACATAACACACACATACATACTTGAAAATACAAACTAACTTTTGTTTTTCTCTGTTCTATGGAACTCTTGAGAGCATTGAATGTATACATTTCTTTAAAGGCTATGGACTTGTCCAGACAACAAAATGACAAGATTCTGTATGACTTTCATTAGATGTTGTTCGTCCTATTTATTTTTCAGAAAAGAAAGTTACCAGAGACATATGCCCTGTAATCTGTAATTGCATTTTTCTATTCCTGTCAAGCAAGGTTTTGTCTCTCTGGCCTTTAACAGCTCATTTAGCCTCTCCAGCCCTTTACCCATCAGCAAAATGTAAATAGCTGAATTAATGTGAGTAAAGTACTTTGAAGATGAAAACTGCTCTCACTGTAAGTGGCAAAAGAACATTTCTTCCTGTATTGAAGAAACATTTATTGAACTTGGTGTCAATTCTGTGCAGAACACTTTAGAGATCACAGAGGTATACAAGGCATTGCCACAACGCCAGTAGAACCTAATAAAGTGTGAGGTTGTAAATAATTCAACCCAAGACTACAGGGCTGGTGGTCATAGCTTGCTGGTTTAAACTTTCTAGAGAAATTCACACTAACAGTAAACAGTAAGATTTTGTCAATGATATTGGACAGAAAGTCCTTGAAACTCCAGCCTTCCCGAATATTTCAGAACTGCACAACTTTTACCACCATTGAACTTTTGCTCCTAAAGGAGAGTCCTTTAAAAAATAAAATAGATTTCCCTCTTCTTTCTTTCATTGAACCAGAGTTTAGCTTTGCAATCAAGGCTGATTGTTTGATGCCAGCTCCATGAGCTGGAAGTTCAGGTATCTGTTTCCATATTCCACTTACCACTTGGGTTTTAAAATCTCTCAAGCAAAGTTGAATGTGATTTCAAGAATGAATATACTCTAAAATCATGATAACAGTAAATATACCCAATAAAAAATATATTATGCTAATTTATACACAAATATTTTTTCAATTTATTATTAAATCTTACTCATGATCATCTCTGGAAAGGAGAGGGGAGAAATTCAAGTTCAGCCGTTCTCAACCAACTATACTCATGGAAACAGAGGTGCTACTGTTTGATGGGCTGTAACTTTGTTCAGTGATGCTTCTTGACACTAAAGAAACACAAGCAATTCTGAGGCAGAACACAGTCACTCCTTCTAGTATCTCCAGAAAACAGGCTTGGGTGGATGGACAAATAGTTGACAGGAGTTTTCAGTTTTCTCCATGTGCCACTAAAGTTAGATGTTTAAAAAAATCAGTCTACACAACTGAGAGGGCATGGAGAAATCGTCATTCATGAGTTCTTCATCTATAAAATGGGATAACAACCTGTTTGTAGAGCTTTTATGCCAGGAAATGGGAGCCCAAGTAAGCCTTGTGCTTTACCATGCTACCTGGCATTTTTGACTACTAACATTATGACCACAGTATAAAGAAATCTTATGGCTATTTCCCTCCCAAGAATCAGGTAGCTAAATTATGTTTTGGAGTGAATTCATGGAAAAATGCTAAGGCAGCCTAGACAGTTTCTCTATAGCATCAAAATGACAGCTTTTATTGTTATTAATTTCAGCCTTTATAGAGGAGTCAACATTACTATTACCTGAGCACATTCTCAACGTAGTCAAAGAGGACCTCTGTAATTTCAGCATGGAGGTTATAGTGAGTGTCTTTTAAAGCAATGATATTATCATCACCTTGCTCTCCATATTCCTTCCCATGACTTTCACAAAACAGCACATTTGTACAAAAAAATAGTTTTTCTTTAAGTTGATAATTGTTTTCCCATTCTGAGTATCTAATAATTATTATATTTTAATGTGATATACCTATATAATTTGGAATTTTATTTTTCTTTTTACAAAAGAAATACTACCATTTTAGATACATACAGGTGGAAAGCTGCTTAAGTAATGAGCTTCTCCACATTTGGCCTCACTAAATTCTATCCAATTTTACTGAGATTGGATATGTAGTAGTCAGAACTGCATCCAATTATCTAGTTTATACAGAGACAATGAAAGAAGCTTTGAAAATAAATGATACTTTGCTTTCATTTCCAGTTTTTCATCAGTTGGACTCCAAGAAAAAATGCTTTATTATCCAAACATATGTAAAAACGAGATATTTGACTAAGCTAGTTTCTCTTGTTTGTTTGGTTTTGTAACAGATGACCAAAATCAGAATGGTTTCCTTTGAGCTTTATCACTAGGAGGATTTAATTGTCTTTAGTTTGGTTTAGAGTTTGTGATAGTTTTGTTTGTTTTTTTTTTGTTTTAATACTTTCCTTCTTCTGAGTTTTTGGATTCAAGCAATTTATGTTCCTCCTGTTTAAAGATCAGATAGCTCCTAGCAATCAGAATGAGATTAATCGTATTCACTAGCTCCCCTCTACCCCGTTTTCTTTTTCCAACAAGGCAAGTCATCCATATCTCTCTGAACTGCACTGATGTAGATATCTGTGCAAACATTTGCAGTGTAAGCTCTGCCTGTCATTGCTAAACAATGCTGAGGTCCGCATAGCCTTACACTCACATGTTCTTGCTATCACAGAGTGTATTGGACTACCTTCAAAGGAAAAGGTATTTTGGCTATTGATTCCTAGTGTATGTATCCAGGACTCATTGTGTTCCTGGGGAACACAATGCCATTGTGTTCTCTCTCTCTCTCTCTCTCTCTCTCTCTCTCTCTCTCTCTCTCTCTCTCTCTCTCTCTCTCTTTCCATTTTTGCATGTGATGGTCTAGAACCACTAGTATCATAGACTTCCTTTCCTGAAGGCAGGCATGGCTGAGCAAACAAATGACCATGGTGGAAAAACTTCACCTTACTGGCCAATATGGTGAGCTCTCAATATGTTTGCCCAGGATACTGTCTTCGTAATTTCTTCTTACAGGGAAACAAATCTAGCAGCTGTTTTCCAGATGAAATGACAAAGGGAAGAACTCACAGCAAAGTATGGGAATATGTTACACACTACAATGACAGTAACATCAGCATGGTGAAGGATCATTCTGTTACTGGATTATCTTTATTTGATCCTCCCTAGAAATTACAAACCTGTACCCTTAAGCTAAACTGGAAAAAAATATTCTCTTTCCTGGTTCCTTTTTATTTAATACAAACAGACGAACAAACCTTTATTGTGTATAGTAAAAATGTGGAGATATTTTTATACTATTTGAAACTAATCCTAATGTGGATTAAGGACACACACACACACACACACACACACACAGAAAGAGAGGTAGAGACACAAAAACTTTACATTGTACACTTGTTACCATTGTGCTGTGTCAAGTCATGACTTCTTGGTCTTTGCTATATTCTGATTCTTGTGTTCCCCAGATGGAAAGGAAAGTGGGAATCTGTGTGATAAGATATCAACAGGATGAAAACCTGGTTATATTTGCTGCAAGGTTCATGCAGGACTGTAATGATGAAACAAAAAAAAGTGAGTAGGAAGATTGTAATAGACACAAAGTCTGAGTCTGAAAAACATAATGCTGGGACAAGGTTGGTTAAAAAATAATATTATCCACAGTACCTTTTGAATTAAATCAAAACAAAACAAAATCCCAATGCACCCTGTTGTTTAAAGTTTTAAGCATTATCATCATATATATGTGTGTGTGTACATATATATTTATACACACATATATGTACATGCACTTAAATTATATATTTATATAATATTCATATGTGCCTATCAATTATAAATATACATATATACACATGTATACATTCATATACATATAAAATATATTTAAATGTGTGATGCTTTGAGTTTACCTTATTTGTGAGCCATCATGTGGTTGCTGGGAATCGAACTCAGGACCTCTGGAAAGAGCAACCAGCTCTCTTAAACGCTGCGTCATCCCTCCAGCCCTACCTTATTTGGTTTTAAATATGAGCAGTGTTTAGGTACAAAAATAAATTGAGTATTAACTAAAGAAATCCATTTAAGTTTTACCTTGTCTTTTTAATGTTCTCTTTTGTTTTAATTTGGATTCCACCACTGTCATATGTAGAGTTGATAGGCTCTGATTCACATCGTCTGTCTCCACAGCAGAGAGAGGAAACAAGAGTGGCTGGGGAACTGCAAAGCAGAGCTATTAAATTTGTATTTACTGCTAATCATTTCAGCTCCTGGCAGGCAGCCTAACTGCAAGCACAGAGAGGATGCTCTGGAGAGTCATGGTCATATAACATTCTCAGTGACTTTTAGTAAGTCACACGGGTGGTGAAAACTCCTGGTTTAGTGGGTAAATATTATTACAGCTTAAGTTTTCTTGTGCTGTTTCCAACTCTGAATTTATTAAATATAATTTAATGAAACATGTAATTTAAAGAAATGAAGCAAAATGTGATTAGTATCTTCCTGTCCTGTCTTTTTAAGACAGCCAGTCAATGCATAAGCTCCTTAAAAGACGAAAACTAATCTAAGACTTTTTCTATGCATAACTTCCACTAATGTTAATGGATTTTTCTGGGCATACTTTCTATTAATGTTAATGAGATGCCCCCTTGAAGAAAAGAAAAGAAAAGAAAACCAATCTCCATTTGCTTAAAGTAGTTTCCAGTGTAGGCTGAGAATGAGTGTCTAATAATAAAATATACTGACTCCAAAGACAGGAAATTATTCACTCTCTAATTTTGCTTTCAACCTATCTCAGTTCCATTTCTAAAGTTGTAAATTCAGCAAATCTACTAGAAACACAACTGTATCAGTTGTATAAGTAGCACCAATACTTTTTCCCACTAAGGATCTCCCTTAAATTTAAACTGTTATAGAGACTTTTCTTCTTTCTCCTGAGTTACTCCTGTACCTACCACTTAAATAAACAATGTGTATTTGCAATGATGGAAGAATCATTAATTATGAGGCAGGGGAATTATTTACATAGGAGAAAAAAGACAGAAGTGGTGGATTTCTTGACATTTATTCAAGGTCATTCAGACATATCTATAGCAGAAAGAGCAATTCTAATATGTGTTGCAAACTCAATATATCAATCTTTGCATTAAAATTGTATGCTGAAAAGGGCATTATTTAAAATCCCACCTGGTAGCTGCCTTTTAATAGTTAGTCCTGGTGCCAAAATGGAAGGACTATATCTTTATCCCTAGGAATGTAATTTTCATTTTCCTTGCTATGGTTCTGGTTCCTTTCTGTGTTCCTTCCTATGGTCTCTTGAATAAAGTAGCACATTTTCTAGCACAGTAAACAGGTTACTCATAAGTCACTCATGATTTTCCAAAACAAAACACTGCCTTTTGTTAAAATGCCCTAGTTAGGCTATGCCACAGAAAGCACCAGAATGTGATGAATACTATGAGCCACTTACAAAGGTTACTTTGAAAAATACCCAAGGTCCATCATAACACCTTATTGTGAATGTGGGTGCATATTTATGTTCAACTCTGTAGAAAACACTCTTCTCTTCTCTTCTCTTCTCTTCTCTTCTCTTCTCTTCTCTTCTCTTCTCTTCTCTTCTCTTCTCTTCTCTTCTCTTCTCTTCTCTTCTCTTCTCTTCTCCTCTCCTCTCCTCTTCCCTCCCCTCCCCTCCCCTCCCCTCCCCTCTCCTCTCCTCTCCTCTCTTCTTTTCTTTTCTCATTAGTTTCCATGCCATCTGCAATTTGGCATTTATATCATTTTAACATCATACAAATGAAAATTTCATTAACTTTAAAGCCTGTCTATAACAGAAAATATATAGTCTTAGTTAATGTGCATTTTTATGAAAATAATATAAAGGTTTTTGTTGCTGTTTTGTTTTGTTGCTGTTATTCTTGTCACTGGGTTGTTCTAGTTTCATCTATTTTTTTTTTCAGTTTCAGGCTCAATTTGAAAACCAAAAAATTTTTTTAAAAAAAGAAATCAGTAGAGCCCTGTTAACTCCAGGACCTATGTCATGGTGAGCCCCTGTTTTTTTATTTAAGGCCAGATGTCTAGTTTTCTGTGGCTGAATGCAGGTGACAGAGAAAAATCTAGAGATTTGTTTCTGTTTTACAAAGAAATTTTGAAGCAAACACAAAATTGATTTTATCCAAGTGTGCAATTTATAGTCATTCAGTACTACTGATTTTCAAATTGTGGATAACTGACTTTAAGATTTTTCATATAGGATCGTTATCTTGTTTTCAGTAAATCAACCATTCTAGAGTTCCTGTGCTGAGCAGAAAGATCAGAATCCAAAGGGGGAGTTCCAAAGCAGCTTGGTTTTTAGCTATGGGTCTGCATGGAGCAGGGTATTTATTGGTCTGTGTGTCTAAATGGGGTGTAGTCACAGAGCAGTTCCAAATGGTGCAGGAGAGAAGACACGCTTGATGACAAATGTGTGGTAAACTCTGAATCCCTAGTTCAATAAGTTCAAAACAGCCAAAGCACTCATAGATACTAAAGTAGTAGGCTATTATGGAACATTTGAGGATCATCTTATGTAAAAAATCATTTTCATCCCTTTAAGTTAGGATTTGTAAATGCTTATCCAAGAAACCAGTTTTTAGATAATAAAAGTATGGTTTACCTTATAAGACATCCTAGAAAGGACAAACCTACTGGGAGACGAAAACATGACTCTTGCCAGGGACCTGGAAGAAGATGAGACAGGCTGCACTAAGACGGGATGGAATTTTATAAGTACGGCACAGCGTATTATTTTGCTACCACTGTGGCTGGGTAGCTGTATTCGTTCGTCATGGTAATTAAACAGTTTGATTTAAAGGTTAGGTTTATCTGATTCTGTGTATTAGTAATGGGAGGAAGCAGGCTTTCTTGAGAAGCCACCAATTATCCATAATAATATATCATAAATGATATTAAAATGATGTTCAGGGATCTGACAAACATAGACTAAAATAAGTTCAGGGTGTAAGTGTGGGTGTCAGCTGCTGTGTAAGACAAATTCTCAGTGCTGTGACTGCAGACACTGGTTAGGGTATGAACGTACTCTGTACTGTTACTCAGGACAGCCGGATCTGTCATGCTCAGTCACCAGTCCGTATCTCCATAACAGAATCAGCCAAGACACTGATCACAGCTCCTGGAACATGGGCTTGCTTGGTTTATAAACCCTGAATCCCACACTTTCCTAGGTTTTCCTCTGCTCACTTTCTGTTTCTGGCTTTTCCTCACATCCATGGCATGAAATTATTAGAGGTCCTGAGAGCCTCTGTGACTGTCCTGTTTCATACTCAGGCCCCTGGAGCTCCCATTTTCTCCTAGGCCTTTAATATCAGCCTTGATATTTCCAAATTTACTCTCAGTTACTGAATTCATATGTCCTTTCTATTGGCCAACTGAACTGTATTGATTTTAACTGCCAAAACTCAACATGATAAACCTGTGGATCGCTAGGTCTCCACAGCACGACCTCAACAGATGGCAGAATTGAATTCTGTTGTCTTTCTAAAACAGCAGCATACGTGCTTCACACAGTTTCCTACACTCACATTCTTCTCTCAGTAATCTTGCTGGATATACTTCAATATGATATGATTATAATTAAAATCTACTCAATATTATCCACATCTTGCCATTGGAGCAGTCTACTAATGCCCTTTGTACTTATGTTTTAGGTTCTTCTCTGTTCATAGGAAATCCGAAAACAAACTTTATAACCTTTCTATTTTTTAAAATTTAGACAGGATCTTTCTAGGAAGCTCTGGATGTCCTTGAACTGCTATGTAAATGAGTCTGATCTCTAACTCACATAGAACCTGCCTGCCTTTGCTTGCTGGATGCTGGAATTAAAGATGTGCAGCACCATGCCTGTTGAGAACATTCTAAATCTTCAACCTAATGAAATCAATAGTCCCTTCAGAATCCTCCCAATCTATCTACCTCAAGCATAGTAAAAACTAAACCTTTCCAGTGTCCTATGAGTTCTGACATAACATGAGATGTTCCCTTCCCCAGTCTTCTTTAGCCGTGTTGGCCTTCCCACCTATGCTGCGTATTTTGCCTTTGAACCTTTTTTCCATCTGATGGCCTGAAATATTTTTTGTTTAAGACATCATTGCTCTTTGACTGACTTCCTTTTTAGTGATGGCTGCTCTGGCCACTCTTCCCAGGCCACCTGCTCAGCCTTTCAACACATTTCTCCAATAATTTCATTTATTTCTCTCTTTTTGTTTACCTATACAGTCTATCGTGAAAACTGCATGAGTTCAGATGTTTTTATGTGTTGGCTTAATCACTTCCAGTATCTAGAACTGTCTGAAAGTCAGAAGTTTTAAGTAAACACTGGTCCAGATAATTAATTTAATTGTAATTACATTAAAAATTCTTCAATAGACTGAGTACTACAAATGTCTTAATGTAGATTTCTTCCTGTAGATTCCTCTCTAGATCTTTAGAGAATGGAAGGAATAGTTATCTTTCTAGGAAAAATTGCTCAGGAGAGCTGCAGAAAAATAAAATTAGTTCTGTTTTCCACTGTGAGCCAGCCAGAAGCTTGCTTTTACCTGCATTTAGGTTGCTTCCTAAACAATAAGAAATACAGCATATCATACTCCTGTACATTTATTCAGGAAATGTAATGAGAAAGATTGACCAAGCAAATTTTAGACGTTGGCAAATGTCCCTGTTAAAATGTCCAAATCTACAGATAGTGTGGGTAAAATCTATCTACTGAGTATCAAATAAACTTATAAAACAGAAACAACAACAACAAAAGAAAGGAAGAAAATGAAGGAAATAGCAATATCTGGTATGTAGAAGGATCTCAATAGACGTATTTCCAAAAGCTGAGGGAGGAGATCACACTGCACACAGATCTAGTCTCATTTTGAAAAGAAAAGGCAGAAATTTCTATTACCATGGTGACTGTTGTTTCTCAGAACTGGATGAATATTTGTGCTGGCAACATTCATGGAACACACTAGAACTTGTAGCCTGCTGCTGGGTGCATCTCTTCACACCCCTTCTATGGGAGCAAGTTTTATCAGAAGAGATCAAAATGTCTTCTGATAGGCAAACACAAAGGAAACAGGCTCATGCTTGTGAAACTAGCAAGGGGAGAGGGATTGCAGTTTCCTTGCATGCTAGCTTCCAGAGAGGCCATTGGAAGGGGAAGTTCATGCTAGGCCACTTAAGATAATTAGAGCAGTCAAGTGTCAGGCTTCGCTGTGGACTTCATTAATGCAGCTCCTCAGAGGAGAATTTTTACTTGGGAAAATTAGCCCTGTGCTCTCAATAGCACTGAACAGACATCTTTCAGCCCCAGGTGAGGATCCAAGAATCTCCATTATCACCTCTGATATCAAAAGAGAAGGTACTTTGATTCATTGTCACATTCAGATGAGTGAGGAAAGATGTTCCTCAAAATGTATGAATAGATTTTGATAAACAAATGGACTTTTAAAAAGATATTTAAGCTGCAAGCATATGTGCTAGAGTGGAGTGTAGCTGTCTAGACACAAAGGCTTCTAGATACAAGGATTGCATTCGTTTTGTTCAGCATAAACTAACACCAAGAGAAGCTTAGGAAATTCAGCAACTGTACCACTTTCGCTGTAATGCTTTTGTACAGGAGTAGAGTCAGCCTTTGTTGATTTCTTTTTTAATGTGTTTCCCTCTGCACTTTGTATGCTGTTTCACAGTAAATAACTCTGGCAGGCTTTAAGAAAATTCTATTTCATATGGTTTACTTTAGATGCATCCATTAAATGCATCAATGATTAAATCCCAGCAAGCTTTATAACAAAATGCTATGATGATGCCTTTTATCCCAATAAGAAAATCATATTCTATATCTCTGCTTCCTGCTTTACTTTATAACTTCCTGGTCAAGAGGCATTTTATAGAATATATAGAACTTGAAACACAGTATTAAGCATTTAACGAAGTTCTGCTTGCTACCCCTGTGACCATTGCTAAATCTCTTTGACTTTGTTTTCACTGTCTCTAAAATACACACTTTGCTCCCTTGCTCCTAAAGCAATTGTAAGAATTAAGTGAGATGAGATAAAGAAGCTGCTCTCATGTCTGGCATCTTGCAATTATTTAACAATAAACTGCTTCTATCATTACTATTACAGTCTAAGTTCAAATATCAGCAATTAATCTATGTCATGATTAGTCCCTAGATCCTCGCAAATGGTCAGAGATTTCCTGATAACCCTTAAAATGTTTTAATAGAAGTATAATCTTCATGGCTATATTGAATACTACAGTAGAGACTGAAAATATGAGAGATTTGTTTATCAATATGTAGAAAAGCTTATTTTTCATGCCTTAGTTTGGTTTGTTGTAATAAGTTCCAAAAAGGGACATAGAGAATAGCATTATCAAATCAGTAAATTCAATGAGTGTGTTATCTACTTTAATGAAATATTTATCTATATGCAAACAGTCTAAGCCTGGGAATGGATGTCTGTACTGAAATCTCATATTATCCACGGTGTGCACTGTCATTATACAACGGAATGATGATTTTAAAGAAGTAATTGGTCTTAAAAACTGTTCAGGATGAAGTTCTCATGTTGCATATATAAAAGTAAATTAGAAATGATGTTGTGAATAATAATTTACTACTATTTATTCTCAGCCTAGGGTCTATATTTTGCCCTAATATAAACAGTGTGAGTGAATGTGTGCATGTGTGTGTTTATGCTTCAGTATTAGGATTTTAGATATTTTCATAATATTTAATCATTTGTCATAAAGGTTTAGTATATTGTAACCACTTTTGAAAAGACTTTTGAGATTTTTTTATTGATGTTTTTATCTTAACTTAATTTTGTTTGAGACTGTTCTAAGAATTAAAATAAACTTAGTGGCTGGGTGGTGGTGGCACATGCCTTTAATCCCAGCACTTGGGCGGCAGACTCAGTCAGATTTCTGAGTTCGAGGCCAGCCTAGTCTACAGAGTGAGTTCCAGAACAGCCAGGGCTACACAGAGAAACCCTGTCTTGAAAAACCACCACCACCACCACCAACAAAAATCAAAAAATCAAAACAATAAGCTTAGTGTGCATATATATGGGAGGCAAAGTGGAAAACATCACAAATCTTCTATCAAATTATTTATTTACTTTCCTCTTTATTACTGTCTTGTTGATACAGCATCACTTTTATGAGCTATTGAGCTCAGCAAGTTTAATGGAGTTCTAAAAAACCAGTTGAGAGCTTGAAAGCATATAGGTCTTGCTTTTCATGAAGCAAAAAATATGGGAGAAACAATCCTAAGAAGCAGTTTTATGTGTGATATTTATGAAAATGCCTTTTTGTATTATTTTGCTTGAACTCTAGTGGAAAGCTATATTAGGATCAAAACTGAAATACAAAAATGACTGAAATAAATACAGGAAAGTAGTATTGAAATGGGCTGGTTAGGTGGCAGTATGGAGGACTGATAGACAAAGCAAGAGGTTTTCTGTGCGTTCTTCCATGGTACCTCCATTTGTCTTTTTATCTAAAACGGAATTTTAAAACAAAATCTCTTGAGCTAGGATTGCAAGATACTCTCCCTTCAACCTGAAAAAGCCATTTTTACATTTTACATTCAAATGATAGATTTAATTTTTAAATGAACCTTCTCTTTGAATAACTCACTGTCTCTGGTGAGGTTTCACAACATCCTAATCCCTGCCACAGGCTTTTGACATGGCAAAGACAGCTGTGATTATAGAGGAAGGGAAACTCCATACTATATTTCTTTTGAGATTTGTCAGCAGGATTTCTGCACACAAATGATGGTGGCTTCCACTTACCTTGCTTGGACAACATACAGCCATGGCTCAGCCATTTACATTTGTCACAGCCCTGAAAAGTAAGCCAGAAGAATTGAATAAATTTGAATTGCTGGTATGGGTTTATCAAATTAGAAAAAAAGTCTGGTCACCCTGTTTTCCGAAAATTAAAAATTAATGTTTAGGTATCTTAATGTTGTTAATGAAGCATAAAAAGATGTGGTGACTATTCAAGATTCAATTATTATATGCTGATTTTCAAGTTAATATGTGGAGCAATTCTGACTTGGATCAAGTGACAGAGCACTCTGTGTCAGGGACATATAGTTTAAAGCAGACAAGAAAGTCTACTAGCACTGAAATATAATAATAGTGTCTCTCAAACAAAAATGGACCCATTTGAAATTCTACTGTATGTGTAAAGGTGACCTTCCTTAGTGACATAAACTATACTCAGGACGTGTGCTTTAACAAGCATGTGATGTGCTGTGTTATATCATTATCCATTTTGCAGCCTCTGGAATGGAAACCAGGGGCTCTCTTCCTCTGTAGCTGCAAAGGACTCAGTAACCCCAGAATCCTGAGACATCACTCCTTTGTAGAAATCCGTCACATCTGACTTTTGCCATCTTTCTACTCCGTCTTGCACAATGATCATGGAGCCTGGATCCTTGGGAGGAAAGGCTGAGCAATAAATGTTCCATTGAATCCAGTTCATTGCTGTGCCTGCTATACAGCAATAGAGCCTGCTTTTAATTTTGAAGATAATAGACACAGAGCCAGAGACAAATTCACCTCCTCTTTCTCAACTTATTTCCTTCCTTCTTTTCTTCCTTTCTTCCTTCCATCCTTCCCTCCTTCCTTCCTCCCACTTTTCACTTGTTTATTGTTAAGAAATTGGTGCAAGGTGTAGATTAGTGGAATTTTTATTTCGCAGAAGTGCTTTCTCTTTTTAATTTTATTAATTATTTGAGAATTGTGTACAGCTTCCTTTTCCTCAACTCCTCACCATTCCATGCCTGATCTTTTCCCATCCAAATGTGTGTTTCTTTACCTCTCCTTTTTTCCTATCAAGGCCAAATTGTACAGCACAAATATTCTTGAATTCTTCTCTTCAATGGGAGAGAAAAAAGACTCTCTCATTCCCAGTAGCTGATGTTGCCAATAACATGCCAGCTATGGGTTGGGATTTATGCACAATTTACTTCTGCTGGTAATTATTCTGGCTTGTGCTTGCACAAGTCTTGAGCACGTTGTCACAACCAAAGTGTGTTAGTACTTTCATCTGCTTTGCTGTGTTCTGAAGACACTGCTTCTTTGTAGAAATGTATCACTTCTGAGATTTGTCATCTTTCCACTCTATATTCTACAGTGATCATGGAACCTGGAGGCTCAGGAGGAAGGGGCAGGGAATAAATGTTCCATTGTATTCTGTAATATCTTATTCTGTGCACCTTTAGCCAGTTGTAAGTTTCTGTGTTAATTAGTATCTACTGTAAATAGAAGCTTCTCAGATGAGGGTTGAAAGAGGCATTAATTTATGTATATATTGGTAAGTCATGATTTCAGTTTAATACTACTACCTACTAAACAAATAATAGTTCTGGGATCTCTTCTATAGCCTACGTCCTATTTCGCTATAGATTATTTTCACAAGTAAAGATGTCAAGTATGGATTTCATCTCGTGAGTGAGACTTAAATCCAATCACAAAGTGGTTGATTACTCATATGGTATTCATTCACTAGTACATAAATGGAAGTGTTTTCCTAAGCCAGTCATTACTGTAGCTTAAAGGCTCACAGCTGTGAACAATGTTTTATAACTTCTAACAGACTGTAGCTGGTATAGCACCTTCCACTCCTCTGAAAGCTAGCTGGCATAGATGAAGCTTCCATGTCATTTCCAATTTAATTTCTCCATGATCTATGACCCAAGTATATGATATCCTCAGCAATATAGTCTTACTGTCAAGCTATGAAGAGTAAACAAAAACACTGGCAAAATCTGTAATGCTTGGAAGTATGTGAGATCTAATAGACCAATGATTCCAAAGAATTAACTCATGGGAACTTTTGTTCATTAACCTGCAATGTCTAATAGAGGCATCATTGCTTTGTCGTAAGAGCAAATTCTCTCTCTCTCTCTCTCTCTCTCTCTCTCTCTCTCTCTCTCTCTCTCATTCTCTCTCTCTTTCTCTCTCTCTTTCTCTCCCTCTCCTCCCCCCTCCTCTCCCCTCCTCTCCTCTCTCCATACCCTAAAACACAGATGTTTCATGTCTTACCTCATTTGTGTATATCAGCTTCAAATGTTCAAATATGTGGGTTTCATCTGTAATATGCAGAGAGGTCAGGTCACTGCTAAGGGCTCACAGAAAAAAGATTTCAAGGAAAAAATGCTCTCTTTCCAAATTTTTTTCCAATTGAAAAAGAATTACAATGACATTTTCAAGTTAATGTTACAAATTGTGTATTTAAAAATGATTTGCTATACCATATTATGATGTTTGGAAGCCTAAACAAAGACTCCAGTGTAATTTACATTCTGTATTATTACACATTTCTATCCATGACTCCTCTCTGTATATTATAACTCACTGTTCAGGGTATAATTTGCAGGCTTGCCAATCTCTGACTTTATAGAAAGCGAACAATCTAAGGATTCACCTCAGACTGGCTGAGTCAAATCTGTTTTTTGTCAAGATACCAATGTGACTTATGAATACACTGAAGTTTGAGAATTCTAAGCCGATAGTAATACTTTTCAGTTTCCACAGTGAGGGACATAGTCTGTGGAGACCACTGGACCTTCCCTGTACATTTGAAGACTTGCCTTTATATTCATTTATTCAACTACATAGAATTTATTTTTGAAGTGGGAATAGTTCCTACATTAGAAGAAATAATATATGTCCCTATATGTAGTTTATTTAAGATATAAACTTAGAACCAACATCCTGCCCTTGCTGTATAGTTGAGACAGTACTATACTACAGGAATTACATTAAATTTTTTTAGCAATGGAGGTCATTCAAATAGTTTTTACAATGCAGTTTCTGATGCATCAAATTTTTGTCATGCTCTTATCAAAATGTATAGATTTTTTTCTGACAATCTTAAGCTTTACAATTTGTGTCATTGAATTGGTGAAGATCGAGCTCAATGAAGCTCTTTTAGTAGAGAAACACAAGTCTACTGCTTTGTCTGCCAGCTAAAATTAGTCGTTCTGCTTTAAGCCATGGATATAGACACACATTGTTTTTGAATAGGTGTAATCAACTACTTAATCTTAGGATCTACCTTCTCTTTACTGTTTGCTAATTATGTATTGTCTTTACAAAAAACACTTTCCAAACTTCATTTTGGTCTCAGATGTTTCCTGCAAACATACACTTGCAATTGCTCATTCACAGTTTGTATCTGTGTTTAGACTTAGAATGATAATCTCTCCCATCTCACTTTATCACCCCTCCTTATATATGCGAATTAAAGACCTTGACAAAAAACCTTATTTTGTAACTCAAATGCTGATACTATTTTGCACAAAAGTGTAGGAGTTTGGCTGGCAGAATAGGATTCTAGTCTCCATTTTTAGGATTCTAATGTCTGCTGCTTATTTTGTGATGTTCCACCAAAATGTGAAAAGGATTGAATAAATCTGAAGACATTCCACCAGAAATCTACTCCTAATTCTTTTTTTTTTTTTTTTTTTTTGAGACAGGGTTTCTCTGTGTAGCCCCCGCTGTCCTGGAACTCACTCTGTAGACCAGGCTGGCCTCAAACTCAGAAATCCACCTGCCTCTGCCTCCCAAGTGCTGGGATTAAATGTGTGTGCCACCACCGCCTGACAATTGTTTTTTCCTAATTCTTTTCTTGTGTAAACAGATTCTGGTTTAAAAAGAAACAATTGTGAACAAACATTGTAAAAATCTTTTATCTCAAAAATTTCAAGCACACATACATTAAATAATAGAGAATAAAAGGCCACTTTACTTTATGTTTGTTGTTCAGTTAAGAAAATCATTGTTGTCTCTTCCCCTCTTCTCAGGCAATGAATTGACGATCACCTCATAAATATTTTAGAAAAAGACAGTGGTGTGGTATATATTCCTGTATTAGAGAGAAGGGTACCTCATTCATTCTGTAGATTTTAAAAAAACACACAGTGTTAGCTTAATTGAAATGAATACACTGTGAAATTGTAGACTCTGAAAGTTGTGTTGGAGGGGCAGGTTACCTTTTTCTGCTCGTTAGAAAAGGAGACAATGGGAAGCTACAGGCATGCTCCTTCATTTAAAGAAGACCTGTAGTGTGTGTGATTCAAAGATGCTGTTTTAGATATGCAAAGCAAGTTTAGAAATGGATTCTGAGAACACCTTTGCCTGTTTTTTTAAATAGTCTGACTCTATTGGCATCCCCAGAAAGACCAGGAAATGGTTTGAGTTTCAACTTCAGTTTGTGTGTTTGAGTAGAGGATTCCTTTCCATTAGGGCTGTCTATTTTCCCTTTCCACTTCTTTCCCAAACACTGGCAAAGAACTCTAGTTGACAATTCCTTTCTTATTGCCAACCTCATAGTTCAGGCTGCATATCTAATTACTCCTATGAGCATGCCATAGCTTTAATTTTGGTGAGTTTTTCAAGCTTCCTCAAATCATTGGTTAGAGCCTCTAATGTTATGTCATCAACCTTGTCAATAAGCTTCAACTGCTGTAGACAAGCTGGGTTAAAATCAATAAAATTTCATCACTTTTTGTGTTGTACCAGTATATAGTACAAATCATTATTTTTCCAGCTTATGTTTCTGTTCATAAAAATAAAAATGGAGAGGTTATGTCTTAAGGTGTATTTGTAAAGTTTCAAATATCTGGCAAGAAATCTAATCACTATTACTTTAAGATTAGTAAATATAATTGAATAACATCAAATGAACCTATTAACATT
Source organism: Grammomys surdaster (assembly GCF_004785775.1). Classification (NCBI taxonomy): domain Eukaryota; kingdom Metazoa; phylum Chordata; class Mammalia; order Rodentia; family Muridae; genus Grammomys; species Grammomys surdaster. Next base: position 3,157,758 of record NW_021604607.1, on the reverse strand, counting down.
TCCTTTATAAATCTTGTTAATCATATGAATTGCTTATAAATTGAGCATAAGCATACATACATGTGTAATTCATATATAATAGACAGCTATTGTTTACATTAGATCTACATTAATGGTTTGAGGAGATAACTATAAATAACTAAGGCATAAAACTTCAGATTCCAAACATGAATGTGACTCCTACCTTCTGGATTATTCTTCATGTTAGTTTTGTATACCTGAATTTTCATTTTCTCACAATATAGGCAGTTGTGACTACTAGCTAAGCCAAGAATATGCAATAGCCCAGGCCACAGATTCTGGATTTGTATCTCAAGTTTCCATGCACCACTAATTCTGTAAAGTTGAGAAAGTTATTTACCATGTGAGACTCAAGTCCTAAATAATGTGGTGATGATAATGGCATTATCTTCATTAATTTGTTATTATGATTAATAAAATTTAATGCACAAAGAATACTGGGTTTTGCTATTTTGTAAGCCTGGATAACCTTCGGGTACCCTTATATGAGTTTCTTCTGTAGTACTAAGCTCTTAATTATAATACCTTAATGACTCTCTTTGTAATGGTCATGTGAGTGTGCTTATGTATCCATGTATATATGTATATGATTTATAATATACTTTGTTTTCAGGGAAATTTTAGGTTCAAGAAAATATTGAGAACGTATACAAATTTCTGTTAGTCTTTGCCTTTGTATATTTGTGGCTTTTCCTGCCACCAATACCTCTTACAAGTGTTGTGTCTTTGTTACAGTGGTAACACTGTATTAACACACCTTATGCAAAGTTCATAGTTTACCATAACAGCAGGTATTTGAAAAAATGGCGTCATGGTCCAGCTAGCTCCTGGCCACCGCCAAGTTCCCGCTCTATGTTCCCACTCTAACCACGGCACAAGCCAGGAGCACCGGCCCTGACCCACAAGACGTAGGGGCTCTTGCCTCCACTGGTCACCTCCATAGACTCTATGGCAATGGACCCTGGGGCCAACTGTGCCACCATCATAGTGCTCAGCTCAACCCCAGACAATAACCGACATCTTTTCAGTACTCAGTAGAAATAATACTTAATATTTAAGATTATCCAATGGATTTGTGTATTAGCAAATGTTCAATACACAAGGTGCCCACACAATTAGAATTTTTAACTCAATATCTAATCTTTTGGCATGAATAACTACCTGAGACAACTAGAGACATGTACATCTGCCTCCATCTTGCTTATCTTCTTCTTTTTCTCCTTCCTTTCTCCTTCCTTCCTCCTCCAAACTCCTAGCTCCACTTAACTCTTCTACTGCCCAATCACAGAACTACAATGCACATACAATGGGCAGTAAAGGTGCTACAACAGTTCACCTTCTGATTCCATGTTTATATTGTGATTCACCTTGGAAAATTAGGTAATAGCATAGTCACCATTATGGTGTCTCACAGAATATATTCCTGACACTAACATTCTTCTAAGCTATACTTACTCAGTCCTTCTTCCCCTCTGGCTTCAGGCAAACCTGGAGTTTTCTATTGTCTCCATAATTTTGTCTTTCTGTCATGTCACATCCTGTATCCATCAACTTCCCAGGCTTGAGTTCCTGCCTTTAGTTACATTCCATGCGTTATTTTGGCTTTGCAATAGCAAAATACCTGATGAAAGAAATTGGTTTTAAAAAGGGTTTATTTTGGCTCACTGTTTGAGGGATAATGTCTACCATAGATGGGTAGGTTTGGCAATACGAGTATGAAACAACTATTCATGTTTTATCCTCAATTTCAACATAGAAAAGGAGGAATGTTCATGGATTTACCGTGTTCTTCCTTTCTTCCTTTTCATGAAGTCTCTCTGCTTGAGAAAATGGAGTGGTAGTACCCATAATCAAGGTGGTTATTCTCACCTGTTAACAGTTTATAAAAATTCACTTTACAGACATGTTCAGAGGTGGATCTCCCACTTAATGCAAAAGTCATGCTGGGTATAGTGACACACATCTTTTACCAACACTCTGGAGGCAAAGGCAGTGGCAAATCTTTGATTTTGAGGCTAGCAGAGGATAAACAGGGTTATGCAGAGAAACTCTATCTAGAAAAACAAAACCAAAAAGAAACAAACAATCAAACAAACAAACAAAAAAAGGAAAAACAGAAAAGAAAAGGAAAAAGAAAAATCCAATCAGGCTGACAATGAAGATTAACAACCACCAATGTGCAGTTAAGGTTGCTTTCTGACTGTGTAAGCTTGTTGACCTGTATCTTAATTACTGCTTGACATTCTCTTGTCTGAATATACACTATTTTGTTGATCTGTAGATCATCTTGATTGCTTTCAAGTTTGTGAAATGCTAAATAATGTTGTGGTAAATATTCATGTGGAGGCTTTTGTGTGTACATGAGATTTTAGCTCTCTTGGGTAAATAAATGTCTAGATCTATATACTATAAGCATTTTCAGTTTTGTGAGCAATTATCTAAATATTTTAAAGTGGCTGCAATCCCACTAGAAATGCATAAAAAATATTGTTCTTTTTGTACCTCAATATCTGGTGCTGTCAGTTTTATATCTTATCAATTTTAATAAATATAGTGGCATCTCACTGTTGTTCTAATAGCCAGCCCCGTGTTTGTGTTTTGATTAAAACATTTTATGAGTTCTTTGTATAATTTTAGTTGCAGATGTTTTCAATGATTTTGTTGTTGATGATGTTGTTGTTATCAAACCAGTGATTTTTAGGATCTATTTAGAAAGAGTCTTGCACTGTTGTGTAAAGGCCTGATATATGTGAATTTTACCTTTAAGATAAGGAAACACCACTGATTTTCTTTCAAGTCCTCATGGTCTTTTCCTACTTGAACAGAAGTATTCAAAAGTTTATAACTAACCAACTAACTGATAAATGTTTCATGGTAGGGATTTAAATTACAGACTCCAAATTGAAGAATTCTCTGGAAATTCTAAACTAGTAGTATCAAACAGAAATTCAAATTACAATCTACCTGTTTCACTTTTAAAACCTTAATGTGAATTATAGATAAATATCAAGGGCAAAGAGTATTACAGAAAGAAAGCTAGGAGATCCTCTAAGACTTGGAACCAAACTTTCTACAGACACTTTGGAACCAGAGATTCACAGATAGGTTACCTGGATAGGTAAAACTGTGGTCACTGGATCACAGAACAGATTCGTTTAGAGAACATATAGGCAAGCATTTGCTTGGCATAGACTTCACAGGTCCTGGACCAGTGAAATAGCCCAGGGGCTGGGAGCCATGAAAGCATTTGGACCTGAGTTCAGATTCCAGCAACTAAGTAGCAAGATTAATATGGCCATCCACATCCATGATCCCAGTGCTAGGGTAAGGGAGGCAGAGATTCCAGGAGAACTTCTGTAGCTTGTGGCCACCAGTGTAGATGAAAAACTGCAAACTCCAGTTTCAGTGACAGCTCTTGTTTCAAGACAATAAGGAGGTGAAGAGAGAGAGAGAGAGAGAGAGAGAGAGAGAGAGAGAGAGAGAGGGAG
>NW_021604607.1:3146765-3154149 GCF_004785775.1 Grammomys surdaster | reverse complement strand
CCCGACTTCTCTGGGAGGGAGGGAGGGAGGGAGGGAGGGAGGGAGGGAAATCTACTCAAAATCTTTCATAGTTTGTGCAGAGAAGACATACATTCAGTAGTGATAGAAAAAGAAAAGGAAGAGAGTAATTAATTTTTGGCTGAAGATAGGTCATTGATTTGTTCAACATATTTTAAATTTCTACTGGGTGCCCCGACCCGCAGGGAATTCAGTGAGGACCTGGGGGTGGGGGGAAGAGGACGAATGGAAGGACAAGAGACAGAAAGAAGGAGTGCCTGTCTAAACATCTGATCAAGTGCTTAAACTTTATTGTTCAGGCTGCCATTACAAAGACAAGCAGGCAGGAAGTTTATCTAAGGGTCAGAGTCCAGGGCTATCCCACCAAAGACTCTCATTTCCTGTTACCCATAATCGCAGTGCTCCCACAAACATTCCTTAGCTCCAGCTGCTTATCTAGTTACTATTTTCGCACAGGCAAGAGGGCAATAAACATTCCTTAGTTCAGCTGCTTATCTAATGTTTCTTATCTAGCTAGTATTTTCCTACAGGCAAAAGGGTAATAAGGTCTTGGCTCCCAGCAACTGGGGTCCTTGCTTCATGCTAGCCAATAGGGGAATTTGGGGATTAGCTGTGATAGTCTAAGCATGGGGAGTAAAAGCTTCAGGAAATAACCTTATGAGAAACTTCTAGAAGACTTAGCATTTGAATTGGTCTTAAGTGGATGTATGATTAGAGTACTTGGAGACTGGACTGAGGAAAGCTGAAGTATTTTTCAGGCACTACAGTGTAGGCATCAGAGGCTGTATGTTCTGAGAAAAAGAAATCTGCTGTTTTCGATTTTCTTTTCATGATCATTTTAGATCTAGAACATTATAATCAATACACTATCAAGTTTTATTACTGAGGATTTAATTTGCTGTAGACATTATTAAAGCATTTCTTTGTTTTCCTTTCAGGTAGTGTCTCACTGAATAGTACGAGCTGGCCTTAAATTATTGCCTCATGCTTCAGCCTATCGATTGGTATTGGCAGCATTGAGCACTATGCCTGAGCAGTTATTACTTAATAACTTTATCTCTAGTGGATAACACCCCTTAAGGGACTGAAACACTTAAACACATATTTGTTTCTTAATCTCATACTTTACATTAAAGCCATGATGAAGAACTTCAACCTTAAACTTCTAACTCTGTAAGAGAGTTTCCAAATTAAAATATTTTAAAAGTATGTGTCAAGATTCCTGAAAAATCAAAATAGTGAAAGAGAAGGTGGAGGGAAAGAAGAGGGAAGGATAGGTAGTGGGTAGCAAGTGAGACTGAGAATCAGTGTAGACTCACTAAGATTAAGCCAGAAACTTCAGCCTTATGTAATGAAATTTTGTTAATGGAGAAGCTAAACAGGGAAGGGCTCTACTTGCCTGAGAAGTGCAAGCATAGGAGAGAAGTCAATCTCGTGGTTTGGCTCTGGCTTAGATTTTATGTTCTTTAGGCAGAATGATATTGATTACTAGTAGGGATAAGATGAATCCAAAATGTATCAACCTGAGACAAACAAGAGTAGGTATCTTACCCAGTAGAAATGGAATGGATATTTTGGATGAAGCCTGGGGTTGAAACAAGGACACCAAAGATGGGTTCCTGAGAAGATGGTTCAAGGCCTGTCCTTCCATTTTCAACTCTACAAAAATGTGATCTGCATAATGAGCATGTCCACAACTAGTGAGTGGATATTTAATAATTCAGACAAGACCTGGATGATGGTTTTGTAGTCAAGAATACTGCTGAACTTCCAAAGGACCTGGCTTTGTTTTCCAGTATACCCATAAATAGCTCAAAAACAATTTTGAGCTCCAATTTTAGGGCATCCCATATCCTCTTCTAAACTACAGACAACAAGAATGCTCATAATGTGCTTCACACAAGTATGACAACACTCATAAGCACAAAATTAACATGAATAAATAATTTAAAGGTGGATGTTATGTAGATGAAAGAATTTCATATGGAAATTTGTAAACTATGCAAAATGCACATTACATACTACCATTGTTACTAGATGACATTATGACCTCTTAGAATCCAAGATTCTGAATGGGCAGATAAATTTCACATACAATGATGCTTCAGCAGAAGTCAAGTTGTAGACACAAGAAGCCTTGAAAACTGTCTTCAAGTCTGAAAGTGTCAGTAAGGGGAATACCAATTATATTGATTCCTAATGTTAACCTGTGAGAGAGATGACACTTTCATCAAAAGAATTTTTAAATGAAGGATTAGATTGAAGAAGCATTTATAGTTACATGTTTCCTGTAAAATTTATCTAACATGTATTCAAGGATATTTTTATAAAATAATATTTATTGCATGACTGACACATTTGTGTGTGTTATATCCCACTGATAGAGGGAAACATTGTCTCTACGTTTAATCATTGTTTAACAATTTCCTGTCATTTATATAACGAATAAGAGTTGTTTTCAATCCACATGTCCCTCTCTCATCCACCTTCCTTCCTCCCTTTCCCACTGAAGCAGAAACCCTTCTTTCATGAAGTCCCTTCCTATTTCCTTTATTTCTCTGCGTATCCCATAGTTTAGTCCTTTTTGGTTTTCTTTTCTATCTAATTAAAATGGATGGAGGGCTATTTAGGCAAGTAAATGAAGCTTAGGAGTGGCACTGAAGAAAATGATATGCACTTCCCCAGGAAGGGTTAACTGCCAATATTCCCTCAAATATGAGTGGGGCCTTCATGAAAAAAATGTAGGCCACCATTTTTGTGTATGTCTTATGCAGATAACCTCAGAAGCAGTGAGTTCAGGAGTACAGTGGCCATGTCAAGTCCATTGGCATCATTATGCGACACATGTCCCCAGGCTCTGCCCCACTTTCTGCCTCATCATTCACTTATATTCCTGTATATGATTTAGAAGAATTTATTGAATCCGATGAGAATTTAGGACCAAAAATATATTCCCATTATAAACCTTTTTTATTTTATTATTCAATACTTCAAGAATCATCAACCAAGACTCCCTTTTATACTTCATCAATTGCTCTTGGTGTACTGCAAGATAATCTGATGTAACAGACAAAGGAATATTTATAGTCTTCAAAACAAATAGTGGTTTGCACCTTAATGTTTAAAATGAGCTGAGCAAATTAAATGTAAATAAAGCATTATGTCTAATGAAGTTTATTTTGTAATCCTAAATGAAAGGCAAAGAATGTTGAAAGTTTTATTGTTTAGTTATTGATTTATTTTGAATAGGAAATCTAGCTATGCTCAATCTCTTAAACTAATAGGAAAGCAAGGAAAAAAAATTGAGCAGTATGTAAACAATTATAAGACAGACTCTGAAGTCCAAATTAAAACCCAAGAGAGGGTTGCTTTTATTCTGTTGTGTTATTGAATAATATCTGATGATTGTTTTTACCCAATAGTAAAGAGACAAGACATTTAAAACTGCTACAAATGCCACCATCACTTTTTTTTTTGCCACTATCACTTTTTATTGCCTTCTACAAAACCACATCCTTAAGAAAAGTTGAACAAATAATTAGACTTGACATTGCTTTCCAGGCTGAAGGCTGTGGAAATGTCCTGTCTGCTTCCTTGCATTTATTCCTTGCTGTGTGGAGACACACATCAGGTTCTCTTGGTGATTATTATTGCTTTTTTTTGGTTGAAATACATTTCTTCCACTATGCATTGGCCAAAGTACAACGAAAAGGACAAGAGACTTCCACATGCCATATCTCTTACATGCTCAACACCGCTTCTCTTTAGGAAGCAAATATAGGTTTGCTGTTGCCACTTCATCAGCTTGGAAATATAATTGTAGATAAACCGAAAATGTCAAAAAACATAATGTGAAATATACTATTAGAGTGTGTTCTAGACTATCTTCAGTTATAGTTGGTCATTTAGAGCAGAAACCAGGGAATATTGAAAGACTTTCCAGAACCAAAAATAGACTTGGGTACGACGTGGACGCCCCCCCCCCCAAAGACACTCCAGAGACCTCTTGCTGTAATAACATAAGTCAGGTTTAATAAGCTAAGCTTCAGATCGAAACGTGTCTCACATAGGAGACAGAGGATTCAACGCAGAGACCTAACAGTTTAGGGTTTTTATAGATAAAGGCTAGGGGGAGGGAAAGAGTTGTGGGTAATCACACACAATTGGTTGTTATAAATGCCTATAATGTGTGTAAGCAGATCTCAGGCAGAGGTTTGACAAATCTCATGAGAATAGTCTCTGGTCCCTGTGGCCTTGGGACCCACTGTAAATGTTTATCCCAGCCAACAGACCATCTGGCTGAATCTCATTTACAAGTCCTTGAGACCTCTGGTGGGAGTTTTTCCAGAGAAGGCTAAGTCAGACACCACAGGAACAGATTCTGGGAACGTTCAATTGACCTTTGTTTCTCTGCTCTGCATCTCTTATAATGGCCTTGGTTTAGCAAGTTAGCTGACCTATTTTTAACTATTTGTATTCCTGTTATATTATTTAACTGACTTAAAAAATACCCTTTCAATATCAGTTTGTTTACCATCAATAAGTGAACATAACCTCACTCTTCAAATAAAACTAACCGATAGGTCTTTGTAAATAATTGCATCACCTCAACACAGTCCTCTAACCTCAGTCAAGAGAAAGTAGCTATAATATTAATAGAACACATCTGCTGGGAATCGAGGTTCTTCACTGTTCTCTATGTCAGTAACTGCTGTCAAGTCACCTCAGCATTCCAAGAATTTGATTGCTGTCTTTTTTACCACTCCTAACATTACTTTCTGTCTCTCTCCATCCTCCCCATTTTTTTTTTTTTTGCTGTCTTTGAAAACCAAAGAGAATCCTATAATCTCAGAAATCATATACCTTACCCTGTCATGTAACCTAAGGATGGCAAGAAGTTTAATTACATTAATAATTTTTAAAGTTCTTAATAAATAATTTAAGGATTAAAGAGAAAAAGTATTGATAAATAATGGATTGTGTTATATATTTAAAAGGTAGTTGTTTATTTTAGAATGGCAAATAGTTATCTGTTTTTCCAAAGAATGCACTGAAATAAAATTAGATTAGGTAGTTATTATCTAGTACTTTTTTAATGTATGTATTTGGAGAACTTAGGTATTGCTGAGTTTTGTGTTAGTGCTCTACTGTTAATGTGATATTAAATGTATTAACCACATGCAAACTAACCCATTATGTGGATTTCAGTGACCTATACTAACAAAAAATAGAATATTTGTATAATAAACACTAGATATCTGCCCCAAATTAGTTTAAATAGTTCAGCACTTTTAATGGGACATTAAATTTGACGTTATGATGTGTCAAGCTTAGCAGAGAGACAAGAAGTCACTTAAGAATGTAAAGAAAGAATTACATGAAATTAAAAATTAAATCTGTACCTCTCTCTGAACTCCTTCTAGAACTGTTTTTCTTCCAGCATTTTTTTTTGCGAAAAAATTGCAGTAGCAAAATCTATAGTAGCAAATGGAATTGATTACAGCATCAAATTAAATTATCATTATTTCAAAGAAGTATGTACTGATTTAATTTTAACTAGGAAAGTTTATAGAAGCTAATGCTACCAAAGCAATTGTGTCAAGTTCATATTCAGTGTGCCTAGTTTCAACCTTTAATCTTCCTATATCTTCTACTCATTTTTCACTAAATCTGTCATTGAATTTTGTAAATTATTCATAGATTATTATTTGTTACTTATTAATTGGAGCTCAAACAAAGCCAACATTATATAACCTTTGCTCTTCTGGTCACTTGAAAACTTGTTCTTTACTTCAGGTAAAAACCTTCAGGGCTATTGATTTTGGCACTGTGTCTTTTATGATTTCTTGATTTGAATTATCATATTTAGATAGTATCTTGAAATAAATCAGGTCAAATTTTAAAATATATTAAATGCTAGACAAATGCTTACAAACTCCGTGGGATAAAGAAGTTGATAGCAATTGAGAGGCTGATTTCAAATCATGATTTTTAAAATTAAAGAATTTTAATAATTTTAATTTAAAAATATAAAAATTTGAGATATTCTTGCAAGGAAGTAATTAAAAGCACCTGCAAAATAGCCTCCTTTTTAAGGGAAAAATTAAAGGGAAACTAAAAATCAGAAAGTATGACTAACATTGGGATTTCTAGAACTCATGGAGTTTAGAAAGCAGAGTGTCTGCATGTCCTCCCAACGGGATAATCCATAATACAAACACTAAAAACTCACCAATTAAATTAGCTTTGTTATTGTATCATGAGAAGCAACTTACAAAGGTTCACTATTTATTCCACAAGGTTTAAAGGGTACATTTTATGGCTTATTTTGGTAGAAAACTCAGATCTGTATTCACTTGATTAGAAACGATGGGACTAGAAGACCTGAACTGCTAGAAAGTTATTAGTAATCTTTTCAGATATCAGGTTTACTGCCTTTAGGCGTGGATGAGTAAAACTCTTGTTCACACTCCTCTTACAGACATACATTTTATTTAGTTAAAACTGTATAACTGATATTTTTATAATTTATTTTATTGGATGGTTTGGAAAATTAAATTCTTTTGAAGTGACACCCATTGCTAAAAAATGATTTTAAAAAATGTCACTGTAAAAAAAGAAAAGACAATAGAGAGAACGCAGGGATTCGGCCTGAGCACATGGGAAAGGTGTTAGTGGTTGACCCCGTGACCCCTCCCTTTTAGAGGTTTTCAGCCTCTTTTGATGTTCCAGAATTCATTAAACATTAAGGACATCATGCTTTCGTGTCAGTTTTCAGGGTTCTTGAAGTATGAGAAAGTCTGTCTTGGTCCTTACACAAAGATTTAGCCTCCAAGGAACTCTGAACATCGGTTAGCCACTTAAAAGACGTACTTAGCTTTGTGTCCCCTGCCCCAGGAAGCGTGTAGGAATCAAAGTTCATAAATAAAACGGTACAGATCTGAGGCAACAGGACATGCTCATGGCATGTGTTCTGTTGCTATACAATCGTGGAAAGCCTATCAAGAGAGCCTTTTGTGAGTACAAGAATCTAGTTGGACAATATTGCCTGCAATCCCAGTGATCAGGAGATAAGGAGATGGTGGCCATAATTTTTTGGGTGGCCGAGGCCACAAGATGAAGCACTGTCTCAAGCAAGTTAAGAAAAACATCAATCAAATATAATTCAGTAAACAATAAATAATAAAAGATACTAGTGTGAATCCTTATGTGCCTAGATGTGACTCAGTCATTTAACTTTGTAACTTCAGGTCTGTAGCTTTTTGGTTTGAGTTTCAAATTTCCCTAATTTTGCTGGATATTCTCTCTCTCTCTCTCTCTCTCTCTCTCTCTCTCTCTCTCTCTCTCTCTCTCTCTCTCTCTCTCT
>NW_021604607.1:3136902-3146665 GCF_004785775.1 Grammomys surdaster | reverse complement strand
CTCCTCCTCCTCCTCCTCCTCCTCCTCCTCCTCCTCCTCCTCCTCCTTCTTCTTCTTCGAGACAGGATTTCTCTGTGTAGCCCTGGCTGTCCTGGAACTCACTCTGTAGACCAGGCTGGCCTCTAACTCAGAAATCTTCCTGCCTCCGCCTCCGCCACCCAAATGCTGAGATTAAAGGCGTGCACCACCACTGCCTGGCATGTCTTTCTCTTTTTAAAAGTCTCGCTTAAATCTCATTTAAACTCTGACCTATTTTAAGCATGTTAGTTGCACTGAAACAATAGAATGGAGTGGAGAACCAGGCTACCTTGGACCAGTGTGCAGATCTGATGCCTGTTGGCCATGGCCCCTTCTGCTTTCTCACCCCTTACAGGAAAGCACCAATTCACATTCACAGTTGTTTCTTCTTGTGAAGTGTGGAGAGGGGATATCAGCTCACAGGAGGACCACCACCATGGCTATGCCATCTGCTACCAAATACTGCTATTCCTCAAAAGTCATGCTTAATGAGAAAGCCTTGGTGTTTCTAAAACAACAAATAAGATAATATAGTTTACATTTGACTTTCAAAGTCCTTGAGATTAATTTCTCAGTCTGTCTTTTCCTGCTCACCTCAGTTGGATCTGTAATCATTTTATTAGGCAAGTGTGTAAGCTGAACATAAAATGACAGCCCATTTCCATGCAGTGATATTCAATACTTATATATTTATGAAAGCGAACAGAAGGATGACCATTAGCCTTACACAGTGCTAGCTTCTCAACTGTGTTCAGTGAAGACTTTTGCATAGATGTGGTGGGTGAACACTGACAAGGTTTTGCAACAGAAAGGGGCATTTTCAGAGATAGAACCATCCATTGGCTCAGCAGATTAAAAAGTTACAACCACTCTTTCTCAACACTATTACTCCAGCACAGAGAAACAGTCTTTGTTTGTTTGTTAGTTTTGTTTTGTTGGATCACATAGGGATAGTCATTTATTTTGACGCTGGGAAACAGAAAAAAAATGGCTAAGCATAATGAGCCACAAAAATGCTGAGAGGGACAGAACCTGGAACATTTATGAAAACAAAAGGCTAGCATGTTGTCTTAGAGCCACAAGAGAAAAAGGCAGGGGGAAAGTGGTTGTCCTTTGAGGACACCACTCTAAGTCTGACTTTGTTTTAGCTACTTATTGTTCAGGAACTTCTTGTTACCAATATCCACAAGACATTTAATGTTCCCGGACTTTTCCATAAAACAAGGGAATGGATGGCTACTGGAATCACAAGAACTGAGCATTCACTCTATGTTCAGCACATCCATGGATTGTTCCTTTTAAGCCTTGTGTGTTTGTGGCTTCAGGATTACTAGCCAAACTGTTGGACAAATTCACATGAAATTATCCTGGTTGTAAAATTAGATCAAGAATTTCTGTCTTGTTTGGAGTTATAATAGTCACTGCCCAGAAGACTACATTTTGGGACATAAGATTGGAATCCTAATTATCTGTTCCTGTAAGTGAACAAAACATTTTTTTAATTGGTTAATTTATTTATTTACATTTCAACTGTTATCCCCCTTCCTGGTTTCCCTTCAGCAAACCCCTTACCCCCTCCCCCTTCCCCTGCTCCTCTGAAGGTGCTCTCCCACCCACCAACCCACTCCCTCCTCACTGCCCTAGCATTACTTTATGCTGGGGCATCAAGTTTACACAGGACCAAGGACCTCTCCTCCCATTCATGACAGATGAAGCTATTCTTTGTTACATATAAGCTGGAGCCATGGGTCCTTCCATGTGTATTCTTTGGTTGGGGGTTTACTCCTTGGGCGCTCAGGATGGGTGGGTGTCTAATTTGTTGATATCATTGTTCTTCCTATGGGGTTGGAAACTCCTTCAGCTCCTTCAGTCCTTTCCCTAACTCCTCCATTGGGGCCCTTGTGCTCAGTCCAATGTTTGGCTGTGAGCATCCAGTGGCTCTGGCAGAGGCTCTCAGGAAACAGCTATATCAGGCTCCTGCCAAGCAAGTACTTCTTGGCATCAGCAATAGTGTCTGGGTTTGGTGTCTGCATATGGGATGGATCCACAGGTGGGGCAATCTCTGGATGGCCTTTCCTTCAGTCTCAACTCCATTCTTTGTACCTGTATTTTCTTTAGACAGGAGCAATTCTGGATTAATATTTTTGAGATAGTTGGGTGGCCCCATCCCTCAACCGAAAGGCCATGTCTAACCTCTGGATATGGTCTCTAAAGTTCTCTCTTCCCTTTGTTGGGTGTTTCACCTAATGTCCTCTCTGTTGGGTTCTGGGAGGCTCTTGCTTTCCTGGCATCTGGTAATTTCTGGTAGCTACCTCAGTTCTCCATGCCCCACTGCTACAAACTTCTGTTCAATTTCCTGACCTTCTGTACATCTCCCTGTCTCCTCTCACACCTAATTCTACCCCCTTTTCCCGCCCCCTTTTCTCTTCTTCCCAAGAGCTGACCCTGTACCACAGAAGGTGAACAAGAAATTTAAAAGATTGTAGGTGAAAATATTTTTTCTCTTGAACTATTTTCTGGAAGGTATGTGAAAACTTCAACAAGCTATTTCAAATAGTACTTCTAAGGTGGATATTGTATGAAGAACTTTTGCTATATCTTGAGATAAAAGAGATCTCTAGAGAAATAAGCTAACAAGACATTCTCCCTCACAAAGAAACTAGACATAATACATTAGCTTTGAAATATGAGTATAGAGTGATGAATCATATTTTGACATTGTAGGAGTAAATGACTTTTGGAAACTGTAGTGAGTCCCTGTTGATTCTGAAAATCTTTTATATATTGCATTTCATAAAGCACACTGATGAATGACACTTAGGGACAAACAATCAGATGACTGTCAGGACACATACTGTCAAGCTCTACATTTATATTAACAATTTCCTACTTTTATTTCAGCATCTTTTAAAAATATGAATGTCTATGTATTTTCCAATCACTTTGTTCATTCAAATAATGTATTTTAGCTTCTATGCATAATTCTTTAACCCAGTTTTACTTCATAGACATACTTTTTGGCTCATCCTTTACTCTGTTCATGTGTAACTTACATATCCTTATCTCTGTAAAAAGTCTATATATTTGTATTAGTATCTGCATTTGTGTATCAATTTATCCATTTTATCAGCACATATTCACCCTTCTTGGGGCCTATGCACGTGCTGTTTCCTCTGCCTGGAAAACTTTTGTTTCCACCCTTGATCTTTCTCATCTTTAAATGCCTCACAGAGGATAGGTTATTCACTGGATCACTTAGAAGGTACCCTCGTTTTTCTCTCATTGACATTTGGCATGTTCTGTATGGTAGCATAAGTCTCATTATGTAAAGAACGGTGTGAGATGTAGGTTTATAATGGGAGCAACACTGTCTGCTTTGCTATCTACATTTTATCTGGATTTAACAGAAAGTACATCAAATACTTCGTTTGTAGTTTTTGAATAAGTAAATAAACAAACATTGTTAAGTATTAAATTTCATATTTTATAGTAGCTGTATAATTTTATTTGTTAAAAATATATATTGCTGTATAGAGAAATTAGTATGTGTCAACTCAGAACACAGCATATATTATAAATTCATTTTAGTCATAGAAAGGGTGTTAGAGTACTTTTCAAAATATGCTGTAGCTAAAAGATATGTGATAACTATTTCTTGACATTTTTAAGGCATTTTATATTGTTTTATGAAAATTAAAATAGAGGACATCTTTTGGTGATTTAGGATGGAAATCTCCATATTCTCCTCTGAAAACTCTGTTGTGCTGGAATTATACCTATAAGTATAGATATATTTGTGTGATGGCTTTGGGAATTATTACTTTTCACTCTGTGGAAAATAGAGCCTTGCTGATTCTATTTGAAGTTTTGTGTAGGGCTGGCATTCCTAGGCCCACACACATACATTTAGTTTTTCTAAGAATGCCAAACAAATAGTCCTAGAGCAGATGTCAATAAGAAAGGAAAGAAAAGAAGAAAGACAGCCATGCCTGCTCTTGTCTTGGAATATGTTTCATGTTAGGGTTCTGTTCTAAGCTAGTGATAAGGTAGCATCATAAAGAATTTACTCCATTAATTCTGTAGGAAGACATAACCTGGCTCTTATGTCTTGCTCATAAGTCATGATTTACAACAGTGACATTAACTGCAATGAAATACATACACTATAGGTTTGTCTCTATGATGTATTAACTGAAGCATTTCTTAATGCCTAATATATTAGGCTCTTCATCTTTTTCATGATTTTCTATTTTTAAAAATATCTAGAAGTTAATTTTGGTTTTATTTATAACTTTCTCACTAAGATAGCATTCCCATGTGTAGAGGATTATATTTACCATCTAAAGATGCTTTGTCTATTTGTCTGAGAAACATTATTCTCTGAGATATGGAAATGCAAGAAGACTAGAGTCATACTGTAATTAGAGTCAGTGCTGCACAGAAATGATAGTCCTGGGAAACAACAAGTAAATGAAATCCACAAATAATCTCACGCTTCTTTTACAGAAAAAACTTTTTACCTAGAAATGCCAACATCTTGCAGAATTGATAGTACATCATCTCCCTGTCCAGTTCCTAGTGAAGGTTAATAACAAGCTGTGTAATGGCCCAAAGACACAGAAGCAGAAAAACAAAGGTTATGGCTTTAATCAGCACCTGAAGCACAATGTTTGTTGTATGTGGTTCCCTGAATGACCATACAATCTGAACAACACAAATTTACCATTAAAACAAACGTTTTTAAAGCAACAGTCATTTAAACAAAACAAAACAAACAGAACAAAAAGTAGCAACAACCCCAAAGCATCTACACATAATGACTTACTGCTTGGATAAAGCTCAAGTTTAGCTCATGTCTTAATGTTACCAAAACTGGTATGTAACTTTAAGTATTACAAATTAGGAAATTAATAATTCTGTTGGTACCAAGCTAAGGTCCACTTCTTTCTCTGTTTCATTTTGGCTATGTGAGTATTTGGAGAAGAGAAACTTACTAACCAATGTTTTATAGATAAAGACATTTACAGACAACTTTTCTATTTTGTAGTAGTTAGTGTTTCAGTAGATAGAGGTTGCACATTAATCCTCTTGATGAGATGACTGGTTTTTAAGAGGCTATTAGTGTTGTTGTCCAGCTGTGGTATATCATGCAGAGGTATACTATTCACACCACTGGAAAATACCATGAAACAGTCTTGATCATGAATTCATCTTCATAGTGGAAACCATCAAAATAGTATCACAGGCATGAAGCATAACCAAGTACTGGCTTCATAAATTATGCTGGGAATATCCCAAAATATTATTGCCACAATTATTGATCTATTCAAGGATACATTAGTGAGGCATTGAATCATGTGACTCCCAACCTATTATTTTAACTTTGATTTCATTTTATCTATTGATAAATTATGTGCTGAAAGAGAAACGCTGAAGGATTGCATCATCAACAGAACTCAGGGTCTATTTTCAGTTATTCTTCACTTATACCACCAAGTCCTACATTCCTGGCAGGAAATTGTAGTGGGTTGTTACCCAAATAAACAAAACAAAATAAAAAACAAAAACAAAACAAAACCATGCTCTTCCATATTCCACTGAAGTGTTGAAGGCATCTCAGGCTGTTGACATGTCAACCTAATGGAAAATTTTTTCTCCAACCAAAGTAGCTCTATATTTAAAACATCATCAAATCCCAGAACCCATCCAAATTTTTCAATTCTGAAAATTTCTAATAGTGACTGATTTTCTAATTAAATATTGTTGGCATGTGTTTAAAATAGACAACTGAAGAGGTAATATTTAATTTTAAAAATATTTCTGATGTTTTCCTTTGTAATTAGACTTTTCTAGAAACAAAGTGACATTTGATCCAAAGGAAGAAGGAGGCTACACAGTTTTAAGTATTCCATACTTCAGTGCAACCATGACAGAGCAATTCCTCACACATGCATGTACAGTAAGATTTGAATATTCTTTCTTGAGCCCAGTAGTAGATACTAGATGGCTTGTGTCTGATTTTCTGACTCCTAGCTTCTATGTTTTTTTGAATAAGAATGATTCCTAGAGGCACATATGTTTGGATGCTTAATCATCTTAAGTGGCACTATTTGAAAAAGATTAGGCAATGTGACTATGTCACTAGGGGTGGCCTTTACCTTTCAAAAACCTATACCAGACCTAGTATTCTGTCTCTGTCTGTGGATCAGGATGTAGCTACCAGCTACTGTACAGCACCAGCCTGAATGCAACCATATTACCTGCCATGATGTTGGAATAAACCTCTGAAACAGTAAGCAAATCCCCAATTAAATGTTTTCTTTATAAGAATTGCCTTGGTCATAGTGTCTTTTAATAGCACCAGAACTGTAAATAATGTTGCTTCCTTGCTGGTGTGATAGTTATCTTGTTACATAAGTCATTGTGAAATCTAAGGAGGTGTCCTGTAGCAAATCTACCCTGCCTACCTATATCTATTGACCTGCTCCAAAGCTAAACAGCATCTTTCAATAGAATAACAAAAACATTAGTAGTAATGAAGGCAATGGGTCTTAAGTGCTGTGCAATAATTAAGAATTTCATGTGCATTGTCTCATGAATCAAATATGTATGATAGAAAGGTTATGGAATCATAGAGTGGGGTAGAGGAATGAAGCTGCCTTTTAAATAAGATCAGTATACTTTAAGACAATATTTTACAGTACTGTCTGTGAATTGCAACTTATTTAAATATTATGTGTAGGTGAATTTGTGAGAAATCCAAATGTGAACATAGTCTATTATGTGCTTTGAAGGGTAAAATTGCTAAGTTACTGTTTTTACAATCCTAAACTTTTTTTTAACATTTTAGAAAAAAATAAAAACAGAGACCTAAAAAACTGACACTTGAGAAGTAGTATTGTCACAGGCTTATAAAGTTTGATTAAACATTCTATGGACAAGGAGAGGGTGATATGCCCCTGGATGGTAGCATCAGTCTCAGGGTCAAGTTGTCACGCCCTCAGGAGAGGTGCAGCATTCTGGAGGACAGGGACATATTAGAGAAGATATCCTACCTTCAAGTCAAATATACTATCTTCAGTGCAAGTTGAATGGGAAAATGAATGTGCTGTGTTTTAAAATATGTCTCTCTTAAGTGAGGTATTTCTGAGTTATATCACCCTGAACCTTGAGTTCTGTGTTGTATAGTGCTAGGGAATTTAATTTTTAGCACTTAGCAGAAAACTTTTTTTTATAATTCAGTCTTTAAGGATACTCTGGTTTCATGTCCTTCCTGAGGAACAGACACAGCTAATGCCATTCTTTTATAAGAAGCCTCCTCCAACTGGATTAGCTTCCAGTTACCCATCCTTATCAGCTATGAAACTTGGGGAAGTTTGTTGGAGCTCTCTAAGGATGTAGCATTTAGGTATGCTATGTTATTCCTGTACGTTTTAGTGAGATGCACTGTGTAGATATGCATTCCAATGGGTAGCCTCTACTAAACATTCTAAGATACAAGAAGTAGGAAAACACAGTGAACCTATATGTTCAGGCAGGGTTTATACTGGTTTTATAGCTGTCCCATATGGACTGTGTCTACCTGAACAGTGAGAGGCTTTCTTAGATCCTTCATACCTACCCCTCAATGCACCTTGTTCTTCATTGACACTCTTTATGTTCTTTGATATGCTTTTAATATTTACATGCATAACTTATCTTCATAAATTTAGTAAAGCCTTCCTCAGTCACAAAAGCAAAACAAATAAGTAAAAAAAAAATGAATAAGGCACCATTTCACAGGTCTGTGCTGTCCTTATACATAGAGTGAATCAAACATTCTATTTTATGTATCCACAGAATGCATAAAGAAGTATGCTGCTCAGTGGTGGCAAGGCAAGGCAGTACAGACTTCTGACATGGGACTGTCCATAGGGGCTTTTCTGAAATACTAGACTAAAACTACTTTTTGACATTCTTGATCATCTTTATTAATGAACACAATTCTTACCAACCAGTGGTAAGTTCCTGACTTTGGAATATGTTAGGGTACAATGAGCAATTTTCAGCTCACTTGTTTTGGGGAGGGAGAACAGATGGTCCTCTAACAGTCTCTGCACTGTCAGCAACAGTGTCCTAAGGCCCCACAAACCTCATCCTGCCATTGGACATTGACTCCCTGATGAGGATTAATCTCTGGAGAAACATACTGCTATGTTTCTGGCACAGCATACAATCTAATTCTGGCTTCAGGTAGGTCTGAATCCTGGCAAACATTCTGTGTTCTATAGTGAGCACAGTCATCTGGTACACATGAGCACATTGTCTAGTTCTTCCCTAGTTCTGGAGCATGGGGTTATGTCACAGTACATGTCAGATGCTCCTAGAACATAAACAAGGCTCTCTGCTAGGCTGTATGCTTTCTAGGGCTGCACTCTTTCCTGTTGGTTGCTGCTAACAAAGAACATGATAAATACAAATACTGAAAAAGCAGTTTTTAAATTTTATTAGGTCCTTTCTGGGCATAGATGAAGTAAACACAAAACAAAATAAAGAGACGAACCTTGTGCTTTAGGATGCATATTTTATGCCATATATGGTACCAATTTTTTGTATGTGTGCATTGTATTTTATCTAAATTGTATGTAAGTAGATTAGAATATAGTAGAATGAGCAACATACATATTTTATTTGAAGTATGCTGTAGGTATGGAGAATATTATTAAATTTCAACCTTTGTTCAAATACATTTTCAAGTGAATATAATTTTACAAGAAGTTAGACAGTGTGATCACACTTGTTAGAACCTTCAAATATATATCCAGCATCACATTTCATAATGTTTCCTTTTGGCATGGCTTAATATTATTATCCTTATTCAGAAATGAGCTTTTGTTAAAAAATCAATAATTACCTTAGTCTCTATTTATTATAAATGCCTCATTACTGA
This sequence comes from Grammomys surdaster, assembly GCF_004785775.1. Lineage (NCBI taxonomy): Eukaryota > Metazoa > Chordata > Mammalia > Rodentia > Muridae > Grammomys > Grammomys surdaster. Next base: position 3,137,718 of record NW_021604607.1, on the reverse strand, counting down.
CGTTCTTAGAATAGATTTTCAAAATTATGGCATGAGGCATGTATTCATTCCAAGCAAGATACAATACAGAGAGATCAGCACATGTACACAAAAATGACTGCTGGTTTTGCTAATGCAGTATTCATGAGAATTTGCCATGACAATCACATTTAATCCTGAAGAGTAAGGATTTAAAATGAACTCTTTTAAATTGTATTTATCCATTGGCAAGAAAGTTCCACAAGTTTTATTATTTATATGATTGAAATAAGCTTCAATCCTACCAATATGAGCTGAGTTTGAGGCATATTTGCCACTTTTAGAAGGAAGGAAATATTAGATATACAAAATATTCTTTACAATAGTATTTGATATTTCACTATATTAAATGTTTTCTTTTCCCGTGGGGACAGATGTTTCTTTGGCTATCATTTATATTTAAGTTGAGTTTACAAGCCCTTGGCAGAGTAGAGTGGAGTACAGTAGAGTGGAGTGGAGTGGAGTGGAGTGGAGTGGAGTGGAGTGGAGTGGAATGGAGTGGAGTGGAATAGAGTAGAGTGGAGTGGAGTGGAGTGGAGTGGAGTGGAGTGGAGTGGAATAGAGTAGAGTGGAGTGGAGTGGATTGGAGTGGAGTGGAGTGGAATAGAGTGGAGTGGAGTGGAGTGGAGTGGAGTGGAATAGAGTAGAGTGGAGTGGATTGGAGTGGAGTAGAGTGGAGTGAAATAGAGTAGAGTGGAGTGGAGTGGAGTGGAGTAGAGTGGAGTGGAATAGAGTAGAGTGGAGTGGATTGGAGTGGAGTGGAGTGGAATAGAGTGGAGTGGAGTGGAGTGGAGTGGA